>NW_024580671.1:1430055-1725246 GCF_017639235.1 Corvus kubaryi
AGCGGGGCCGGGGCCGGGGCTGCCGGCGCGGAGGGGGCGCGGGCTGGGGCAGCCGCCGGGCGGGGAGTGCGCGTCCGCAGGGGCGGCGGCTCTCCCGGGCTGTCCTAGGGGTGGGGGGTACGCGATGGGATGGGAGCCGATGCCGCCGGGGAGCGGTTTGGGGGAGCGAGGTGAGTGGGACTAAAAAGATTACTGTCCGGTCTTGCCCTCGGCGTTCCGCAGCCCGTGGAAAAGTTGCAGCAAGCGGCCGGACCGGCGGCCGAGCCTTGGGGGATCTCTGAAGGCACTGGGGAAAATTGCCGTAATAAATCAGTTGTCTGTGTTACCCTGACTAGTGTGAGAACATGAAATGACCGGGGAAAGCAGTGCCGTGGCTGCGGTTCCCGGTGTCTCCCCGCACGGCGCTCCAGCGTGCGGCGCCGGGCGGGTGCTGTGGGAACCCCGGCATTCCGCCCTTCGTTCTCCCGCATCCCGTCGGGAAGTGCCGCTCAGTGCCGCTGCGGGGACCCCGTCATTATTTCTGCAGGTTCTGTAGGGATTGCAGTCGCTATGCTGTGCGTTGATTAGAAGGAAGCAAAGGGACAGACATGAGTAGAAAATTGTTAACAAGAAGCAGCTCGAGGAAACTCTAAAGGGAGAAAGTTTGAGGCTGGACTTTGCAAGGTGCCGATACCCTCTATCCTGGCAGACCTCAGCGAGAGCCACGACTGCTCTGGGAGAGAAAAATGCATAGAGACGCACACCGCTGCCTCTGCGCTGGGGACTTTTGCCTCCCCCTTCATTTCTGGGTTAGAAGCAAGACACTTTTTGCCGTCGTCTGTTTCTTGGCCATTGCTGGGTCACCTACACACCAGTAGCCTGAAGACACTTCAGGATGTAGTCAATGGAAAAGACATAAAACATACTTTAAAATTTTTTTTAAAAGACCTTACTGAAGTATTGTGAGTAGTTAAATCATTTTTCGAGAGATGACAGGAATTAGAAATACTTTCTGAAATATTTAAATTTCACCTGGCCAAAGCACTGGAGAATATACCCATGTTTAAGAACTTAAAACTTGGAGGCTTAATTTTTGTGATACTGAAGTACACCAGGGTTTTATCTTAAATTATCAGCTCTGAATTCTAGCAATGTTTATCCGTTGCTGTTATTCCCATTAGATTACTATAGATGCCTTATACCTCAAAGATGTTGTTTCAGACTCTGTATACACAATTATTTATATGTGCTGAATAGATTATTAATGGTCTCTTAAAGTCTGAGAGCCATGTTTATGTGTGCTCGGTTGTATGCATTCATTTAATATTGGAATGGGTAGCAAAAAAGTCGCAAGATGTTATCCTAACCCATGGAAGCATACAAGAAGGGCTGTTTCTTTTGTGAAGGAAAAATGTTCAGCAAATGAATGAGGATTTATGAGTGGAAGCAGTCAAGCATTTTTTTACACCGAAATGTAAACTTATAAAAATCAACAGACTACTCTCGCAAATTCAGAGCAAAGCAGGAACAATCCCTCTCTCCCAATAAACTGGGAAAGACAGGCAGTCTTGGCATTCAGGACCATATGGCTTGACTCAGGGGCTCACAAGCTGTAGCCTGTGGAACAGCTTCTTGTCATGGTGGTGAAGCATCTGTCAGCCTTCAAGCAGTTACGCTTCTTGCTTTTTGGAGGCAGTGACAGACTCCTAGTTCTCCAAAGGGTTGTTTCCTATATTTTAAGGAGTAGCAAACAAATGTGATACCAAACCATTAATCATTCCAAAGGGATCAGAGCAGGAGATATTTCAAGAAGAATTGCCGTTAAAACCATGAAGACCCTGTGCAAAGAGCGAGATCAAGTGAAGTGGGTGCAAGAAGGAGGACTTAAGCATATGGGGGCACTCGACACATTAAAGTAAATCTTAATCTATGTGCTCTCCTGTGGGTACTTCTGTCATTGTCTAGACTGGTAACTGTCATAGTGAAAAGAACAAGATTGGAAACCCAGGGAAGACATTAATATTTCTTATAATAAAATATTCTGCAATAGACATAGTACAGAAAGCAAGACCTGCAAACTCACTGAACCTTGCAAACACTTGGTAATGCCTGGATACTGCTTAAAATAAATCAGGGACTTGGATCTTTGAGGTAATATTGCACAGTGATAATATATAACTAGTACAGCTGAAGGAGTAGCTGAGTCATAGATCAGTACAACGAAAGTGCTGAAAGAAAAGAGTCGTGCTGAGCACTGGACGCAACGTGAGCAAGTTGGTCTGTTTATTTAAATCAGTCTTAACCTGAGAAACCACAGGAACTGCAGAAGCACATTCCCCAACAGTGTCACTCCTAGAAGTGATGTTTATGAAACTCTGTGGTTTGATGGATATATAAACCCCCTGCTTTAAACATACCAACACCTGGATTTTTATTTTTTTTTTTTAAAGTCATGATTTCTTTAAAAAGGTGATTAAGCATTTAGGGTTCAGTCATACAAATCCTTCTTCAATGGGGCTATTTCCATGAATTCTTATCGAAGGATAACTTGGATGAGAGGATTTGTAGGTTTATATGCTTAGTAATTAAAACTATTATCAGAAGTGAGTTTATGTCCTTCTGCATGCTAATATTACAACAAATAAAATGTCTCTGATGCCTGGACAGCCTTTTACAATTTGACTAAAACAGGGTCAGTGATGCCAGTGTGATATGGTCTTGCAAAAACATGTAGCAGTTTTCTGATTTGCTTGTTCTTTGTGTGATTTGAAGACAATCTAAATAGGATTAAGTTACTAAGAAGTATTTTGCAAAGAGGGGTCATCTGTAGGGTAGCTCTGAAGGCTGATAAGGTATCACAGATACATGGTTCAGGCACTTGATCTCCTGCAGTGAGTTAGATGCACATCCTCTTAGAAACCTCAGTATTAAAATCTCAGTATTAGCTATTAAAATCTCTAGTAGAGAGTAAAATCTGAGTATTAGATCTCAGCGCAGCTTTCTACCTCTGAACATGTGCATTATTGTTGGCAGTTAAATTGCCATCTCAGGTTGTCCTATCTGTATGTTTGTGTCACTGAAGTGGAAGCCTCTGTAGAAATTATTGTGGGCTGGTACCTGGAGTAAGAATTAGTACTCAAATTGGCAGTTCCAGTCTCGTATCAGCAGGGTAAATCAAAAATGCAAATCAGATACCTGATACCTTGGTGTGAGCTTCCTTTTAGGAAATAGTGACTTCTGATCATCAATCTTTCTTGCTCATTCTGCAAAACATGAACATTAGGTATTAGAAGACATTTAGAGCTCATGGCAGGTATAGATCTGCTGCTCATTAAATAGAAAAAGAGAATTTGCTGGAGCCAGAAAGATGCTGTGCTATTCACGTTCAGCAATGGTCTCTGTTCCCCTGGTTTTGACTCCGCTCAAGGGAAGCCAGTTTGCAAGTACTGCAGCTGGAAAGAACATCCTGGAGTAAAGAGTTGTATGGAGAATAAACAGCGGATGACCTGAAAGATTCAAGGGTGGGGGCAAGTTTTTATCTCTGAACTATTTGGCACTTGGCTTTGTAGTTTAAAGTGAGGCCAGTAACCCAGTCTTCTCCTGACCCAGTTCTGCCATTGCACTGAAATCTAGTTTTTCCCTTTATGCAGTGCATGTCAGTCCTTCAGGTACGGTTCTCCAAGCTGACAGTGCCATTCTCCAGGTTTTGTTATGTGATTTAATGGTATGCTGGCTCATGTAATTGCCATATTGTATGAAAGTTAAGAGTTGGCAAGATGCAGCCCTTGGCTTCAGATGGGCAATGCTCAGTATGCAGTATGTAAACACAACACCCATTTATTAGAAGTAAGGAAGGAAAAATCTCCCTACGCAATTCCATTTGAGTGTTGTGGGAGCTGACATGAAAATGAAAGTGCTTGTTCTCGCCCTGGTCTTTGGTGTGCCAAACCTGAGATCAGTCAGCCTTTTAAACACACTGTAAAACCGCTTGTTTTTTGTTGATTGTGTTTTTCTCCATGTGTTTGTGGGAAAAGGAGATGGACAAATGTAAGGTGAGTGGCAAGGAGTAGCGCTTCTCTTTAATTTTGTTGCTTGGCTCGTGTTTGCACTGCCTACCCAGTCATATGTAAACCTGCAAAACTGACTTTTCGTAAATATTACCCGTGCTGAAATAACTGGCTGCAGGGAGCCCATGAAATACAGATTTCTTTGCTGGATGGTTTACCTAGTAACAAAGGTAAATAGTATCAGACATCTATTAGTATGTGAGTGAAAATATGAGAAAACAAAAGCGGTGTTAAGTATTTTATTTTATTAAAGCTAGTAACATGTATAATATCAGAGGTCATTGATAGTATGCTAATGAAGACATTAATTCTACTGTATGTCTGAATAAAAGGCTGTTTAGGAGCTCAGATTAATGAACACTTTGGATCATATTAGTATAGGAAATAAATTGTCATCTAATTTCCTACAGTTATCTAATAACCACTGGGTGAATGATTGGTTGCTGTTTCTGTTTAAACCATGTTTAAATTATACAAGGTAGATGGATCCAGTAATGCTTTTAAATCTCATTAGGAATTTTCTGCTCTATATGTATTTTGCCATTATTGTTGCTGTGTGGAGCAGACCTAATTTTGGGTGCAAGGTGAAAATAGCATCAGGTCTCAGATATCATTGCAGGTATTACCTGAAGACGTCCCTTGTTGTTCTCACTGCTTTGCAGCCATACTTTGGAGCACACTGTTGCAACATGGGGAGGTAAATCCTTAGCTTCCAGCTATTTCAGCACCTCTTGAAGCAACAGTAAAGGTGAGACCATGTGGTGCAGGCTTGGGGGACCAAGTGCAGGCTCCTCTGTTGCAGGGCCAAGAGCTGACTGCTGATTCACAGTGGTCAATGCTCCTGGAAGGATCTCTCAAGCAGGTCTTCTGAAAGGTCACCTTTCACTTACCTCCCAGCCCTAAGCTTTCACTGCTGCTAAAGAACACTTAAAGCATTCAGGGACAGCAGTACTTGGTTACTTTTCTTCACTTTTGCTGCAAAACCTACTTAATGGAGATCAAGTTCAGGACCCTCAAGATCATATTTAGCCCAAGACACAAGAGCCACCCTTTCTCCTACCTGTGATTTGGCACCTGTATAACAATCATTCACATGTATTTGCTAACGTTCCAGTGAAGCATTTCTTGGAGTCCAGCTGGGTATCTCAGTCCTCTTCTACCTTCACTGGCTTCTCGCTGGTTTTAGGCAGCAGAGCTGGGAAGTCAGAGAGGGGTATTGTGTCCTGGCAGCCTTGGAGTAGGGCCAGGCGATGGGCTACACACTTCAGCTTAGACTGATGCTCTGCAAAGTCTGCAGGTTTAGTCTGGGCTGTCACAAAAGGATACATGTATGGTCTACAGAGGTTATCTCTGGCTTTGTGAACAACCTTGATTCAATCCAGACTGAAAAGCTAATCTAGAAAAATTTACGTGAGCATAATCACTGGAGTGAGAGAGACACACATTCACTTATTTTCTTGGGTAGCATGTCTCTGGGAAGGTTCTGAATATCTTGTTTATCTTGTTGAAGCTGTTCTTTTGAAGGTTTATTTGTTCAATCTTGAGGGTGGCTTACACATGAGCTAAGAATGTAGGGGAGACTGTATTTCAGACCACAAGTCCAAATTCACAGATTGTGAATCGTGCCACCCTCTGAACCTTCATTCAGAAAGATTTAAGCATTTTCAAGTCAGAGTCTGAAAATATCAGTCTGTTGTATCTGTTCTTGTAGCTTGGCCAGTCCCATGTGACTGAACCTGGCTTCAATCACCTTAACTGTCTTAGTGACAAGAAACTAAGTGTCAAATCCAGTGTCTTATTTAGCAGGCCTTCTGCCTTTCATTTGTTCTGTTACCATCAGCTGTTACCATGAGCTGTTACCATCAGCTCCAGGAACATCAGTTCACTTGACAGTTAAGGCCAAGGATAGATTTAGTCCAATTAGCTGTGTCATGTCTTCTTTAGATACACTTTGAGAAGTTTTAGGAAGCATCCTAAAATACAATTTTAGAGATATGTTAAGTGTATGTGGTGTGTTTATTGTGGACCTAGATGCTGCATTTGCTATGGCTGGAACCTCTCTACTCACTGTAGTCAGGATGACTTTTACTGATAACCTTCCAGTGTCTTTCCTCCTAAATGAATCAGACTGTTTTGTAACTTTCCTCATTAGCTTGTGCTTGCTTGGTAGCAACAAACCAAGGTATGTCTTCCTTTTACATTTGCAGCATGATACATCATTGCTGGATGGATTCTTTGGTCTGTTTAGTAGCACATGAACTTTAATTACTTTTGGAAAAAAGTTGTTCTGGCAGTATAAGTCAGACTGTAAAACTAAGTTGTGCATGTTCTGGCAATCTATCTCTGTTTAAAACAGAAAATTAACTCTTTGCAAAGCATACAGCAACTCTTTTTATAAGAGTTGTTCCAGGACAAAAGAATGAACTTGATGATGTGTATACAGCACATACTGAAATGTGGTGTAATTTTAAAAAAGTTAATATATTTAAACTTTAAATATTTTATTAATATATAATATTAATATAAAATAATATATAATATTTAATGTTGTAAAGTGCCTGTAAATGTGGAGGGTTAAAAGCGTGTAGGAAAGTTTCTTCCTCCATTTCATGTTGGTCCAAAAAAATTCCTGTGTCTTTATGGAGATTTCTTAATTGTATAAAATGGGAGTACGATATCAAGGTGCTGGCTTTTGTGGTCTATCTGAAGTAAGACACTAAGGAGTCAGGCATGATACATTTAAATTAATAATATGCTGTATATATGCAAAATAATTCACTAAATGAAAAGAAGTGCTTAGAAATTTAGGGAGGTTGAAATTTAAACATGCTAATAGTCTATTGTAAAAAAGTCCTAAGTTCCAACCCTCTAATTTCCACCCTCCATTTGCTCATTATTAAGTGAACTCAGCAAAATTTGTCTTTTGCATTAAATAACAAGCAGACAACATTATGCATCATGTCTTTAAACTGATACAGATCTGAATGTCAGTTCTTCCTGAGATTTGTTTTTCTTTTACTACTTTGAAGCATGCAGGAATAGGAACATTAGTCATCCAAATGAATTTAGGAAGCTTGTATAACACTGCTTGGCACCCTCTTTCGTTTGGATTAAAAAACATGTTCCTGAATAAACAGAGATTTTTGGTGGCTATTTTAAAAAGGAGGGAAAAATATATCTCCAGTATTCATAACGGGTGTCTTTTTCAAGTTACTGTGGTTCAGCAATGTGTGGATTGCATTTCTATTCTAACAGCAAAAACTACCAGTGCTGTGTTTAACACCAGTTTAAATGATTCTGATGGGCATTGCTTTATTTGCTAGGAAATGCAAACTTCTTATAAACTGTAAATTTAAATACTGTCACTGAAGGTACTTTGATCTGCTGTATTATAATCCCTGGCAAAGAATGTGCCCTAGATTTGCCATGCACTCTCTAAAAATTCTGCCCATAATTGTAGTCTGTTCCAAACTGTTTAGATATATTTCTTTAGTGTTTGTTCCATTAATAGTGTAATGCTAGGCAGTGTTTCAGGCCACTAAAATCAGTTAAAATCTTGCTATTTTAAAAAATTGACTCTAATCTCAAGTCAGATGGTGTTCATAATACTCCATCCATTTTCTTTTGGCTTTTTCCCCCCCATCATCATATTTCAAGGCCACATCTGAAAATGACTGGTTATCCTGCAAGTTTCTCTCCTCTTCCCCTTAAGACAGAAAACTGCCTGCATTTCTTTGTGCACCTTTCCTGGCTTCTGCTGTGTTTAAGTCAGTGTTCTCACCCATGACAATAGAACTTCAGCAGTTCTGGAATCTACAATCCTAAAGGTGTGTCTGTCAGCGTCTTGTTTGCTCCCCTACAGCTTAAGCTTCATCTCCAGTGAATGTTCTCTACATTTTTTATGGCATTTTTACTTCCTGTTAGCTTTTGGGGCTCGCTTCAAATATTAGTCTTCTGAATAACCTGTTGTGGCTGTATTTTGTATCATCTGTAGAAACAAAGTGTCTCTTTGGACAGGATTAGAATGAATACATTGTTCCCTGGAATATATTGGGTTTTTTGCATTATGACACTTGCAAGCTATTATTGCAGTTAGGAAGAGCCCTCTGAAATACTGGTCTACCATTTCTAGAAGTGACAATACCTTTTTTCTCTGTAAAGTTAGTAATTTCTTCATATATTAAGAAAATGCTTGCTTTTTTTTTTTAATTTTTTTTTTTTTTTTAATTTTAATGGTCAGGTACTTATTGAGACCTAAGAAATCCTTTTAGAAGTAATTATTATTGCTTTCCCCCATACCTCTCAGCTTTTTTACCTAACCAAGTCAGAAATACCTGATTTGGTGCTTTCATTTTACCTTTAAAAAGTTCTGGCCTAATAAATTTTTTAAATAACTGAAGTGAATTTCTATCTTCTCTTTCTTCTCAGCGCATTAAAAAAATAAATCTCTTCTCACATGCAGGTTTTAGGGATCAGATAAACATTTGCCAGTAATGGTCAGGTTCTCTACAGTACTCTTGGTCATTTCCCAGTGTAACAGAATGTTGTTGACATTTACAAATGGCCTGAGACATATGTGAAGTTAATCTGCTTTTAGCCTACTAAAATCTGGTTTATTTCTATTGAAACAAGTCCATTGTGTCCAAGAACATTATTTCAGTTACTGTTGAATTAGTACCTGTTCAAAGTGCTATTTGTCAAACAATTATGGTCTTTTTGGCTTTATTCACTAGGACAGAGTCATCTCCTTAACATACATATTGCATTACTTATTTCAAAGTAAATGGCGCAATTCCTATAAAACTGGGAAGATTTTTTTCCTGTAAAAATTGACAGGTGTCACTCAAGTAAACTTGCTCAAAATTTGTATCCATTATGAAAATGCATAACTGGAATTTTAGAGTGTAGACATTGAAAATTATATGCTCTGTGGAGATTCACACTAATCTTCTCAACAGTGGGTTATATTTTCTGTGAGATTAATTCTGGAAGCCAAAGAAATTTCATAATACGCCAGGCAAATTAATGTGTCTTCTTTAATAAGAATGATCCTAGGAAACACTTGAGAACTAGATGTAAAAATAATCCAATAAATCATATTATATTATGTTAATATTTGTATGAGTTTTTCTATCAGCACATCTGTAACAAGGATGCTGTTGAACATGTACCAGAATAATTTCACTACTGACAGTTGCTGTTCTTTCTATTTCACATGAATACTTTTGACCAAATGTAAAGCTCTGTATCACACTACATGCAATTTAAAATCACATTTTTTAATGAGTAACCCCTGTGAAAATTATCAGTAAAAGTAGGGTAAAATAGCTGTTTTTTCAGTGTTGTGTTCTGTGGTATTGTTGCAGAAGATGTGAGGATACCTAATATTTTGTACTAGTTATTTAACTAAATTCATAATACTGTGTTACTGGTGTAAGAGTATGTTTTGTAGGCATCTGTATCTAATAGGCATTTATATTTCTTCAAAATTGTACAGACATAGGGAGCTTTATTTCCTCAGACTTTTTTTTTTTGGTCCATTTTATGTGCATTTGTTTTGTCCAGTTATATGTGCATTTCCCTAGTCATACCAAACTGTAAAGTGAGTGACTTAAGTTATTTTTGGAATGTTTACCCCACAATTTCTGTGTTTTTTCTAAGGAAAGCCACAAGTGGATCTTCAGGTTTAAGATTAGATATTTACAGCTCTCTCTGGTTAGCATAACTCAAATAAAAACATTGAGACAGCATGTGAATGACACTCATATTAATTCTGTGGTCACAGTTCTGTGATGATGAAGTTAGCTGGGATATAGCCTATGTCTCTTTGCTGTAAGCTGAGAGCACTTGCATGTTGGTATATATCATAGTAATGTGCTTGTTCTTCCTGGACACATAGGAGAATTGTGGGGAAACACTGGAATACCAGAAACACTTGGAGGGAGTTTGTAGTTGTTAGTCTGTGCAAATCCCAGTCAAAACCAAAACCAACCAAACAAAACCCACCAGAAAACCCTCTAAAGCCACCCACAGACCACCAGGATATTAAAAATACAGTTCGTGTGAACAGATGTAAAGTTCGGGGCAGGATATAAATTGCAAGTTGGGTTAATTTTACAGTAAAGACAAGGTGATTATACCTTCATAGAAATAGGTCAACATGGTGGTTTTTTCATTTTCTTAAATATATAGTAACTCTTAACACATTAACTCTTAATTCTTGTCCTTTGAATTAATTAATATGTCCAGAGTTGAAAAGAATTCTTCTTACCAGCTTGCCTCTATTGTTGCATTGCTAGCACATCTTGCTGTATTTAATTTGCTTGGTAGAAGGCAGATGGGAACTCTGTATTAATAGAGTTCAATGAAAGGAATAGAAAAGCCCAGTTCCTGTAAAAGAAATGCGTTCAATGCACTAAAAACATTTGTGTTTCAAAATGGATGAATAAGGAGAAAGAATGAAATTTATTTATTTAGATTCTTAAAAAATAATGATCTAAGAAAAAACCTAAGTAGCCTCATAGTGTATCTCCCTTATCATAACAGTTTGGGGAAAAAATTATTTGTGACAGAAAGCAAAGTGTGGGAACAAGTCATTAATTTGTAACATGGAAAAAACCTAAAAGGTAATGTTCTCTAATTGTCAGGAACCTCATATAGTTCAATCTGGTAATAGGGTTCACAGATTGATGACAACATGTGCAAGCTACATAAATTACTCAGGTTAATTGAAACTAAAAGAGATTCTGAGGAACTTTGTAAAGGTTTAGAGGAGATGGGAGAACAGATGGCATGATGGCAAGTGGAGTTTGTGTTGAAGAGCAAGGGGGATGCATTTTGGAAGAAATGTTTTGAACTAATTGTAGCTGCATTAATAAAGTCAGTTTCAATTGCTTCTCAAAGCTTCTTACAAACTCTTATTTATGTTCCTGTAGCAATGCTTGGTCAGGAAAATGAATGTGCTATATTGTGCTCATAGTAGAACAAATCAGCCAGCATATTGGGATGCAGTAGGAGCAGAAAGAAATTTGAAAGGGGAGTGCATTTATGATAGTGATCATCAGCCATCCTGAATAAAGTTCTGGTTTTCTCATTGAAAAAAAGAGCATAGCATAAATAGGGATCCTAAACTAGGCAAAAGCATTATAAGGGAACAATAAAGAGGGACTGAAAGTTGATTGCAAGAAACTACTGAATGATATGCAGGAAGTAGAAAGAGAGAATAGTTGCTGGACATTACTGATCCTTTCTTGGTACAAGAACAAACAAATATTTAACAGAAGAGGCTAAAACAGGCAGTGCTACCTTAACACAAAATTACGAGTCTGGAAAGGTTTTTGACACTAGATAGAATATTGCTTGAAATGCAGCTTGATATACGTTAGAGTGAGCCCAAGAGGTCACATCCAGAAAGGGGTAGTCCTAGTCTTCCCATCCTTGCACATCTCATCTCCTCCTCTGCTCGCTCCTCAGGGATTACTTTTTGTCTCAGAGCTGAATTGGCTAGTCACTATCTTTGAATTTACTGGCTTGCTTAGGGGTCAGGTGAATGTCAGAGGGAGGGAAGCTGCAGAGAAGGAGATGCTGAGAGCCCTCTCTCAGCAGCAGGGAGCTGTTAGATGGCTTCAGACCATCTCATTAGCCTCAACTGAAGAAAAAGGGATTATACACTTAAGTAGGTAAAATGCCATGGTTACTTTAGTTTACACTATATGCATGAAAGGTTTCTTATCTTCTAATTCATGCAATTCAGAAGAAATTTTCATATAGGCAATATATTCTGTAAATGTGAATGATCAGGTTTCTTCAGTCTTCGCTGGGCACCAGACCAATCATGTACACTTCTTATTTTCCAAATCTTTATTGCCTTAATTGTACAAGTCAGATTTGGCCTAATTATAAACTCAGTTTCATATACAACCATCTGCCAAAATTACCATCTGTAACAATTCAGCCTTTAGCTTAGAGGAAAGGAAAACACTAAGATGTGTTGTAGCTGAACTTCAATTACATGTGAAAGTAATGACAGCTGAGATGTTTATACTGAAAGATCGTTCCTTTAGCATGTGACTATCAATTGTGAGAACTCAAAATTTTATTTGAAGTTGTTACATAGCTCTAGCCATTGAAAACCAGTGGAGTTTCCATGCACCATCCCTGAAAGATACTCTTGTACAGCACTTCAGTATTAGCAGGACAAAGCACTTAAAAGTGTGTGTCCCCTTGTAGGGGTGCATAGGAATTAAAAATATGCTTGAGTTCTGATGCAGTAATACAGTTGCTGGATTTTTTTGCATTAAGGAAGCATTTTGATCAGTCCCATCCCATTTTTGCCATGTTAAACTTACATTTTCCTGGAAAAACCTTACACATGGGTTGAAATTCCTAAAATGGCCATTCTGACAATTTGCTTTCTTAAAAAAAACACCAAACATATGTCTCAGTAAAATAATTTCAGAAAGAATTTTTAAAATTAACAATGGCGTGATGCATTTTAGTACATCTTGAAAAAAGGAATTGATGCTCATTTTCTATGGTAAAAATTTGCAGTTAGAGTAATAGTAACAACTAAAGTATTTTTGACATATGAAAATATTTTCAGTTTAGATCAAAAACCTGAAAAAAGTATCGTTGATTTTTTTTACTAACATACTAATGTAATTGCTTTAAGACAAGGCATAATGTGTTTGTAATTCCAGCTTGCTGAGGTAAATGGCTTATTGGCTGCTCAGTGCTTACGTTGTCCTGCAAGCGTACTTAAATGTTTTGAAGATTAGTTTCTAATTTGATGTGCCTCTTACCTGATTTGTCTGCAGTCTCACAAGCTTCAATACATTCGAGAATAATCTCATTCATTGGTCTATCACTTTGGATAAATACTCCTTTCACAAAAAATATAGATCTATTCTTAATGTACTTATATTCTAATAGCGGTGTCAATGTAATGTATCCTTTTACAGATCATTACCTTAAAGCTAAATGGTTCACTTTGGTTTTGAGTATATATAAGAAGACATGCAATTCAAATTACGTAGGAAATAAAATGTTGTCGGAGAGTTATGAGAGAACTGAGTTGAAATCAGGATCTGGAAAAAGTTGTGGCGTTTTGTGGGGCTTTTTTCCCAGTCAGAAAGTATTCTAAATCTGATTTGGTTTTACTCTGTGTTACTTGGAAACAGCTGAGATAAGCTTGCATGATTCTCACAAACATTTCTTGAAGCACTACTAGTATGTACAGCTTCTCATGTACACTGACTGATAAGAAGTGCAAAATCAAGATTAGTGAAACCTTGGAAATGTATAGTTTTAAATAGTTCTAGGGGGATTGGAAACCTAGCAGTGTTTTTATGATAGGGTCATTGAAACTTCATTTGTTATTGACAAATATGGAATCATGGGCTCCAAGTTTTTGAATGGTAAGTTTTAAACTTACACATTTCCCAGGGAAATACCTTGACAAACATTATGCTAGCTAATGGTCAGGTAACTACTGTAGCAATAAACGCTGTGTACAAAGAACAGGATTTTTGTTGTGACAAATATGTTCAACATGTTGAAAGTCCTCAGGGGTTTTCTTATATGTCTTGATGAAGGAAGATGAAAACTTAGCACCAAGGCCAGGTGATGCAGGTTTCATTTTTCACATTTTTGGTTTTTCAGTATGCTGACTCTTAAAGAGCTTGCCCGTAGCTGCTTTCAATCTTTTCCCCTGACAAAGTATCTTAGCAAAACCTTTTGCAGTTTTTGTAAAAATTGACTATAAATAATTGTTAAAATGTCTGCAG
Organism: Corvus kubaryi; assembly: GCF_017639235.1. Taxonomy (NCBI): domain Eukaryota; kingdom Metazoa; phylum Chordata; class Aves; order Passeriformes; family Corvidae; genus Corvus; species Corvus kubaryi. The sequence goes on from NW_024580671.1 coordinate 1,443,887, forward strand.
GAGCCGTTTATGGGGCCAGAAGCTGACTTCATTGCCTAACAACATGTTTTGTTCAAAACAGACAGAACGTGATGTGGAAAGGGTTATGTATTTATTTTAAATTTCAAACTGTTTCTAACAAACAAGGCACTGTTTTGTTGAATTTTCCTCATTCATTCTCTTATGGCACATACTTGGTCTTCTATTGACTTAGCACAGTGTACAAGATGGCTGTAAAATACAGTATTCATGATAAATTCATAAAAATATATAATCTGTAAAACCATGTTTCTAAATCATGAATGGCATGTCATTAATAGACATTATGTGGGATATAGTAAATTTTGCGCTGAAATGAAAAATAGTGAGGAGCAGAAACTCAGGCTTCACTATGGAAGACCATAACCTTGCCCCATTTCTGCAGCTGAGTTGTGTAATGGCACTCCCTCATCCTACAGATCAATGTGTTCAAAATACTTTTCATCCTTGATACATGCCACAAGGTAATAATTTAGGTTTAGAATAATGTTTATAAAAGTATCTTTTGAATTCTGAAGAATGAGTAACAGTTTTTATTACTTATGTTCAAAATTTTAGGTGTCCTTACTGATGATAGAAGGAAAGCTAAAATAGCTCTTCTTTATTTTCCAAAAGATCCAAGACTTAATGCAGCTGTAGAGCAGATTGACCTTCTTTCATCAGTGTTGTAGTTGGTGTTGAAAACTTTCACCACAGGCCTGGCTAACTATCTGATAGGTTTGTTTTATTTTTTTAAATTTCTTTGTCCTGGTTTCAGCGGGGATAGAGTTAATTTTCTTCCTAATGGCTGGTATAGTGTTGTGTTTTGGATTTAGTATGAGAATAATGCTGATGACATGCTGATGTTTTTAGATGTTGCTAAGTAGAGCTTGCCCTAAGTCATGGACTTCTCATGGCAATGCCACTGAGAAGCTGGAGGGGCACAAGAAGCTGGGAGGGGACATGGCCAGGACAGGTGACCCAAACTGGCCAAAGGGATATTACATACCATATGGCATCATGCTCACCATATAAACTGGGGGGAAATCTGGCTGAGGGCCGCTGCTGCTTGGGAGCTGGCCAGTCAGTAGGTGGCGAGCAATTGCATTGTGCATCGCTAGTTTTGTATATTCTAATTATTTTGTTGCTATTGTTACCCTTTTTATTTTCTTCTTTTTATGTCCCATTAAACTGTCTTGATCTCAACCTATGTGTTTTCTCACTTTTACTCTTCTGATTCATTCCCACATCCCACTGGGGAGGAAAAGTGAATGAGCAGCTATGTTAGTGCTGGTGCTTAGTTGCCATCTGGGGTTAAACCACAACACTCTTCGAAATACAAAATCACTTTCCTCACCAACATACATGTTACATCATAATTTGAAAAGTTCTCAGCTGAGGTTTTGAGTGATCAAAGTGAAAACTTGTTATTTCCTGTTTCAAAACTTTTTAAGTTGATGCAGGTGCTGCTGTCTGGAATATATCCAAAGAAGCCAGCTTTTGTGAAAAGTAAATGTGGAATACTTTTTATGTCAGCAGCTACTTATCAATAGGAGAAACTGCTCTGAGTAATTATGAGGGATCCCATTTAAAGGTTGCGTGACTTAGTGCTGGTTTGCTTGTCTTTGCTTCAGAAGCAGCCGCCTGGTTGGATACTGCACCCATTGTGACGGTTGTAACAATACTTAGTAAGAGTTAGGGCAATCCTTTATTTACATTTTCTGGAGAGTCTGTGAAGCTAAGATATAGTAGAAAGCAAATAAATAAAATTTGTAATCTGAGAAGAGGTAAGAGAGAAAATTTTCTTTATTTTCCATGAGGTTTGGCAGGGGTTTTATGTTGCTTTTTTGTCATGAAGCCATAAAAGTCAAATGGACGTTTTAATTAGGCATAGCAAAGACTCAAATGGTAGGGTTGATCTTCATAAGTACATGAAAACAACACACCAGAAAGACGGGAGTATAAATACACAAGCAAAGGAGCAGCATTGCCATGAGAATGCATTGATATAAACCACTGTCAGTACACTTACAGTGGACAGCCCAAGGTTTTAACCATCAGAACAGTGAAGATCTGGAATAATTTCCCAAGATTCACCTCAGATCCTCTGTTCAGTTCTGAACACCTCACTACAAGAAAGACGCTGAGGTGCTGGAGCATGTCCAGAGAAGGGCAACAGAGCTGGTGAAGGGTCTGGAGCACAAGTCTTAACAGAAACAGCTAAGGGAGCTGGGGAGCTCTTTAGCCTGGAGAAAAAGAAGCTCAGGAGAGACCTTATCACTCTCTATAGTCACCTGAAAGGAGTTTGTAGCCAGGCGAGAATTGATCTCTTCTCCCAAGTAACAAACAATAGAATAAGAGGAAATGGCCTCAAGTTGTGCCATGGAAAGTTTAGATTGGACATTAGGAAAAATTTCTTCACCAAAATGGTGGCCAAGCACTGGCACAGGCTGCCCAGGGAAGTGGTTGAGTCATCAGCTCTGGAGGTATTTTAAAGATGTATAGATGTGATGCTTAGAGACATGTTTTAGTAGTGGCAATGCTCTGTTTACAGTTGGACTTGATCTTGGAGGTCTTTTCCAACCTAAATGGTTTTGTGATTTTTCCCTCCACTCCCACTTTACTCCACACTTTCTGTTTGGTTTTACCCAGTCCTATTAAAATGTAAGCTATCTTATCAAAGGAGTGGTGTATAACAAAATGTTATCCTCAGCCTACCTGTCCCAGGTACCTGAAGCCCACAGTGACTTTGAAAACTGATACCTGCTGTGGCGTGGGACAGATAAAGTTACTGAAGAGATTTATGCTCCAGGAATACTAAGCTTCTGAATGCCTGTCAAGGAGGACTGGTTAGACCTATCCCTGTATGTTGGAATTCAGGTTACTGATATCATTTGCCTTTAGTGGCAGATGATGCCAAAGCCTTTCTGGATGGACTGCAGAGGACCAAATTTGCCTAATGTTGGTCATGAGACCTTCACAATGAGAGAGGGATTGAGGAAAACTGCTGGTGCTGGATCCCATGATCTTTATCATGATGCAAACCATATCATTAATGCAACCTCTATTTCCTCACCTTATCCTGAGTGTTCTTGTAGACCGCTAATGTAGACAGCAGCTATAAAAAGTCAGGAAATGAATAGTCTTACAATATATAGTACAATACTGATGTGCAAAGTTGTCATCCATCGGTACTGTCAAAGCTTATACTGGTGTTGGCATATCCAGGAGCTTCAAACAGTGTTCTTTAATCACAGCTAAGCTTGTAATTCTAAAAATGTAAGTTAAGGGAGGTAGATGAAACACAGTCTCGACTGCACTGGCATCTAGTTTCAGTCTGTGTTCAGCAATTAATTATGAGGTCTCATATCAAGCATGTGAGAGAAATTAGTTCTGGATTTATATTCCTATAAAGATACAGTGCCTATCAGGGATGTTATAAAAAAAAATCAGAGTTCAGAAACAGAACAGGGTCTTTCTGAGAACATGTCTTTGGTTTAAAACCAGGTTGGTGATTCTGAGATTTATATTTCAAAAATCTTCCTCTGCTTATACAAAAAGTATAAAAGGATTGAAAAAAAAAAAAAAACAAAGAAGAAAAGCACCTAAACTCCTTTTCATTTTGTATAAGAATATATTTTTTTCCTGATGTTTGCTTTCCACAGGCTCAAGCATGAGCTGAAAAGTCTTCAGATTTATCATGCAATTTATTTTCTAGCAAAGTTTCTGTGCATGAAAGACTGAAAGTCCACCTAACATGTTTTGCTTCATACTAAGAATGATATACAAGGGAGGTCATTTTCATCATGTACATGGGTTTTACTGTATGCCAAGTATCAAAATAGCTGCTGTTTTCACTTTTCTAGATGATTTTATTTATTTTAATTTATTTTGTCAGAGTAATAGTTCCTCCAACTCAAATACCATATAATTTGTAGCAGATGGTAAGAATTAGAGATCCAGTAAAGAATTTCTGTAACAAGTCTTATTTCATTTCCTTTACTGGGGCTTGAAAGTCCAAGATTAAAGAAGATTGCTCTGTCTATATTTTCATTATAATTCAAAAGAATATTCAATATAGTGGACTATTTTTTGCATGAACTTGGCAAGCAAGCAGGACCTCTGAAAGAGATCTTTAGAAAAAAAATCTTTAATTAAGTATTTCATCTAAGAGAATGTCTTTTCATTCCCTGAGGAAGTCAGATCATCCACCTTCATACAGTGTGAGGAGCTTGTCCTCCCTGCAAAGATAATCTTGTATCTTACGTTGCCTTCCCCTTTAAATTACTTAAACATGCCTTTGGATCTATGCTAGAAAATTCTTTCAGTAAGTTCCCAGCAGGGAAAGAAAAAGAGACAACTTCCTCTTTGGAGTTCGTGGGAGGTTTTGTTGAGTCAACTGAAGTCTGGTGTTCTGCTTATTTCTATTTTGATCGTGCACTGATTTGGATCTCAGTGTCTTCGTTAACAGAACAAGAAAGTATTGGCCTTTATCACTCTGTAGATAGAAAAATGAAAAATTTCAGTGTCAATCCTGGATGTTTGCTATGGAAAGCAATACAAGCAATACAAGGATATACAAGCTATGTATGCTTCCACAAGAAGTGGAAAAGAAAAATCTTTCTTGCCAGTACACATGTCCTAAAAAGGCTGCTAAGTGCAGGACCTCTGGAGATCCTCATACTCTCTGATTCTGATTTAATAGGAAGATTTCTTTCAAAATATATAAGTTTTTAAATTTTTTATCCTTCCAACTGAAACATTTTTGTCCTTTAAATCTCCTGTCTCTTTTACAGAACTAGAATGCCACCTGATGGATTATGATTAGTAAATATTTATTCAGACGCTTTTAACACGAGTTCCAGAGGCAACATTGGTGTATAATTACCTGTCTCTTGGTAACTTCACTTCCCAGTACTTGGGAACTAAACAAACTGGCTGTCATCCAGGACAGATTTAGGCTGCATGGAAACTGCCTGAATCCCTGATAGTCAAGTGAGATTAAAGAGTGGACAAAATTTATTATGGATCAGCTAACATTTTTAAAGAGCCAGAGCTTATATTTTTGTCATAGCCAAATATTTTTGCAATGGTATCTTTATAGAGATTGAAAAGAAATATTTTAATTTGCACATTAAAAAGACTTTCTTTGTAGTTAACTGAATGCAATTGCAAAATACCTGGATTGCACTGATTTGCAAGGCAAACTCTGTATCAATTTACTCTTCTTGCTTATCACATTCATCTTGGTTTCAACTGAAACACACAAACCAAACTCAGCAGAAGTTTGGGTGCTCTTTACCAAGTACAGCAGTAGCACATGGGCTGGAGCAGCCAGATGCTTCTGTTGAGAAGAGCTGCAAGGGGTAGAAGATAATAGCAATTGGCCTGAGGTCATATGAAATGAAGTTGGCATATAGTCTTAGCAGCTTCTCCGTTTTCCCAAGATCTGGATGGTGGGAAAAAATGGTGTGACTCATCATTTTCTCAGCACTGTAAGACTATGTATCTTAAATTTGTCTAATTCAGAAAATAGATGTGTATAACTTGGCAGAACTAGAGAATGGTTTCTCCTTCCAACTGAAAAAGAAAAATATTGGGAAAAAAAGTGGTTCTGCATTAGCACTGAACAGGTTGGGGACTACCTTTTATCCCTTGACCTGAATAGAATTATTTCCAGTTCATTAACAGTGTACCTTAGCAGGGAACTGGCCTGTAAGCATCTGAATTGCAATTGGCTTTGCTTTTGCACATGTGGCAAGTGCCGCTTTAACATTCTGCCACCAAATGGACATTTAGATGAAAACTCCTGTTCTTGTCAGTTATCATTTGGCATTCTGGGAGTTGCCTATGGGAAGCAAGTGAGTGCAAAGGTGTGGGTGTAGGAGGTTCTGTGGTTGGGAAGATCACAGAAGGACTAATACAGAATGGTCACAAAAAGATCAAACAGCTGTGAAAGCAGGTTGCCTGTTGAACTCATTTGAATGCAGGTAGCAATGCCACCTTTCCCTGCTTATAATTGTAGCTCAAACTTGTTAATTTCCTTACCTTAACCCCTTGAAGTACCCTCATACTGTGTATTTTAGATATTACATGCAGAACTGGGTAGAATATATTCTGTGTTTTGTAAATGACTAACTATATGTTCAAATATTTTGTGTCCAAAGCACTCTAAAACTTACTCTGGAAAAGAGTGAGTAGTATTTCTATAGTCTGTGTTTAAATCAAAACCCAGAAAAATCACTCTGTTACTCTCTGTTTCTTACTTTTATCATCATACTTCTTACGACACATCAAGGTTAAAAAAATGAAGAGTGGTTATCAGTCATTAGAAAAGTATACATCTGGATTTTGTAGTCATAACAAAGCATGTAGGGCATGATCCAGAGATTTTTAGGTGTCTCACCCCTGCAGAGTGACTCACTGAGCTGGAGTTATGTGTTTTTTTCATTGGACTGCCAAAAGGTTGTTCAGGAAGACTCACATGTTGACTGGGGAGCTTCCCAGAAGTTAGGGTGCCCAGATGGAAGAGCATGTGTGAGACAAGGATACACATAGACATTCTGATGCCTGCTCAGTGAACATGTCTATATTTCTACATATTGGTTTGACAATGCAAAATGCATAAATGTTGTGAAAAATAAGGGTCAGGAATACCAGCTGTACCCCTCATTTGCCCCTTTTAGCCAGGGAACCATCGCAGATAGGAAAGCACCTCCAGTGGTAGATGTGTAGATGTGGCACTTAGGGACATGGTGTACTGGTAGACTTGGCAGTGCTGGGTTTATGGTTGGACTTGATAATCTTAGAGGTCTTTTCCAACCTAAATGATTCTATGGTTCCATGGTAGTCACAAGGTAGATATATCAGAGGAGCATAGCCCAACTCATGTGAGTTGGAATTGCAGGAAATGTAATCCAGGTCTGTCGCTTAGAGAGCACCCTAGTTGGTAGGCTATTGTATTTGGTGAGACTAGTGCCAGTTTTGATGGACAGTGGGTGTACACACTAGACTTAATACTTAACTGTGCTTTGTTCAGAGTTAACACAGTGCTTCCTTCTACTACTTTGAAGTCATTTCCTGGGTGCTTGAGAGTGCACAGGGGACATTGCCAGTTCCAAATGTACTTGCCAAATTACTTGTTTCCAGAACTAGGTGGTCATGGGTGGGTTACTTCTTTTTCCACACTTAACTCACTTTTTGAGAGGCTTGAGCAATATTTAGCACTTAAGCAGTATTTAGGCACAGCCGTGTGGGGTATTAAAGTTAGCACTGCCATTTGCTGGTGTGAATGTATCACTGAATACCATGAAAATGGTAATTGGATTACATTCTGTATAAATGCTCTTCATTTAAAATTTTTTCTATGCTGTCAGTTAGTTTCTTAATTGGTTAAAAACAGTTCTTCCATGAGTTTAATTATTTAATCTCTGTCATAGCTAAATAACAAAATAGACATAGGAAAGAATTACTGTGTTTTTATACATCTTCATATTTTGTGGCTTAAAAAAAATAAGACAAGAAATATCTTTCCTTGCTATATTCATTTTCTCTGAAACTTCTTACAAAAGGCTTTTTGAGGCATAAGTATGAACAGTAAGTTAGCTATCCATGACTGACCAACCAGTGTTGTCTGTGGCAGAAGTTCACAAGCTGTGTCTCAGCAAAGCAGCATGTAAGCACTGTCTGAGGGGCCGATATTGAGAGATGTTCCTACTCCAACATTAACAGAAGTGAAAAATAAATTTGGGAAGCCTGGCCCAGGGTGAATATTGTTCCACATTGTTAGCTAACTTACTTCAGCTGTGGCTTGGTTCTGGTTAATTGGATGATTTGCTCAGGAAACTGGGCTGAAAAATTCCATGGCTGATATGATTGAATGCAAGAAACTTTAGAATGGAGAACCCATTTGTCTGGGTAGTAACTACCTCTCCCTGTGCTTAATGGTTTTTTTGTGGGTTTATTATTTGCCTTTTTATTAATGACTTCTCCCTACTTGTGATTAAAAGTGTTACCAGGACAAACTAGGTATTTGGAAATGTCCAGACTTTCCAAAGTTTGGTTTATTTAGCAATGTGGGATTCCCCTTGCTGCTTTCCACTTAAGGAATTAACTGAACATTGACATGATTATCTTTCATAGCATACTGTGAAAGAGATGCTAAACCACTCACTCAGCAGCCTTTGTCAACACTTCAGATTGTAAATGAAGAACATAAATTAAAAGGATGTTGATTTACAACTGAAAGGGTGGTCTTCAACACACTGGACAGCTAGCTAAGCTTCTAAAATGGTCTTTACTGAAATTCTAGATTATGGCTTGCAAGCAATAGTGCATAATAATCAAACATGTATACGTGAAATTAAAAAAATTATCCTTTTGAGTCTAATCATTATATTTTTCCCCTTGCACAAACATAAATACTCAGTATTTAAGAAATTTCAGAATCTAAAGACAACTGAATATTTTTTGAGCCAAAAATAGGAAGAGGTGCTTTAGTTTACAGGTCTGCTTCCTGTGTGCCATATATCTTCAATTTAATCATCTATTAAGATGATGTGTGACTAAATTCTGAGACCAGCTTTGAAAAATCCCCTGTTAACTTAGGGGTAATTAAATATGGAAATCTGTTATGAGTGCTGAGTAGGTAACTTTTATTTATGCTTAGTAATGTATAAAATGGGCATCTCTATAAAGCTATTGTTTAAGGTTCCCTTTTGTTCTGTCCTTGATTTAATTCAGTCTATTCAAGTTTTGCTCAAACAGCAGGTTTGCTCATTAGTAAATAACACAAAAATAGCTCAGCTCTTTGATCTGTACAGTCCTTACATACAATGTGCCTGAAGGCATGTGTAATATAAATATTTTGTAAGTGCAAATAATTAAAAGATTTTGGATAACAGACATGTTGAAACTAGCAGTATTTTGAAGATTTGCAGTTCCTGTTGGATGACACAGGGAGCAAATAAGCAAGAAAAATCTCAATCTCAGAATTCACAAATCATTGATTTTAATAGCAGTTATAAAATTACTATGCTTTTAAATCCCATTATTTACATAGAAAAAGTGTTCTTATTGGTTTACGTAATTATAAAATGTACAGTGATTTTAAGCTTCATGTATGGGCTGTCTTTATATTCAGAAGAATGAAAATTGACAAGGTGCATCAAAGTTCTGGTTTTATTTGGAGCATGCTACTGTGTTTATTAATATTACTTAGTTGATCTGCTGAAAAACTATTTCCAGTTAAAGAATTTTGTTACTTTTTTGATTATTAGACTGTTATGTTGAACATCATCCTATGACTATGACACAGCTCAGTGAAAAAAACCCCATCTTTACCAACTAATCAATACTGAGGAATCCAATAAAGAAATCACCAGTTCCTGGTGTGAACTCCATCTCCAACAAACATGTCAGGGAAAAGTCCCTGCCAGTGTAACTGCTAATGCACTGTTTTACTCCAGAGGTTCAATTACTCAGTTTTTATTCTTGAAAGCAGAATAGTTATTTCATTTTGGAGCTAGTTGTCATTAATTCCTTGCCTTTTTTACAACAATTTATTTCCAAAAATTGTGAATGAGGAGGTAGCCTGTTAACTTGGTCACCTTTGGTTTCCTTTGTGATTCTGGAGCTTATGTAGGAAAGGGAGATGTTTCTCTTGATCACCTAAAACAAGTTCTTAAACAGCTTTGAGCTCTTATACACTGAAAGGAGCTTTCAAAGGTCCTTTCTGAGGCTAGCAGCATCTTCTTTGCATCTCCCCAGAGCTCAAATTGTTCGTTGTACATAACTACAAAGCTTTGTACAGCATAAAATACAGAGATTTTTTAAGATGAGCTATTAATTATTATCAATCCTTCACACTGGTAATTACGCTCAGTAATTACTTGTAGAAATACTAAATTAATGTATTTCTAAATGCTAGTTTTGTTGAAGCAAGGGACATTCTCAATATCGAAAATGCATATTGAAAATGCACTTTGCTCAGAATTTTTTTGGTTTCTTTCTGTGTGTCCTGTGGCATCTGAGGGTACAATTAAGGGAAAGGCAAGCGTAGGCTCCACTGAAATCAGCAGTCCTGGCCTGTCCCATCTTTGACAGAGCATTTCATCTGTCTCAGTTACTTGGATCAGAAAGCTGACAAATACTACATGAAAACAAAAATGGAAGTTGTCTGCCTGGTGCAACTGGCTAAACCATCAGCGCCAGTGCAAGAGGTAGAGAGAGGAGGCTGGATTGTCTTTTCCACCAACAGCCCACACTGATTTTACGTAAATGAGTCAGGAAGCTATATTCTAAGAAAACAAATAACTAGTTTTACATGTAGGATAGATAAAAGATTTAAGAGCTACAAGATACAAGAAAGAGATTACTCTTGTCATTTAACAACTCTTTTAGGTAAAGTGCCTGCCACTGTTCTGTCAAGTTTATGTAGCTCCTGAGCAATCTTGATTATCATTCTTTCTCAGGCCCTCTAGATTACTATAATGATACCTCATCTTTTTAATCTGTGATTTTTCTCTTGTTCTCGTAGAGAATTTTGTCTCTGTTGTTTCATTTGCTTTGGTCTTAAATTGAAATGTTGGAGAGCATATGAATGCAAGGGTGGAGGCAGGAGTTCTCTACCTGTCACACAGAACAGACGGAGCTGAACTGTATCTTGGTTTGTGCAAAAGCAAATTCTGATCTCAGTCCTGCCCTTATGGAGGCTGAGGAGCCTGCACAGGCAAATTCCATACTTGCTGTAGATGTACACCATCATCGGCTTTTGCTGACAGCTCCAGTCAGTTGGCACAAGAAGCTTCACAACCCGAGGCAACTTTTGATTATCCATAACTTAAATGCTTTAACATTCTGGAAATAAAGATCTGCAGCTTAAAGTTGGCATAGGGCTCTGTGGGAAACCAGTGAAGCACAAGGAACAACAGAAGGCAAGGAAGTTCAGGCAGTGTAGCCAAGGAGACACCCAGGTGCATCGCAGCTAGTTATCTGCTGCTTTTCTGTGTGTCTCACAAGCCTGTGTAAGTACATTGCATTGCTGTTTCCAATAGGATTTAGGAGGGGAATGTAGTGCCAAAGCCAAGCTGGCACTTCTGAGAGGCCAGAGCACGTCACTTGGAGAAAATGTACTGCATTGCTGCTTGAGATGTCAGTATTTGGGCAGAGTCCAGTTGTGGGTTTGCTTGCAGTTTAAGTACTCAGATGAAATGGCTGTGATTATGAACTTTCTCCTTTTGTCTTGATGTAGTCTGGTATAATTTTGTTCCTTATCATTTATCACATTAGGGATGCAGATCTATCAGATGAATGACAAATATGTAGTCAGCTTTATTCTGATGATAGAGAATATTGCAAAGTTTCTCTCTTTTTCTTGTTATCCGTAAACTTTGCGAAAACCCAGGTAAGCATGATCCTGTGCAAGTAACCTGATGGCTCAATACTAGGTTTCCCATTAATACTTGCTTCCAGAAAAGATCAGTTAAGTGCATTTTCGTGGATTCCTGCCATGAAGATGATACTATAATGGTACAAGTATACCCTCATGAAGGATAAAGAGTATTGTTGCCTCTAGACTTCACATATGAGAAACATTACTACAATCTGTTGTTACTTCATGTTTGGCGATTGCTTAGTTGAGGTTTCTTGTTTCTTGTTTCTGTTTTCTTTTTTACTGAACAGACTTGGATTATCACTTGCTTTTGTCTTCAACTACTCCTACTTAATCCTCTTGTCAAAGCCCAGAGTTCCTGCGGGAATCCAGTCACAGATGATGTGAATGACATTGCAAAATTGGTAAGTACCTTTTATTTTACATTATTCTATATGTTAAACAACAGTCAGTGTCTAAAGGCACTTACATTTCTACGTGAAGTTAGTAAATCTGCATTAGAACCAGGGGAATATTAAAAAAAAAAATCCATCAGTATCTGTCACTTGAACAAAACGTTTTTTTGCAGTGAGAGTAGTTTCAGCATTAATTGAAGAGATTACTTTGACCAAGATAGAGTGTATGTACATATGCAGTTTTCTCACTCCAAACTTCAGTAAAAATTGCCAAAAATCTTTATTTCCTCAAACATTATTTCGGAGCAGATTGTTCCCCATGCAGATGAAAGAGTATTGTCTTCGTGTTACTGACTTGCTTGGAGCAGACTGGTGGCAAACACAGCTGAATTGAAGCAGAAGTCTTTACCTAGGGAATATGAAAGTGCCATATATAAAAATAGTATGATATTAGACATTGTTGTAGCAATCAAGGCAATAACAACTGAACAGGTTTCACATTCTTTAGGTGTGAGTGGATCACACTCATTACGTGTTTTTCTACTTGCTGTACCCAGAAGTTTAAGTCTGAAGGACTCACTGCTTCATATAAAAACTAAATTCATTTAAGGAAATTTTAACTGTTACTTAATTGACCACTGCATTAACCTGAAAAACTGTATCTGCTTGTGAATTCAATTGCTGTTTAACTCCACTGGAGTTAATAATTATGCTATTTTGCAGTAGTGCAGGATATAACACCGAAGTTTTTAAGAAACAATATATACTGAACACTTAACAAGCGTATTTTCATCTACATATTGAATCTAACTAAAAATTGTGGCTTCGTTATGGAAAAACAGTTGCAACATCACTGTTATTATTATCAAACACTTAAATTGGAGCCCCTAGTATTTGCTGCCTGTGCAGTGTTCTTAACTTGTTTTCTTTGGTCCTTTTTATATACATTGGCACATAGTGCACCTCTCTAGGCGTGCTCTGTAGTCTTATTAAATGTTTAGTGCTTCAAATTAGTCCCTTTAGGCAGAATTTTGAAGTATTGGCATATTTATTCCAGATAATATTTCATCTCTTGGAAGAGTATTAAGCTTTGGTGTAAACCTGTTGAAAGCATGAAAGAACAACAGAATTCCTGTGAGGGCTGGTGAAATTGTGTAGTTCAGGGATAGCAATAACTTTTCATCAATTATGTGTCCTGAGAACAAATGCTTTAACTTTCCCTTTAGTACAATTTAAATTTCAAGACTGTATAAATACAGATTACAAAAAAAGTGCAAGCAGCTTGAATAATCACACTGTCCAGGTTATACTGTTCTGCTACTGCCAAGCCTGAGCAGAGTGGGGTTGGGCTGAGCTTCTTCAGAAACTCCTCCATGAGGATGCTGTATGGTCATTCTCCTGACTTAGGTCCATGTCTTTCAGATCTCCCTACAAATGCAAAATTCGGGTGAAGTTAACTAGCAAGTTCAAAGATACTTTGGGTTGCAGAAATAAGAAAGATGCAGAAAGTACAAATCCCCAGACACATAGATTCTCTCTGTTTTGAGATTCTTGAGTTGTTCTGAGAATGTTTTGAGGAACGTCTGTCTCCCTGTTTTGTCTGTGTTAATATTTGCAGAAAGAATTTCAATAAAGTCACTTGAGAATTAAAAGGATATGGTGAAAATGAGTTTAGTACTTCAATTTAGTGTAAGAACCCTTGGTTTCAATTAATGTGACTATATTGCATGTTGGTCATTCTCTTTTGAAATTCTACAGTGTGACAACTTGACATTGAGAACAAAATGAAAAAATACATAATAAGTTTTAAAGTACTTTTAAAGCAAAACTTTGTTAGCTGACACTGTGAATATGAGAAGGGAGAAGCCTACAGAGAATACTGACTGATCATACTACTTTGTAGCAAGTACAAGTTTATGTTCTATGAAATATATCCTTAGTACATATAAAAAGGACTCCAGTGTGAAATTTCTTAAAAATATGGTTCAGGAAACCCTAAAACTCTTGCAAATTATAGTAAAAGTTTTGTACCATTTCTGCTTTTTGAAACACAATATACTCCTTGAATTAAGGAATGATATTCTTATGATGTGTATCTTCAGAATTAGACATTGCACACATGGGTGGTTGGGTTCTTTATTAGAATCATAGAATCATTAAGGCCTCTAAGGTAGAGCCCAGCCTTTGACCAAACACCACCATGCCAACTAAAGCATAGCACTAAGTACAGCATCCAGAGATTTCTTGAACACCTTCAGGAATGGTAAGTCCACCACCTCCCTCGGCAGCCATTTTTTCTTGTCCTGGGAGGAGAGGCTGTCTCCCATCGTGTTACAACCTTTATTCCAGGTAGTTCTAGAGAGTGATAAAGTGTCTCCTGAGTCTCCTTTTCTCCAGGCTACACAATCCCTCAGCCCCTCCTCATATGACTCGCTCTCTAGACCCCTCCCCAGCTTTGCTTCTCTGTTGTTCTTCTTGTAGTTAGGGGCCCAGAACTGGACACAGGACTCAAGCTGTGGCCTCACAAGTGCCAAGTGCAGGGGGACAATCACTTCCCTGGTCCTGCTGGCCATACTCTTGCTGATACAGGCCAGGATACGATTGGCCTTCTTGGCCACCTGGGCACATGTTGGATCATGTTCAGCCAGCTGTCCACTAGCACCTCCAGGTCTTTTGCCCCCAGGCAGCTACTGTTCCCCTAGCCTGTAGCACAGTGTAGAGTTCCTGTGAGAAGTGCAGGACCTGGCAGTTTGCTTTATTGATCCTCAGACAACTGGTCCCAGTCAATTGCTCCAGCCTGTCCAGCTCCTCTGGCAGAGCCTTCCAGCACCAACTCTGCCACCCAACTTAGTGACTGAAGATGTTCTTGATTGCCTTGTTGAGATCATCAATAAAGATAATAAACCAATACTGGCTGACCTCAATAGTGAGCCCTGGGGAACACTAATTCACCCCATGGATGTGGCACCATTCACCATCAGTCTCTGGGCCTGGCCATCCAGTTTTTACCCAGTGAAATGTGTACCTGTCCAAAGCATGAGCTGCCAGCTTCCCCAGGAGGATGCTGTGGGAGACAGTATCAAAGGCTTTACTGAAATCCAGATAGAAAACATCCAGAGCCTTTCCCTCTGACTGGAGATCCTGTTGGCCTTTAAGTACAAGTTTTATTTCTAAACTGATCCAAAGAATCTGTGCCTGTAGAACATAGGGTCTTTAATAAATATCCTCCCCTTTCACACTGAGAACAAATTGTAGCCTGTAAGATTTCACAGAAGTGTTGCGTGTACAGTTATTGCCCATAGTTATTATGATGTTATCCACAAGCTGTCACACTTGGCAACAGTGATACAATAGTTGTTTCTAAATGCTTTATTCTCAGCCAGACTGTCATGTTCTTTAACCCTTTTTGTCCACAGTTGTGAGTACAGTCCCATCTCTGTGGGCACTAAGCTATCTGTTCAGTGGTAGTACGCAAATCCCATCACTTGCCTTAGGATATTGGCCTCTCTTCTTCCTGTCTCATCACAAATTCTTAGACATCAGCCTAGATTCAGTTTGGCCTGAATCTTCCTCGGAGGCAGACTATAATCTCTTTCATCTCCCCAAAATGTTAGCCTTTCCTGGGCCATTTCTCCTCACTGTAAAGTGACATCACCATCTCTCCCCAGCCATTCAGGTCTTCAACAAAGGTGTCTGATTTGGCTCTTGATGCTTCACAGACCCTTCAAATTCAATTTTAAAAGCTTCATTGTTTTTCTTGTCATAATAGTAGAAATTTTTTTTTTTTTAGTTCTTACAAGTACATTTTTCTTCCAAAGTCTTGGTGGACAAAAATTCGGTCTATGAAAAATCTTTTTCTAGCTTCAGCTTGTGTAGTTTTGCTCTTCTGTCTGTTCACATGCTGCTCTGACCCTTTATCTTCTACTTATTTCCTTCAAGCTGTTCCTCCTTTTTTTTTTCACTATCAATGGCAAGCTTCTTGGGTTTATCTTCAAAGGTACTATTAACACTGCCTGTGTTGTTGTAACACATGCTGAGTTTGCCCTCAGCTTCTCCTCGTTATTTCCATGGTATCTGTTACACTGTTTGTAGCCACAGGAAAGATGCTCCTTGACGAACTCCAGGCAGATTCTCATCCTCTTCCTATCTCATGCTAAAATTCTTTGCAGCATGAATCCATATCCCTCATTTTGCTTTTTCCCCACTAGGTTTTCCCCACACACACACTTCTACTGCAGTGCACCTACAGCTTGCAAAACAGTGCCACAATTCCCTACAACCTAGTCTTTGTTTATTTGGTACTGGGCTTGCTCCAAGTACTGTAAACCCCCTCCATTACTTGTAGAAAACTCCTGAGCATGACTGTGGCTGTGTTCTGCTCAACTTTATTGTACTACAGGGATATGAGAACATGCCTCAGTCAAGACCCTCTGTGAATATAGACGTGGGATGTCTACTAAGCCTAAGCTTCTGGAGAATAAGTAAGGCATTCTGTGCAGTGCCCGAAAATGTGGGTCATTTGCCTAATCAACTTTGTGTTGAGTAATAAATTGAGGACAGATGTGTGGCGTAACTTGTTTTCAATGGTCTTAATCTGGATTTTCACTAGCATCATGCTAGACTCACATCAGAAGATGGAATTGGAAAGAAAGAAATTCAATAACCACAAGGTTTCTGAGCATTAATCAATGTAAGACCAAACCAGATTGGTATCTGTTAATAAAAAAATTACTTTTATTTTCTGTAAGATTAAATTTATTCATATCTAGGTAATATAATTTTGTCATATGAAGAATATGTCCTAAATGAAATTATATTAAGAAGCAAAGAACAATTGAACAATCATTTTTGTTTTTTCATGGTGAGAACTTTAAAAGAGCATAATTTCATACCTATAGAGAATGAAAGTATTTAGAGAGCATTCATTCTGCCCTACTCATCACATGAACTCCTGCTTCATTTGTAATGAAGATGTCTGGAGGAAAGCACATTACTTGATGAACAAATGTTCTGTATTATGAAACTGTAATTGCAGCACCTGTCAATAAAGTCTGTCCCCATTGTTCTTTTCAGCACAGTAAGTCAGCAGAAAGCTGCTGTAATTGTGCATTTGATTTTGCATAAGAATTAGGAATCAGTTGTATATATGTTTGTTTAATATGAACATCAAAACCTAATTATAAATAGAATTTTCCCTGAGCTGTGCAGTATGTACAGAATATGCCTACATATTTTTGTTTTGTCCATTAACAAAATCTAAGATACCTCTTCTTAATTACTTCTCTAAAGCAATTTTCTTCTTTTCAGTTTTGGAAGCCCAAACAATAGTCAGGATTTACTGACCAGTTCCTTGTTTGAGACATGCTGTCAAATACTTTGCTTTCACATTACATCTTTGCTGGAAATGTGTACTTTACACTCTCTGCCACATTTGATTTTTATTTTTAAATGGAGCTAACTCTCCTGAGTGAAGGGGTTATAAAAAATTATCCAGAGTTGTTATGCTGCAAATAATCTGCCACTATGACTGTAAAAAGTGTGAACGGAAATCGTTAGCATGTTGTCTTAAGCCAAATGATGAAGATTTTATTAACTGCTTCATTAGCAGATGAGATAAGAGTAGATTGCAGAGATGATGTACAGACAAGCTCCTGCAGGAAAAGAAAAGCCAGGGAAGCAGTGAGAAAGATGAAGAGCTGGAGAGGGACTTTTGACAAAGGCATGTAGTGATAGGACAAGGGGGAATGGCTTTAAACTGAAAGAGGGGAAGTTTAGAGTAGATATAAGGAAGAATCCTGTGAGGGTGATGAGGCACTGGAGCAGGTTGCCCAGAGAAGTGGTGGATGGCCCTTCCTTGGAAAAGTGTCAGGGCCAAGTTGGATGGGGCTCTATGCCACCTGGTGTAGTGGAAGGTGTCCCTGTCCATGGCAGGGGGGTTGGAACCAGATGATCTGTAAGGTCCCTTCCAACCCAAACCACTCTATGATTCTATGAAAAGAATAGGAAAAGGGAAACAAATAGAGAGAAATTCAAGGTAGAAATGGTATCCAAAAGGAAAGTATGTTTTTTTCCCATCATATGCTTCAGAGTAAAAAAGAAAACACTTACAATGGAAAATGGTAATTTTTACTTTATTAACATACTTTATCTTTGATATGTGTATAAAAAAATTGTATCTATGCTTGTCTCCTTATAATTTTCATAACAAGCACAATAAAGGGAATTTTCAAGAGCGGTAGCCCTCATTTCAAAGCATGTGACTGCAGATAAGTCATCTCTCATGTCTGCTGTTGCGATGAAAGAGTGGTTTATGGAACCCAAATCACTTCTACATCCTTTTTTCATCTCCCATCTATGTGACCGTGAGCATTTTTTAAAACATATTTGGGTTATGCAATGTTAACAGTGCTGTATTAAATATTCAGACCTCTCTATGTCAAAAGTAATCTTACGTTCCCCAGTTTGAGTTTTTGTTACAACTGGGAATATAGTACTATGGATTTGTAGACATAAGTCTAGATTTCCCTGCTCTTCGCCTTTTCTCAGAGCCTGTTAGGACTTCTACAATCACACACACCCACTAAATCAGAGAAAATTTTTGTGACATTTTAATTGCAACTCAGGGTTCTTTTAGTTCTATACATTCCTTTCTAAGATTATCATTTGACATTCTCTATAATCATCAAAACTGTTACTTCTGTTTAAACCAAGGTAAGTCATGCAGGCAGGTGTTTTGTGGTCCCCCAAACTTGTCACTGTACTTAAGGAGTTGAGTAGAGGAACCAGTAAAAAGCCATTCCAGGAATCAGATGGTTTCAAGGGACAATTCTTTTCCAAATACCTTTGCTTAGGAAGGTCAGAGCTGCCTTGTCATCTGCTCCTTGTTGGAAGCCACAGCAGTCAGGCACCCTGCACAGAGTGGGTGTGCAGAGTCCATTCATTACTTTCAGGATCATTTCAGCAGATGAAAATCAAGATTAAAATCTTGGTGGTTAGTGTTCAACAGAATTTCAAGACACATTTCAGCAAAGTAAGAGAGTACAGCGTGCAGATCTAGTAGAGACGTATCCTTCACTCTTACATCAGGGGCTTTACCCTATTTTCTGAGTTGCGTGAGTTGGGAAGTCCAAGTGAGACACAAATGTAACTCCCTCGCTTTGACTGAGATCCATCGTTTACCAGCACAGCATCTGACATGTGGAGTTCAGTCAACAAAACTTTAACAAGTTTCATCTTGAGGCAGGGCATATATTTTGTCTTTGACACCCTCCTCCCAGTGATCTTCATTTTTAGTAGTAAATTCAAAAATATCTTATCTGATTCACAGTCTGTCAAGGAGAAGAATATCTGAGGCTGAGTTGTATGCTCCAGCTCTGATTGAGAAGGTGTAAGAGCTCTTGGGCAGTTAAATTTTTTTAACTGTGCATGAAAAGTGCTTGAGAGGCTCTGATGCCAGGAGAGTAGATTGTATACATAATGCATATCAATTCTTGTAGTGTTCATTGATGTGGAACAAATTTAATCTTCCAGTGACCTTTCTTAAAGAACAGTGGTTTTGCTGGCATTGCTAAGTGTGAAATCCCTCTAGAGTGAGCATGGGAAACTTTACACATAGAGTAGCATCTTCACTATCTATGGTGCTTGAAGTGCTGCTAGTCCTACCTCTCTAGGCACGCAAAGGAAGCTAGAAAAAAAATGGAATAAGTATTAGTATGTCATGATGCAGTGATATTTAAAGAAAGGAATAAAAGACAAAAAAATTGAAAGAGGATTTAGAATAAATCTGATGCTCTAAACAAAGAACAAATATATTGACATATTTTTCAGTATTTATAGCATCTTGAATCAGCTCTCCAAAATGCCAGGTAAATTGAAATTAATATTGAGAATTTTAGTGATGCTTCTGCTTTGGGAGTGTGTAGGTATAAAAATAAAAGAAGAAGAAAAGAAGAAATGAAGATTAAAAAAAACTGATTTATGTGAGGGAATTTAGAAGGATCATTTGTATAGTAACTGTTTTAAAGCTGTAGGAGAAGGATATATGTCATTGAGTGGGAAGATAGTGGCTTAGTCCACGTAAATTAAAAAGAAGTGTTCAGGATTCAGTTGTGTTTAGCTGTGTATAAGTATTGCCCTTGATCATTTCTAGAACCATAACATTTTGAAATAACTGTTTTAATTTTTAATTGAAACAAAATTTTAATTTAAGAAATAAAATATTATGTTTTGTCAAACAAAATACTACCTAAAAACTGCACAGGGGGAAAAGAAATCCCTGTGCTGGTTACTATAGCAGCAGAATCAAAAGCAGCCATAACAGAATGATCTTTAACCTGAAGGAGAACTGCTTTTGCACCAAAGGAGCTACATCTGTGCATATTGGTTTTGACTACATGGATTTCAAACCAGCATGAGAAATATCAGTTGGCTTTTTCATTGACAGAAAATAGGTTTACTCTATCATTAAGCATTATATTATGGTTAAACCTTTTGAATAAATACTTCAAAAGACTGTGGATTTGTGGCAGTCCAGTGGCTGTTGGACTTTTCATCTCCCAACCCAGCACATTCCCCAGATGTTCAACCATGTTTCACAATAGTGTTGGATCCCATCTGTGGCAGATTGTATTGTATAATTCAGTGGAAACCCTTCTTCCACTCCTTATCTTTGCTGCAGCACACTTCATGCTCACCCACATCTGCAAAGGTGCACTCAAGCTTACATGTGTGGAAGCTCTCCTTTGCCCCAGGACATTTTTATGATATAATTATATTGCTCATCATTAGTAAGAGGCACAACTTCAAAGTTAAAGTTGTGCTCAAGTGTTTTTCTGACCTGGTACATTACTAAGCACAAGGCAGACACCTATTTAGGCTCAGATGCATGTTCAACATTATTTGAAGGAAAAAGAGCTGGATACTTCTGTGTCCTCTACTGCCTACAGTACAAATTGTCATGTAAACACTTCAAGGCATTAAAAGGTGGAAGGGCAGTGGAGTTCCTGCAGTAATGAATAACCTCAGATCACTTCTTCTCAACCCATTGTTGACTTTAATTCTGCTGGGAAGCAGTAGCATTGAACATGATCAGATCAAATCTGGGCATATTACAGAGCTGTGGAAAGATGGTTCACTTGTGAGCAAATAAGGGTCAATAGCAGTTCCACGGGAAAATAAGTATGTATGTAACCTCTTTTGCCTGTACCTGGTAAATTACTGAAAATTTGTGTTGAATGTCTGGTAGATTTTGTTGAATGCAGTAATGGAAATGAAATCTTACTTTGTGTAGTAAGTAATTACATTTTTATTATCTGTTTATTGTAGGTTGGAAATCTCCCAAATGATTATATGATAACCCTTAAATATGTCCCGAAGATGGATAGTCTGGTATGTACAACCACTTCAAGTTAATCCCAATAAAACAGCCCACTGGAACCAGTGATGGCTGTAACATTTTGTACCTAGTACTATGTCTTACCAAGTTACAGTTAAATAATGTTTATTTCACTTTTCATATGGTTCCCAAGTATTTACTTAAAAGAAATGTAGAGAGATTCCTGCAGTCCCTTAAAACCTTTTTAACTACAGGAATTCTAGGAAAATATTTCTTCATATTAAATTTTTTAACATTTTTTTTCCAGAAAAGTCAAATTTTCATCATGTTATTATTTCATCAGTATTATTTCATTGTGCTAATTGAAAAATATTGCTTTCTTAAAGAAACAGGTTCTCTCTAATTGTGCTTTCGAACACACTGTAGAAGTCCTTCTTGTTTCAGCCAGTGGAAATGCCATTAGAGCACAACAAATAATTAGTAGCCAGTAAAGAGAATCCCAAATTCAGCGAATGGTATCCTCAGTAACTAAACAAACAGTAGGATTTCAAACATGCTTTGTGTTATTCTTTCTATATAATCCTGTATTTAATACATAGTGATACTTTCAAATAAGCATTATCTACACACTTTGAAATTTTATAACACTTTTTATTAAAAAGTCATATTATTTTATTGCTTAATCTACTAAATAATTTTGTGTTTTCCTTGATTTAACAAAACCAATTTCGGAATGATGTATTGAAAATGCTCTCTTGGTTGTTGCATACATTGCAATAAAAGGGAGATAAGGAAACAAAGAAAAGTACAAATTATGCTGAATGCTATATTGTTTTATGGCAAGGAAAAAAGTAAGAAAATTATGATTTTGTCAGTTAAACTGAACAATACTGTGCCTGTCTTAAGAATGAATCATTGTACACATACATCAGTAGCTGAAAATCATCTCCTAGGTGTAAGAAGCTGGTTTTGTGTCTCTACGAAGTTTTCATTATAAAAATCCAATTTGTATGTGATACACATATAAAAATGCATCCTACCCTACAGCAGTGTGGCAAACCTAGCAGTATTCCCTATTGATATTGGAAAATGATGCCGGAAGCAACATTCAGTCCTGAATAACAAGAATATGGGAGGAGGAAACGGAGGCTGCGGGATAGTGAAGGGCCCTCAGCTGTGAGGTTATGAAGGGTTGTGTCAGATGCTGTTTCCCCAGCTTCCAGGATGAGCCCATTAGCTGTTGGGCTGGATCAAGGCTGTTCCCTCCACTGCGTTCCTGGCGGCGTTGGCAGATGAAGAAGGTCAGGGAGCCTGCTTGAGCAATGAGTCCTGGTTGTTCTCACTCTTGCCTCTCTCTGTGGTTCAGTTTTGACTGCCAGTATGCAGATTCTTTTCCATAGTTTCAGTGCCAAGATCAAGGTGTCATCTTGATGCATCATATCCAGAAATTTAGATCCAGTTTACATTGACGACAAGCAGCCAAGAAATAAAAAGGAAGAAGAGAAGTTCAGAGCTGAGATTTCCATGTTCCCTTTGTACACCACTTTAAGTCATGATAATGTAAGGTGCAGCTCTTGGCCACATGCCTTCACAGGAGGAAGTATTCAGCAGTATTCGGATCCCACTTTGCCAAATTCCTCTCTGGGAATTTCAGGTTGTGTTATGCATACCACAGCAAGGCTGGCTGAATAAGTAGGCTTTGTTCTGGGTTCTGCAAGGTCCCTGCAAGCTGGGAAACCCATGACTTTGCCTAAAGTATATGCCCTTTGCTCAACTCTGAAGGGATTGAAATGGTGCTCTGCAATTTTTTTCAATAGATTTCAGTCTTCGGTGCGTGCATGAAGTAGGAAGTGTACCCAAGGTAGCAAGTCCCAAATGTAGATGACTAAAGGTAGGAAGGCAGGGTGAAGGCAAAGCAGATGGGAAGCCAGTGTAGTGCATGTAACAGGAACAGACTGACCCATCCATTAAACAGGAGGGTTGTTGCATTATGCACTAGCTCAAGGCAACTGAGTGGCTTTAAAAGTAGTCTTGTATAGAGTGAACTGTGTAGTCAAACCTGAAGGTTAAAAGGCAAAGATGACAGCAAAGGGCTGAATTCAGAAGAGGAAATAACATTCAAACTTTTATGTAGGTGTAGAAAGCAAAAGCCAAATGAGGGCTACCCCAAAGTACAAAGGAAATCAGGTTTGCAGTCACCCTAAAATGTAAATCTTGGTCAAAGTTTACACAAAATATCAGAGTTAAACCTCCATTTCTCCTTTCAAACAATATCACATTTTTCAATTTGAGCAGTTTCATCCCTGTGTTTGATAGGTATTGACATAGCAAGTGATCGCACAGCTTGACATTACTGAAAAGAGAACTTAGAGCTTTTGTGAAATGCAGCTTTGTAGGTCAGAACAGTTCAGTTAGAGGAGACTCCCACACACATGCTAAACTGCGGGAGCAACAAAATAGACTCCCTGCTGGAATTGCCAAATGCTCACTAGGAGAAGCAGCAAGCTTATGCTAGTCCCTGCCAGAGGAGAATGTTCAGCCACAAAACCTCAAAGGAAAAGGTTTTCCAGGTTTCCAGTTCAGGGAAGCACAATAGTTCTGTGTCAGTATTCCTACACCAAGCAGAGGAAAGTAAATTCATTGTCTGTGTCGTGGGGGTAGTGGGACATGGTACAAGATACACTGCTTGAACAGAGTATGTTTCAACAAGCTTTCTCTGATTTGTTTCCTTCGGCCTCCCTCCTCATCTTGTTGTCCTTGAAGGAAAAAAGGGAAGCAGACTCAGGCCAAATGCAATCCATTTCATTTTCCATTTCTTTCTTTTTTAAGTCATTGTTGAGATAATTACATAAGGTGATATCACTGACTTGCCACAAGTTATCATTGTGTGAGAAAGTTGTACACAGAAGTGGAAATTCAGGTGGAGCTGGACAATGTATTTACATTTGGTTCTCTCAGTCTGGAAGCCTAATAGTCTGATTAGTCTTCAAAAAGGTGAAGTGCATTTTTTCTTGTGAGAAACATTCACACATCAAAGCAGAACAACACCTGTGGATTTTTTTTTTTTTTAATAAAGAAACTGCATGCGGGTTTATTGAAGAAATCGAGTAAAATGAGATTAAGCCTAGAAGTGTGTACTTTGCCAAACATTTGCTGTGTGTTGCAGAAGGTGGATTCAGTGGGTGCTGCCTATCTGCTGGGCAGCAATTGGAAATTGGTTTAGTGATACTGAGAGTACTTAGGGTTTGTTGGGCCAAGATCTTTGTATCTGGAAGGCTTTAATGAGACATTTTCAATATTGGAAGAAATAACTTCATATATGGAATAAATTCTCATAACATTTGCCAATAAAAATTTAGCTTTTATTGGGAAGGTGTTTCCAGGTACAAATTGCAGTCTGGCTAATACATTACCTGTATTCTTGCTGATCATACCGAGTTAGAGATTATCCTGAGCTGGGTGACTTTTTTGTCTATTTGACTACTGTTATGTATATCTAAGTAAAAGAAGTTAATGACTCCCTTTAAGACAGCAAAGTGAATTACCAGGTTTCAGTCATGTGAACAGCTGTACAAACTTTGTCTGCAAACTAATTGCATAGGTGTTAGTGTACAGTGACAGGCTGTGCAGAACACTTTTGATGTCGAAGACTCAGGGAGAATAAAGGCTTCTAGATCTAGAAACTGTTCCCAGTAATGGCATTTAGTGAAAAAGCTGAAGAGAAGGAGTTAACTCAGCTAACTAGTTTAAAGGTGGATAAAAGCACACAGGGTTTCCATGCAAAATGTTTATGGAAACCTTCCTGATAAGAAATTTAAATCAAGGATCTTTGGGGTTAACTGAGTCATGTAAAGTAACAATAATGAATGAAAACTGATATTGAAAGAATTGTTAAAGCAGTAGGAGTTGGAAAGAAAATAAATAAGTTAATGAAAGCATGGACTAGGGTTCATAGTAGCATGTTCCAAGGCTCAAACTCTCAACACACTGACACTTGGCATTCATTGAGGATTTAATGAAGGGATGGCATTTAACAGACAACCATAAATATGACAGTATCTGTAAGAATGGAAATACTACCAAAAGGACTGAAGAGAAAATTGGCCACAGTAAAGAAGAAGAATTGTCATTTATACTTTTGAGATAGTTTAAATTGGAAAGAACAGTCTAATTTACTTTTGCATATTGAGATGTTTAACCAGCTTTTACAGATATCTGATATTTAATTTACATCTCTTTCTCTTTTTATCCCCCGACAGCCTAATCACTGTTGGTTGCATTTGATGGTGCCTGAATTTTCAAGGAGTCTACATAATCTTCTCCAGAAATTCTCAGATATTTCAGATATGTCAGATGTTTTAAGCAACTATTTAATCATCAATAATCTCACAAGGATAATTAATGATCTTATGGCATGCCTTGCTTTTGATAAAAACAAGGTAATCTTATACAGAGTTTCAGCTTTTATACTGGATATTTATTTCTTACTTTCTGTTGTGCAATATTCACTAATAGTTTAGAAATATCCAGGGCTTTATTAGATTTGTTTTCATTTCTATTCCTGTGCATCTAAAATCCTACTTTGTTTAGAAATGCACTGAGTACACTGTGTTGACACTGGCTAATGGTTATCTCCTTTTTCAAAGAAAAATGGCTTACAAGGAATTACAGTATATACAATGACCTGTATACAGTTGTTTAAATAGTCAGAAATGCAGCAATCTTCTTTAAGATAACTAATTCATTCCAGTCTTTTTGAAACTAGCAGAAATCTTCCTTGTGTATCCAGCTTAAATTATATATTTTGCTAGTGATCTAAATGTAAATTTAAAGATGATGTGGTTGAATTTATTAATATACTCT
This sequence comes from Corvus kubaryi, assembly GCF_017639235.1. Lineage (NCBI taxonomy): Eukaryota > Metazoa > Chordata > Aves > Passeriformes > Corvidae > Corvus > Corvus kubaryi. The sequence goes on from NW_024580671.1 coordinate 1,469,868, forward strand.
TAGTATGTATCACAGTGTGTGAAGCTCTGAAAGCTTCTCCATGGTTTAATGAACTTTTTTATACAAAGGCACAGCAAAGGATATAGGTCCATTTCAATGGGTTTCTGGATTCTGACAGCAGCTGGAAGGATTCCAAGAGTCTTACTCAAGAGATGTCTGATTCTCTCTACAGGCAGGGAAGGGGGGAAGAAATTAATTTACTAGTCCCTTATCCAGATCTGACCAGAATATCAGTAATTAAAAATAAGTGCTGTAGTTGAAGGTTTTGTCCCACTGAATAAAACAGGTAAAATCCATCATGTTCTTCAGAGCAAGTATTTAATCTTCCATATACAGTTATTTTGGTCAGCTAAGTCCTTAGTTGTAATTGCACCTTTTTAACACCCAGAATGAGTCAAATGAACTAAGACACTCAGGTGCCTTTAGAGTGGAATAACCTTGTACGGTTATCATGTATTTGGGTTACAATGCTGTGAGTATTTAGACATTCCCTACTTTTCCATTTCAAACTGAATTATCTCCAATCTTCAGTGTATATATAGTTTTTTTCTTTTCTATTTTTGTCCTGATGATTCAAAGCACTCAGCTAGGATGTGGCTGGGGAAGAGGAATTTTATTTTTTAGAATGGAAAAGTAATTATTCTGTAATTCAGCAAAACAACTAGCTATTGATTTCCTTAGAGAATAATGATGTTAAGTCTAATACTTTCAGCATCAAGCATAAAATAACTTTGGCGCCAAAACCAGGAGGTTTTCCTTAGGACATACTTAGACCATGTTCTTATCATTGTCCTCCTTCTTGGGAGTACAGAGTACCCCCAGGCCAAATTTGACTTGCTGACAAAAAAAAAAAAAAAAAAAAAAGAAGAAAAAAAAAAAAGAAAAGAAACCCATCAATTGTCTTAACATGGATCTCAATCATGTTGTTTAGTCTGGCATAACAAACTTGTCTGTTAGATCTCAGAGTGATTTGGCTTCCTTGTTTATAGTCACTCTTATTTTTAGGTACATTATCAGGCATCTCAACCTGTTTCTGTGCAGTGGTGTATCCCAGCTATTGTATTCTGTTCCCCATTCTCTTAATGACAATACCAATGGTTGTCTTGTGTTCATGTGTTCAGATTAAAAGGATCGTGTAAAACTTTACAAAGTAATGTGAAATCAAGGGGTTTTTTTTAATGAGGGGTATTTTAAAAAGTCTCTTGGTTTTCAGTATAGGATGGGAGACCGTCTCTCATTCCTTAGCAATTTTGCAACACTGTATTAATAATTCATTTCTATTTGCAAAGCTAATTTGAAATCCTCAGATCAGAAGGCTTGTATGTTTTATGAAGATTGTATACAGCCAGTCTGGTTGTCTGCAGGTTAAAAATTTAAACTGTTTTGTATCATCTTTGGATATTTTTATCATTCGTTGAGGTGTTGAAATGAGCGTCTCCCTTGACCTTCTTTCAGCTGAATTCTCTGTTTTACTGTAGGATTTTGTAAAAGAAAATGGTCACCTTTATGAAGAAGGTCACTTCATTCCTGAGGATTTTTTTAGGCACTTTAATAGTACCATTGAGGTCTACAAAGAGTCTGCAGACAGATTGGATAGGAATGACTGCATTTTGCCTTCAACAGTAGAAACATCAGTGAATGGTAAGAGGAGTCTCCTTTTGGGGAGCAGAATCTAAGTAGATATAAATGTGTGGTTTTCCTTGGATTTCAGAGATGCTAAGGATCTGATACCATGCCTCCATGTCACCTTTTTACTGCAAATTAAAGTAACTACTGACACTGAAGTTTGTATTTCTGTTCAAAGTCAAGTTCTAGTGCCATCATTCCTAGATACATCATTTCTCAGTATAATCAAAATAACCTTGCATTATGCTGCTCTGTTTCTATTAATCCAAAATATATCCTAGATTGTCTTTTTACACTGTTCTTCTTATCTTCTCTTAATGCTCTATTTAGTTTTATAAGGCCGTAAAAGAGCCTAAGATTGTACAACTGAAAGGAGAGGAAGTTAGGACAAGCTGTAAATCGCAGCAGCCTCAAGTCACCTTCAATTTCATCCTATGTTTCCTGAACAGGGCGATGTTTACTTCATTTAAAATTTTTAACAAGCTCAATTCAGGCTCCTGTAGCTCTTTCTTATCCTTCCAGTAAATGGAGGGTTTGTATTACCTTTTCTTTTACTCTCTCTAGTGACAGATGCTTTTTAATTAGGGCAATGTGTCCAGTTGTATAGTTACCTCTGTAGTAACTAGAAGCAGATCAGTGCCATAACCTAAGAACTTGTTAGCAGCAACTGATTTTCCCAATTAGCTATTCAGCAGCAGCTTAGCATGTAGACACTTCTGCCTCTTGATAAAACTGCCTTTTGTGGCTTAATCTGCTTTATAAACAGCCCTACAGCCAGCTTTTAAGACAGCCCTATAGCCAACTCAGAGTAGTCCTGTAGCCCATCATCTTATATAGAGGCAACTGTATTTTAAGTTTCATAATGCTGACAAATTCATTTTCTATTTAGATTCCAGAGTCGCTGTCACAAAAACATTTTTGTTTCCTCCTGTTGCTGCCAGCTCTCTTAGGAATGACAGCATTGGCAGTAGCACTAGCAGTAACAGTAAGTACAAGTGATTGAATATATGTGTCTTCATTTTGTTCTGGTAGCTGGTTGTTATGAGAGCTCAGAGGAAAAGAATGTCATTAATTGTGCAAATTAATGGGAAGTTACATGTTCCTGATGGTGTACCATGTGTTTCTCAGCTGTCATACTGAAATGCAATGAACTTATCTAATCAAAATGTAGAGATGCTATCAAGTTACAATTATGTGACAGATCTCTACAACTTGGAAAGGGCAGGGCTCTTCGTTTTGGCTGTCATGAGGTCTCACTAGTCATATGGCCTCAGCAAATTTGGCTGTCCCAGCCACCTCATTTTAACTCTCAGAAAAGGAAGTTGCTCCAAATGAGCAGAATAGCTATCCTAAATCAGACAAGAGTACTCACATGGACAAAGAGGATACCTGTACATTGCATTTTGAGAGTACTGTCAATCCCAAGCTTTACACCAGCCCTGAGGACAGTCCTTGTGTTTGTTTGCTGTAGTCACAGTAGGGCCACCTCCATGGTCAGCATGCTTTCCTTTAGGGTCAATGACAAAGTCACTACCCTTCTGGCAGGCTGTAATCTTCTCTCTGGCATACTCATCTCCACCTTTCTTACCTGTCTCGGTCACTGCGTTCCATGACCTGATTAGAGTCCAGAAATGTTACTGTAAGAGCCTCAACATTACCTGTCACGAGGTCAGAAAGTATACAGGCATCTGAGATAGAAGGAAACAGTGACGTTTCAGGGGCTTTTAGTGACATCACGTACAACAAGGTGAGCACTATCTGGAGTTTCTCACGTGAAAAAAAGGGGATTTTCCTTAGAGGTTCCTGAAATGGTGATCAAAGCTTAACCTTGTTGTTTTCTTGTTCCTGTTTCCCAGATATGTCAGGATGACAATGTGTATCTAGCTCTCTTTACAATTTCCCCTTTTCACTTCACAAACATCTATGTTATCGGAATGTGTGGTGATGAAGTGTGTGGCTGGTACTCCCTGTGCTTAAAGAAACACGTGCAGAGGGGCAGCCTGATGTAGTCTAGTGGGCACAATGGTAGCTCCTGATGGTGACACTGTTGCTACTAAGCCTGAGTTTTTTCTCATGCTCTTTCTCTTTGGAATGTGTAATCTAGTTACCCTCCGAGGTTTTAGCAGCATGCATGCTACCTCGTAGTTGGCTCACAGCTGCTATCAGATTTGAAGGCCTTCTTGATTGCTTTCTAATTAAGAGTAGGTCTTAAGTCATCATAGCCCAGAACCCTCAGAGCAGAAGGAATTAAAAAACCCCCTCCTCTCCTGGCTGCCAGCCTGACTCTTCGGAAAAGAGAAGACTCCTTGCCATAGACTCCTTGCCAGGAGGTCACAGAGCTGTCTGCAAATAACCTGATGAGCCCAGGGCCAACTCTGAGGCACTAGGAAGGGGTTAAAGACCTGTCTCTCTCTCAGGTCTGAACATGTGATAATTTTTTCTGTCACTGCTAGAGGAAAAATATTCAGCCACAGCCAGAAGCAATGGGAATGGATCAAGAAGCCAAAAGACAGACAGATTGCAGGAGCTGTTCAGATGAAAGGAGTTTGACCCAGTACAGTAACAGAAGGGATTCCGGGCAGTGCAGTGGAGTGTGGCACTTGTGTCTGTACTGTGGAGGAGAGTGCAGAAGCAGGATTATTAATCTTGTTTTATAATTGGAACTGATAAACAAGTAGGAAAAAAGCCTAATTAAAATAATGCAGTAAGTCAAAGAAATTGCTTGGCTACCATATGCTGTACAGGTGTGTTTTAACTGATTATCATTCTCTTAAGCAATTTATTGGAAAATTGGATATCAGTTAACAGCCTTATGTAGAAATGACATGAGGACTGCATGTCTGGCTGGGGACAGTCTGAACGCATAATCAGATTAAATTACATTAACTTGAATGCTGACTGGTTACATTGTAGTTATTTGTTTGGAGGTTTTTTGCAGGGAGGGAGCTGGGGAATCTTTATTGGAGTCACTGTTTTACTCCCTGAAATGGCCTTCAGTGCCAGTTTTAGTTTTGTCTTGCCTTTATTGCTGACGAAATTTTGGTTTAGTTAATCCTTACCTTCTTGGAAGGAGCAACAATGAATAAAGCTTAGTATTTCCCCTGTGAAGACTTCCAAGCACAGCATTCCCTTGGCTTCAGTACTGTTCTCAGAACAGCTCCACTAGATTGAAATTTCAAAAAGGAAAACATTGAGAAGAGGGGAAGCCTGAAAAAAAGCATCTTCAGACACAAACTACAATATTTTTTTTAAATTAACCTTTTAATTTTAAACAGTTTTAAATTGAGCTATTTTTCATTTTAATCGTTTCTAGAGCATTTAGAAGCATTCAGTGCTTGCAAAAGGACCCCTCCAGATTAATATATTTTGAATCTATTAATAAAGTCTGTGTAGTCAGATGACTTGAACTGCCCCAATTTTAAATTTAACTTAGACAAACCTGAAGTGCATCATCTAATAAAATAATTTGTGAAATATTTATCACAGAAATTGTATATAAATTAGCTAAGTTATGGATTTTTATTGTTACTACTTTTGTTGAAAGAGTCATGTTTCATGACTCCATTGTTCTTACACAACAATAAAATTAAACTATGATAATAGAGTTGAATCTTAACTAAATCTACACAAAAAGTCTTAGCTGAGCTAAATGGAAAATAGAACAATCATGCTATTCTAATTTTTTTTTGAATGGTAATAGTGCTGTTTTCATTCTTTAAATATTGAATGTAGATTTGTGGCATTTTCCCACTCCATCTTTTCCCCCATAAAATTCTCAAAACACCACCGCCACCATCCCAAATTTATTTAGGCTGGTTTGTTTTTTCTTCTTTGTGTTACATGACTGTAGTCCATTGAAGTTCCAATTAACTGTTTAAGTCCCAGTCTTGCTCATATTTCTCTGGATCATTATATCACACATGGTCTAGAGAATGTAGATGTGATGGTTCATATGTAAAGAACACGTGTCAGGATAAGTTTTGAGTCCTAATCTCTTATCTCAGTGGTCGAACCCATCAGATGAATTTCATATTGCTCTGATCAAAGCTTGAACTTACCAGCTGTGACTAAAACTTCTCCTTCAACTGAATGCCATAATGTTCTTTATAATTTCATTAAAAGTTCAGTGTTGCCTCCTTCCATTTTTGTCTGTAATTTCCCCACAATAATTTAGCTCTATTATTTAGTAATGAGCTGCTCAAAGAACATGTAAACACAGAGATGTCTGTAACTGTTTTTAGGAAGAAGCTCTCCTTTTTTAATTAAGAAAAAAATACCATAGTTTAATTCAGTAATTGCACAACAATTTGAAAACATTCACCCATGGCTTAATGCAATTGGTGCAGCCTTTTGTGCCTTTGTTTCTTTGTTCCAACTCCATAGTTAATGGAAAACCCTAATGAACAGGTGAGAGCTGCTCTGCACTTTTGCAGATAAGATCTTGTGGTAATTGTGTTGGAACTGAGCAGAGGTAAACTGAAAATTCCTTTGAGACATATATGGCAAAAAATAATTGAGCCAGTGCTTTCAATCATAATCACACATGTCTCAAGGTAGGAAGCAGCTCAATAACTTCATTGTGTAGCTGAGTGGCTTTTAATGTAAATATATTTTGTTGATAGCTTAACATCCCAATGTCCATGTATGTAAATCAGCATCAAATGAGCTCACTTCCTTAGGGAATCTTCCACAAGAGGCAGAGTAAGAACTCTGAGAGATGCTGGCCTGCATCCTCTCCCCTTTTCCACTTTGTTGGATGGAATCAGTAGTTCCTCTGGAATTGCCCAAAGAGTTCATAAAGTTATTGGTACACCTGGTTCCTGCTATTCCTTCTGTGTAGAGCTCCGAAGTTTCTAACAGAGGAAAAAGTCCCTGTGGTAGCCAGCTTTCTTTCCTTCTCTCCCTTTTCTTCATTAGGACACAAGTCACTGGGAGGTTCTCTAGACTGAAAATTTTTCAGCCTGTTCTGTTTTAAATTTTAATATAAACAAAAGGCACATGAAGAAACCTGCCATGACTCATTTCATTCTCCCCAGATCTTTCAAGAGAATTTTTTCTGGACTTGAAAGTGAAATTAAATAATCCATTGTTCCTTGCTTTTTAAGGTAGCTATGAGTTACTTAGCTTTCAAATTAATTCATACACTCTCAGGTTTTGCAAAAAAAAAAAAAAAAATCTGTTGTCAATTTTAAAAGGTAGGCTGAGGCGAGTGTCACAATGGGACTGCATTTAGGCTCGATCCCTGGGTTGCAGGTCCCCACATGGAAAGCTAATTATAAATTCTTTTTGGTTTTCTATAGATGATGAAGAAATCATCTGCATTGGGAATATCTTCTCAGAAATCAGATTTTTCCAGTTTTAGATACCTCATTGCAAAGGGGTCTCTTCTTAAATTGCATTAAGTTTGTGAAAAATACTGTTAAAAACAAAGGTACAAGATTATCACTGATTAATCTACATAGAGAACATTTCTCTAGTAGTTCATATAAAAACCAGCATGCTTGCCATGACATGCTGCTCAGCAGTACAGGTAGGCAGAGAGTTTTTGAGATTATACACTCTACCGTAGCATGTTATCAAATGCATGACCTGAAGAGTCTTTGCTTTGATTTTTATTTCACTTTTTAATTTTTTTCTGAAGTTTGTGGGGTGGAATCCAGAAAACATGGCCATCCCCATATGATTTACATAATTTAGTTGTAAAACTCAGCAATCTCTCACTGACAAGAATGGCATTAGGCAAATGAATATTGCTTTTTACTTGCCTAGAGTACAAGAGCAATATCAGAATTTTCTTCTGAGATTACAATTCAGGTAAAGTAACAACAGGAGAGCATTTTTTGAGTTGTTCAGGCTGGCTCCTTCCACTGGAGTTTGCCCAGTTTTCTTGAAGAACAGTTCTGCAAGCAAACACCCTCTGTGCCTAGTCTGGGACAGAAAGTTAGCAAAGTTATGTCTCCCCAGTTAATTTCCGCTCTTGGTTTAATGTCTGAGCAGACAGAGGAAGACTAATCCCTCTTTCTCAGCTGATGTTCACCTCTGTAGAACTTTGTAGAACTTTGTCTGCTATCTTTCCCTTTGTAGACAGATTTCTTTCATGGTAAGCTAGCATCGGTTCTGCTTGACTGATGTTTCCTTCTAATGTGCCGAATCTAGCAAACATAAGTGAAACTCAAGCCTCTACAGTCAGAACCAATCTTTGTAAACAGTGTATGGGATACAGACATATATGTAGTATATGAATATATAAGATACAGGCCTTGTGTTGTCTTTTTATTTCTGTCTACATTGAACCTAGAAAACACAGCTGAATTTCAGAGATAAAAAGAATATTTCAAGTCTAAAACTTGAAAAATGTCAACAAGAAAATCTGAGAGTTGAAAATTAATTGCTAGTTAATTATAAGAACACTCCTTTCTAAACTAAAGTATTTTCTTGGAGGCTGTTTAGTAATGTACTAAACACATGTTGTTTGACCCAGTGTGTCATATTGTATGTGTTTAGACATTTGCTGTTTGCATGAGTCACACAAATTTTGAGTGCTGTCAGTTCATTTTCATTTCTATGTATCCAATCACCTACACTTTTCCAGTGCCTACAGTTTGGTTCTTTTCCTGTAATCTGTCAATACACCCACTGTTTGAGCTGCAGACACCCAATTTGAAATGAACCAAACCTGGGTGGACAACATCTAAACTACCAGTCTCCTGTGGTTCACTTTGCATTTCAGAAGGAGGGTCTCCAGGTGACTCTGTAGGACTTTCCACGTCCTGCTCTTGATGAAATAACTGAAGGGCCAGATTTTAGTCTCAGCATGCATGCAGCTCCCAGTGAGGGGAGTGGAATTGTTTGTGTACGTAAAAGAATAGCATTGGTGCTCTTCCAGATAAAATGTTAAAAGCTATGAAGAAATGGTTATAACCAAATAACACACAGTAAACCTCAAGGTACAAGAGATTGATCTTGCTGAAGTCAGTGGTACCTTTCCAGGAAGATATTAGAAGCGGTCAGTCTTATTCTGTTAAATCAACCTCCCTCAAGAGGCCTCATGTCATTCATTAGTGGCAAGGCAAAGTGTCTGTAGTCTATGGGAGCTGTCTGATGGAACTAATGCAAATTCACAAATTCACATATATTACTTTCCACAGAATTGCTTTGTGTTTCAAAGTAAGACCTTCAAAAATTATTAAATCCAAAACTTTGAAGTGTGCATAAGAGATAATTCTCTACAAATGACAAAAAGAGAATTGGTGTTGGTACTTTAGCAACACGGTTGTTTCAGAAGTGGGTGGAGCATCCTTGTGGTCAAAAATTTCCTGTAAGATTTTGTATGAAGGGATTCTCATGTACATTGCATTTTGAAGTATCTGTTCTGCTATTTAAGATGCTGTTATGTAGGTGGTGCATGAAAGTGCTCTTGCTAATAGCGTTGCCCTGAAGATAGTTTTCTGCTGTAAATCTGTCTTCACTAATGAGAGTATCTTTAATTACAGAAGAAGCACTTGGCTTCATTAGCAGCTCCAGCCTGCAAGGGATCAGCATAGCACTGACATCATTGCTGTCTCTCGTTATTGGCTTTATTTTGGGAGCCATATACTGGAAGGTAAGACATACTACATATAATTGTTTACATTGTGATGCTACATTTCTTAGCTGTGGGGAGATGGGAATAATAGAACCATTCTGTATTTGAAAGCAAGAGCTACCTCTTTTGATCTTCACTTAACTATGACTTGCAGATGTAAATCTGTGTGTCAAATTCTTGAATTCCACCATCAAAGTGCAAATCCTATCTTATCAGCATGATCACTCTCTAATTGGAAACAAAAATTGTGGGATTCACCCAATTTGCCATTTCTCCTATTTTATATTGAGAAAGGATTTTTTTTGCTTTTGCCCCCTATGCCCCTGCCAACAATACAAAAACTTCAATAGTAAAATTTATATCAGTAGTAGATGTATGTTAGAGGACAAGATTTGGCTTACGTTTTGCAAGATGACTTTGATATTGAAAATCTGAAGCAAATTGTAACATACAATTGTTTAGGGAGTTACTAAAGCTTTAGAATATTTATGTTTAGTACATTTTCTTCCTAGAAAATACATCCCAAATCCAGACCAGAAAGTGATGAAACTACACAGTGTCATGACTATCAAGAGGAAAATGAGATAAGGTATATTGTTTCACTTAATATTTGTATTTACATATTTAATTTTATCTCTGAGAACTACTTCCTATTTAGGTCTGTGACAAACACAAAAAAAAAAAAAAAAAAACCAAACACAAACTCTTGCTGCAGAGGTAAAATATGTGCTTAGAGTGTTCCCTTTAAAGGACTTTCTGGTTTAAACGTAGAAATTGATGTGGATGATAGTTCTGCATATAGCATTTTATTACAGGGACATTACTTCGTCTGTCTTAATTTCCACTGTGAGAGAGGATTGCTGAGACCTATAGGGAAAGCAACAAAATAAAGTAAATGTTGTTATTTGCTGTGGGGTGTAAAGCTAGGTCAAAACTATGGAAATAAATAGAAAGCAATGTCTTTTTGGTTGTGCTCCTAAATCCTTTTAAATACCCTTTACAATAACATTTTTATGTTCTTTCACTTTTTTTACATTCCCCAGGGTACTATGTTTTCTGTTTTGTTTTCTTTTTAAAGTTTGTAGAAAGTTAATGAGAACTCATTCAAATGCTAATAACTTCCTAAGGTCATCCTGAAATGATTCATGGCTCTCTTCCTACTTATACACTGCTTTATCTGATTTTTAAAGAGAAAAAGTTCTCAGCCAATCAAATATACCTTAGAAATAACAGTTCAAGGGTTTGAAGCTCCTTGGATATGACTTGGGCAAGGAATTCTGTGAAATCCAGGAAAGTACTTAGGGACATTTTAAGTTAGAATAGTCCATGCTAAAGCATTTTGAGAGTATTGTTTAACTTCATATTGCATGATGTTTGGTCAGATTTTAACTATGAATGATTTAGGGAAAGATCTGATGCAGGTGGCAGAAGGACACATCCTGTAGTTTTCTCACAGTGTGTGAAATGCCTGCTGCTGCCCATTGTTGAAGGCAGAAATAGGCAAGGTTCTGATCTAGCAGTTTGGTCACAGGAGCTGAAATTTTCAGTCTTTAAGCTTGCTAAAGTAATAAATTCTTTAAACAAATTTCCTTCATATACAGTATGTAGAATGGAAGACTGTGTATTCATTTCACCAAGTATATTAGTTGCTACAAATAGCTCATTCTGCGCCTCATCCTCATAAATGTTAAAACCTGTGGAATGGAAAATACTTCTTCCTTTTAACGTCACAGAAAATATAAAACATTGTTTTATATGAAGGAAAGATTAAACAGTTAAATGCAGGAGAGGGCCTTAGCAGGAACTTGAAACAGACTGCATTCTCCATCAGATGTCTTCTTAAATATATGGCATGTGTTATGGCATATATGGCATAGATGAGTATTACAAATTTCTCCTCCCTGAGAAATTAGGACTATTCATCTGTAAGTAGGAAGACCTAATATCAAACATAAATTATAATTCTTTGGGCTCCCTTTTATTTTAACTAACTTATAAACCCTTCTATTCTATTTCCTTGAAAGACTAGTACTGTAGTAATAAAGAACCTTTTTATTCCAGTATGTTGCAGCAAAAAGAAAAGGAGCATCTACAGGTGTAGCTGTTGCTTTTTCTCCCTCAACACTGTTACTGTTTTGTGTACTGGTAAGTTCTTATGGTGAGAGTCTTACCATAGACTTAACTACTTTCAGCTGCTGCAATATAAAGTGATTCAGAGTCCATTTTGGGGAAAAAATAAACCTTGCTACCAGTAGGCTTCATTTGTGCATAAGATCTTTAGCAGCTAATTTAATTAATCCTTTATCATTAATTTAAACCTTTGATTTTTAACTTGAATGCTTAAAAATGAAATCTACAAGAATTCCAGAATGAAGGACAGCTACTGCTTCTCCTTTTTGGTGTTAGAGCTGATACAGAGAAGCCTTCAGCTGTTATACTGCAGCTGTTTCAAGGCAATGTGAACTAAAAAATGCAATCTGGTAAAATTAGCAGGTGACTGTAGGAGAACAGGCTGAGTAGAGCTGAGCTTTTATTAATTGTAGCTTAGTCAGCACATTTTGTAGTCTCTGTAGCCTTATCAGATGCATCACTCTTGCTTTAGTATGTAAGAGGGAAGAGCAAAGGTGAGTGAGATTTCTCAGTCCCAGCTGTCCTCTGCAGAACAGTGCACTTCTCTGGCAAGAGGCTTCTTACCATAGAAATTGCTGTATTTAACCCATGGGAATCAATGTAAGGGTCTGGAAAACTCAGGCAGTGCTGAACTCTCTTCATGTTTTATCATGAGTGGAAAGAGCAACGTAAGAGTATAACAGACAATCTCAGTTTTGCAGTTCATCCTGTAGCAGTTACTCTCAGGTGTTCGTTATGATTGAGTTAGCTACAACTTGAGAGCTTTTTCAGTCTCCTTAATTGCTTTGTTCTACCATCTGTCCATTGAGAAGGAAAAGTTGTGACTGCATTGGACAATTCATTCCATTTTTCCAAAGATTTAAGCTCAGTTTGGTTTGTCCAGATGGCTTCAAAGGGAAGTTTGCTGCCAGAGATTGCCAGTACCAAAATGCACAAACATAACAGTTCTGTAAAACCATGAGAGCTGTTTCATTAGCTTAGATGAAATCAATGAGCTTTTGAAGGCAAGTATGTTGTTGGACCAGGGAAGTACATCTTGTAAAATTTTTCTTTCTGAGTAAAGAAATCTCTATGCAAGTGTCATTAAATTTATTTCCAAAAGTATAAGGAAAAAATGTCTATGTTGAATGTCTGTGAAAAGCTCTAGTGTTTAGTAATACAGAGAGAGAAACTAATCAGCAAAATCAGAATTTCTGTTTTTCTCTTCAGGCAGGTAACAGTTCCATGTTCGCTTCATAAATGAAGCAGCTTTAACCACATTCGTATTCCTTCTGGAGTGACAGACTGAGTCTGCATCTGTTGTTGCCGCCCATGACTCCATAGACATGATACAGAAATGAGGACAATTTGTGTTTGTTACTGTGAAACCAACACTGAATTGAACAATGACAAGAAGAGTGTGCACTTAGCAGGACTGTATCTTATGTGAATATCTACCTTGTGTGACATTTGATGTTTTTTAATTGCATTAGTACTTTCAGCTGACTCTGGCAAACAAAGTATGTCCTGAACAAAAAAGCATCCTTCAAATGCCTCCAACTGTGTGTAATCATTGCAAGTCATAAATACCTTTGCATCCTTAATTTAAATTCTGTGTCCTCTACCTTACATTGATATCTTCAGATAAAGCACAGACAGAAAGTGCAGAAATGGATACAGATAACCTACACTTCAATATTGTATATAAAATTTGAAAGCAAAGTCATGCCATGAGCTCGTGTTCTAGACTTAGACTTGTAAGGATCTGTGTTTATGTCTGTCAAGGGCTGTGTGTACAGCAACATGTGGTCTCTGTCGCGTGCCAGGTGGCTGGTTGCCCACCCCAGAAAGCCTCAAGAATTCATCAGCGTTGGTGGTCTCTGTTCAGAAGAAGCAAATAGTGGATGAAGACAAAGTAAAGAGGAGGTGAATGTACCTCATGGAGCTTCGAAGAATTTAGACTAACTGCTGGTTATGTGAACACTGGTGAAATTTCCAGTCATGCTAAAGGAAAGTAAAGAGTCTGAATTGCGTTCAAACATCAGAATAAAGACAAACCCAGGAATTGCATTTTAAATTCTGAAGATGCATGCCATTGATACCTTGTCTTTAAATGTATAGCATAGCAAATCTGAAAGATCCTGAGAGTGTATTTAGCTTTTACTTACATCAGCTGTAATAAATGTTTGCATTGTGTTTTAAGTGATTAGTAAGCTTTAATATCCTGGCATTCTCCACTCTTGAAAGTTAATTCTTTTGAAACAAAAGAGAAAGGCTTTGTTTCCCACCTGTCTTCTGCATCTATGACTGTTATAGCATCCATGGAATATGAACAGGACTGATGTACAGATGTGCGTTTTCAAGTAAATCCTAAAAATACCATAGTAGAAGTTACAAGTGTAGTAACTTTCATCTTGTCTCTTGCCAGATAATGAGTTATTTATCTGTATTAGGGTTGTAATTCAGAAAGGTAAAGGGTTGCAACTCACATCAGGTGACACACTGTCATCTGTTGTGATATTGACCAGGTCAGCAAGTTTTAGTTTAAGTAACTTGAAAACTTAAAAAAAACCCCAAACAACCCTTTTAAAGTTTTGCATAAAGTTTGAGTTCTCTTTAAAATGTATAGTTACTGAATTTTTTAAGAGTTCTTGTGGAAATTTTAATCTTCTGCTGAATTTTCTGAGAACCATGCATAAAAAGAATATGTCAGACATATAATATATATGTGTGTGTGCGTGCATGTGTGTGTGTGTATTATTGGTAAAACTGTCTTTCATACTTAGAAAAAAGGAAAAATCTCAGAACCTTACCGTACTTGATGACAGAGCTGATGTGTGCATGTAGCCACACCATGTGGAATTTTGACCCTACTGTAATCAATGCTGAAATTTCTCATGAATTCACTGATACAAGGATTTGATCATGTGGAATTTTTATTTATACTCAGGCCCTTTTTGCACTTTCTGTTTGTCAGAAAAGGGCCCTCAAGTCCTACTCAGCTGGTATAAATCAGCATAGTTCCATTAAGCATAACTTTGGGGTTTGCATCACCTGAGGAACTTTTCTTAGACAAGATCAAAAGAAGTTTAGTGTGGGGATTAGGCTTTCATGTTTATTCTGAAGATGCTGGAGCACTCACCAGTTAATTATCAGGGTTTCTCACCACTTCTAAAAAGTAAGTGCATTGCTCAAACATTGGAATTCCCCGTCTGAAGCTTAGTCTCCTTTGACACTGTGTAGTTCTTTACCCACAAGGCTCTCAGATATTGAGTTTCAAATTTATTGAAGAGTTACTCTAAAAGAAATGTCAGCATGACCTAATTGATGGAAATTTGCACCTTATTGGTAATGCAGAGAATAATTGTGTATTGGTTTTGATTGAATGGAAAAGTATCCACAGTAAATGGAAGTGTGTTTATACAATCCTTACACATTGTATAAAAACTTTGAATACTTCATACAATGTGCTCTTGAGGCTAGCTTATATATTTGAGGGTTTGTTTTTTTTCTTATATTCAGTAAAACAAAAATCTGGTATTTATTAATGCTCTTTGTTGATAAAAAATATTCATTTTCCTAAATGCATTCTTTACGGAAAATCAAATACCCAAATACTTTAATATTCAAAAGCATGATATTTTAGGCTTCTTAATCTTCAGTACTATAGAAAATAACAGTTATGAATTGAAACATATAATAAACACCATGACAAAATGTTCACCTTCCAGGAGCAACATCTTGAAGTAAGTCGCTTTCAAATAATGTCAGACACTTTAATCTCTTCTGTGGAGCAAGGTAAATTTAAGGTTATATGAGAACAGAAAGAAAATTCATGTATAAACTTTTGACCTTCACATCACAAACACTGTTCTTTGAATGTGCATGAAAGTCATATGACACCTGGAATAGCAGAACTCTTGTTGGACCACATGGTTTTCCCATTCTTTTCCCCCCTTTTAAGAGATCTGAACACAACATTGGGCATTCTCAATCCTCTTGCAAAGCAGAAGGAGACTTCTAGACATGCATGGATACGCTAGATGGCATGGCACTTGGAAGTGGTATCGTGAATTTACTGAAAACTTTCTGTGCCCGCTGAGGAGATCTTTACTTTGGGCATAGTGAAATTTTGAAAGACTACAGACTTGTGAGACATCTTTGAAATCAATGGAAATAGATCAAGTTACTCTTCAGTTGGAGATGGGGTGGCAGAAATAGTCCTTTAATTGCTTCTGTATTCCATTGTAAGCTGTTTAACTTCTAGAGAGTAATCAGGTTTTTCAGTCTTCTTTTTGGGTAGACAGGGCCCATGCATTAACACAGTCGGAAAATTAACACCCTTCCTCTTAAAATAAAATTGGGGAAAAAATGGGTGGTTTATTTTTTTTTTTTATATATAAGAAGTCAACCAAATTTGGCTTTTGGATGTCTGTGGTTTGGTGAGAAATGTAACATTTTTAGGTTTCCTTTGAAATAGTTGAATTTGCATGCAATTAATAGTGGCCTTGTGAGAATAAAAAAGCAGATAGTCTTATACTAACTGTTCTACTTTAGACATGTGTTTACTTGAATGAATTAATGGTACTTATTTCATCACGAGGTCAAGCTTATAAAATGTGCTTTACTATGGAGTATGTGTACAACCTGCACATTTTTTAGATTCTCATCTGCAGCAGCTCTGTTTTCTCTGTTCTCTACGTAATACGCTGAAACTGTTCAGTACACAAAATAGAATTATTAAATTGAAAATCTGACTGTACATATAAAATACTGATATTTTGAGTTAGATTTACATTTAAGAATTATCCAACATTCTTCAATTCAGGAATATGATTCAACTGTCTTAAATGCAGATTTACAGTAATGGTGGCATGTTGCTATTTTGTTATCAAATTGATGGAACGCAGAATCTTCAGACTCTTTAGTGATAGAGACACAGACATTTGCTGGTTGCATCATGGGCAAATTCATTTATTTCAATGTAAATGTCAGCACAGTTTTGCATAGTTACATTCTGACTGAAGGTAATCAACGAAGTTTATAAAATGTGATGTGTATGTACATATGTGTCCTCTTAAAGGTAGATGTTTTACCAGATCCCTTTTTATACCAGTTCATATTTGGAATTTACATTATATACATATACTTTATTGTTCTAAATAAAGATATTATGCACTGTCAAATAATTAGTATATTGCATTGCGTCAGTCCCATTTAAGACCTTTTTAAGTCCTATCATCATCTGGAAGATTTCTCTGTCAGAACATATGCTACTTGATGCAGACTCCTTCACTTGATGCAGACATTCCATGTTGATGCACTTTCTTCCAGTGAATGGCATTTACCAGGGTCTTTCAATAGAAACCAGAGCTTATCCTGTAAGGATGGCATCCTTCCTTTAAGGTTTCAGCAGTTTATTTTGGCTTTTCTGTAAGAAGTCTAGGATGGGATGGAAAAAACTGCGCTGCTCAGGGAAGTTTGACACTTCTCCATTCCTGAGAGAGAATGGAAAGATGACAGCTTAAGAGGTAAACCTGCTGAGACTTTCAGCCTGCCTCAGAGAGCATTAAGGAGCTTTGGAATAATGAGAGGGGAAGTTGCAGTAGGCAGATACAGAGGGATTTGAAAATAAGCGTGAGGTACAGACAGGACTGATGAGGAAGAGTAGAGCAGGATTAATGGACTGGGACACAAGGGAACATAATTTGGAGATGCCAGAATTTGGGGTATGGACATAAATGAAAGCTGTGGCTGCTGATCTGGACACAGCCAGAAGCGTAGAGCTGATGGCTTGAAGAAGGCCATGGAGCAACCTGCACTGATGGTGTAGCAGGAGTCATGCCCTGAGGAGCAGCTCTGGAGGCTCAGGTGGGTTGGCAGTATGATGGCACTCAGTTCAGCTGAGGCTGCATGAGCAACATTTAGCTGCAGAGTTGGAAATGAACGTATTTCATGTGGAAGCTGCATTAATGCAACAAAAAGTCCAATTTGACTTGGAATTTCAGGAAGGCAGAAGTAACAGCAGGGTACCTAGAAATTAGATGTGAGCACTCTTTGCTAACAAAACAACTCTTGCTGAAGTCAGGAGCTGGTAACTGATAATCTGGTTCAATGTCCAAATGGAGATTGGCGGTGAGGGGTGTCCCTCAGTGGTCCATACTGGGAAGGGTCATGTTTAATGTCTTCATCATTGTCACAGACAATGGGAGCAAGTGCTCCCTTACTGTGTTTACAGACAACACCAAGCTGAGTGGTCCCAAATGTATCTCAAGCTGCATAAATAGGCAGTGTGGCCAGCAGGTTGAGGGAGGTGACTCTGGCCCTCTGCTGTGCTCCACTCTGGTGAGACTCCACTTGAAGTATTGCGTCCAGCTCTGGGGTCCCCACACAGAAGAGTCATGGACCTGTTGGAGAGGGTCCAGAAGAGGGACACAAAAATGTTTAAGGGGATGAAACATGTTCCTATGAAGAAAGGGTGAGAGAGCTGGGGCTATTTAGCTTGGAGAAGAGAAGGCTCTGGGGAGACCTTATTGCAGCCTTCTAGTACTTAGAGGGGGTTATGTGAAAGATAGAGACTGACTTTTTAGTAGAACTGTTGCAACAGAACAAAGGACAGTGGTTTTAAACCAAACGAGGACAGATTCAGACTAGATATAAAGAAGGAATTTTCTACAGTGAGAAAAGCAAAATATTGGAACAAGTTGTCCAGAGAGTTCCCTGGAAACATTGAAGGTCAGGTTGAATAGAGCTCAAAACAACCTGATCTAGTTGAAGATGTTCCTGCTCATTTCAGGGGAGCTGTTCTAGATAGTCTTTAAAGGACTTCTGCAACCCAAACTAATGTATGATTCTATGAAATGTAACATATGTAGATGGACTAAAGGGCAAGAGGGAAAGTATGGGAAAATGTGTACCTCTTCAGCCAAAGAGACACCACCGTAATATTTTTGGTGGTTTGTCTTACAATGTTTGGTGCCTTACATAATGCTGACTAACTATACACCACCACCACCACTGCCGTATCTGAACCCTGCAGACTTAAATGTGCTAGAGGATTGAGAGAAATATTTACCTTCAGTTTTCTAATTTTAGTTCTCCAAAACAATGAATATAAATATCTCGTTCAGTAGAAGGAAACAAAGCCTATCTTTCTCCAAGTCATCGACAGCATTAATAATAACATTTTCCTAATTCCGTCATGCAGAAAAACAATGCTTATTATAATAAACAACTGTTTCTTGATAGCAATACATTTTAACAGCTTAACAGTTCCATGAAATAACTGTGTTTTAGATGAGTTGGATATATGCCCACACTACATACACTCCATGTTACATTCTAGTGTAATTTTAGTCCATGTTAACAAATGTGTGTTACGAAACATATTTTTGCCCAAAGTTTCTGAATGATAATGAATAATGTGTTTTCGTCTTAACAAGATGGGTTGTTTCAGGATTTCACACTACATTAACAGCTTATAGAACCACTTCCTTACCACTCTTCATGTAGCTGTTGATGATAAATTTTCTCCCAAAGTTCAAACATTTCTAAAATGGATTAAGTTTCCCAATAGCTACAAAGAAGCATGTGCTAACACAATCAAGTTTTGTGTCATTACATACTTAAAGAGAATTATGTGCTGGTGTATAGTGGAAAACATGGTTAAATTAAAGCAGACTGACAAAATTGCAGAGAGTGAGAGAATGGAAGTTTAGTTCTCTTTTTCCTCCGCCATATCCCAAGGTAAGTTATTTCAACACATAACAGGAAAAATCCCTAATGCAATTATAGTTCCTCTGACTTGTGGCTCCTTCTACAAAATCCCACCATAAGCAACCAGGAACTAAAAATACAGATGAGACTTTTTCCAGACAGACATGAGCCTTGGGCTTCTGGCCAGTCACAAAATGCGGGGACAATTTTCATTCTTTTTTGGCAAGATATTTTCTTGAGCTCATGGAAAAATATTCAGCTGGGATCACAAAAGCCTCTTTGTTTGTCACCAGTTCTGCTCTGCAGGATAATAGCATGATAGCAAAATTGGCCCAATTAGAGTAAAGAAGCTGCAGAGCAGAATGTATAGCTTTTGTCATTTTAAGTGACTACCACAAGTGACAAAATGTCATCTTAGAAATTTCACCTTGTCATCTCCTACATTGTGAATGATGATTATTAGGACCCCCCAGGTTATTTAATCTGTCATGTTCTTAAAGTCAAATATTTTAGACCTTCCTTTTTCTCAGCAATGCTGTCATCATTAACAAAACACAGAACAGCCTTCACCTTTAGAAATGACAAAATGGGGATGTGTCTCAAAACCAATTAATAGCATCAGTGAAGGCAGAGACGTAGCATCTAAATCTTTTAAATATCATCCCTGAGAATAAAGCAATGAGTTCTTAGAGGCAATTACTCCTTTGCCAGAAGTTGAGAAGAAAATATCTAATTGACATGGTGGTACCACTTGGCAGTTTGTTGTTAAGTCTTGTTTCATATTGTTCCAGAGGAATCCAATTGCCTCAGTCAGTAAGCACTGTGTTTTCTTGATTTTAATTTAAATGCTCTAAACTTTGGATCAAACAAAGAGTTGTGGGAATGAAGAATGCTATTAGGTGCTATAATTGGCTACTCACTGCATTTCAAATAGAATCACTGCTATATAGAAAAGTTTAAGTGGGCATCCTAATGTACCTGTAATGTAGTGTGCATGTGTGTGGGATGAGGGCTGCAGGTCAGGGTGGAGGAGGAGGCAGTGCTCGGATTTAGGAAATTTTTTAGCAAATCAGGTAACTGCCATGAACTTCAGTCATATACCCTGAAGGAATGGCTGCATGTTACAGAATCTCTTCACAAATCCAACCCTTGGCGAGAGCGAGCCTCAGGATTGCCAAGTTCCATGCACTGATCAAAAGGTTCGCTGGGCATCCCACGCTGTGCTGTTCTCCTCCTCCCTTGGCAGCTCAGCACCATCACCCTTCCTGCTCCATGGCTACATGTGCCAGAACCACACACACCTACCACGTCCCTGGGGGTTTGGGTAATGAATCCATCTATATTTCCATATAGGCCACCAACATTATTTCATTGAGAGCCAAAAATCTGGCTCTGGGCTGCATAACTGGTCTTCTGCATTTCAACCTGGACTATAAGTGGAAACTCAGCAAAGCCCCAGGTCTTCTCTCTTGCATACACACACCTTTGTCTCCTGTCATCCAGTCCTTCCTTCAGCCCCCACCCAGACTCCCAGTTCTCTTCTGTTGAGTCATACTCTGCAATTAAAGCATCATGTATCCTGGTTGCAGTTAGCAGCCCTACCATTAGCAGTTTTTATGTAGACAGTAAACATTTGAGTAAGTATTTAGGAAGAAAACACTTCAAAATGTTTAGCAAAAGATCAGACTTCTGGGGTCAGCTATAACCGGGCTACTGCTGGTCTGACTGCAAACTGCACTCCACAGCAGTATGCATGCCAGCTGCGAGTACAAAAATTCCCACAGAGTTTTTCCCCAGAGGAACAAACAGTTTATGCTGAATAAATATGCTAACCCTGTTTTCCTCTAAAAATATTTGCCCATCAGATTTAAGATAGCAAGAGCCGGTCAATTTAATCAGATGCTTCTTTGTGCAGTTGTCTTTCATAGGGTTCCTGCTGATAAAACTTCCTGAACAGGACTGAAGTCTAATCTTTCGTTCTCGTGACCCTCTTGTTGACCTTGCTCAGACTGATTATAGCCTGAGCTCATTTTGCTGGATTTCATCCTGTCACATCCCCACCACCTCCTCTGGCCCTTGCCTATCCAACCATGAATCAACTCAAGCTCTGTGCTCTTCCCACCCTAAACTCCATGTTCATTCCCAAACCTTGCTGTGTTGACAAAGGCCGAGGAGCAACACGTTTCCAGACCAAACACATGCAATGTACCTATTCCAGCACCTTCTGCATCTTCTTATGGCCATCCAGGCCAGGCTTGGTTGTGCTGACCAGTCAGACACAACGGTGTATGTCCTTGGAGGCAAACAGTGTCCACTGCCTCCTCACGCCACAACAGCAGTGCTGCTCCACAGGCTGTGGGAAGCCATGCAGTGCCAGTCTTTGGCTTCTATCTGCCCTAGTCTCAGGAGTACTTCACTTTATTTTGCACAGCAACCCAGATTCAAAGGGAGAGAGAAGCATGGCCATGCACTCTGCTTGGTGAGCAGGAGATTTAGAAGCCCTTTATTTCATTTTCCCTCCTTCACAGACAAATGCTTTAGGGATTTAGCTATTGAGTAATAGGAGGAATATATTCTCCTTGTGTGCAATGATGGGTGTGGGGTGGGATGGGGAGCAAGTCCCTCATGCCAATATTAAAAATAAAAGGAGCAAAATAAAAACACTATTTCTAAAGAAAATATAAAGATAAACAACAATGCAGGAAGTCAGTCCAAAATTATTGTCAAATTCCCTAATGGTTTTGTAAATACCATGTCTAAATATCATGACAGTGGCTTGAAAATAAACTAGAAACTTTGACTTTTCTACATTTTTAAGATTAGGAAAATGTAATACCTCTGAGAAACTGTGCATCAGCAAAAAAATAAAATAGCCTTTACAAAAACAGCAATGTTTTAAATTCTGCTAAGTCTGCCTAGCTCTGTAAATAGTGACAGAAAGCAACACAAAAACTTAAAAAAAGCTGACATCCAATAAACAAGTCAGCAGCTATGCACTCAAGAGATCAGGTTTTGGAGGTTTGCATGTAATTTATTTTTTAGAGAAAATTACTTCCAGGTTCTGGAATTCTGTGACTTCTTTGGAGGGCAGAATAAGCATTAAAGACGAGGAGATGATATCAAATTATTAATTCCTGCTTACCAGATAGTTATATGAAACTCTTGCATATAAACCTTGGAATTTCACACAGGTATTCCTGAATTTAATCTGCCAATTTATAATGGACATTTTACATTGCAAATAACTATTTAATCTGAATTGAAAGTGATATGAAAGCAGTTTTACTATGCAGAAAAGTATTAACTGTCATTATGTAAAAAAAATACATCATTTCCACTTCAAACTTTTCTGTGTGGTTCTATGAAGTTATAACAGTGCTCTAGTAACGGCAAAGTTCACCTGCAGGACACAGAGGCAAGCATCATCTGATTCTGGCAATTAAATAAAGCATTTGAAATAACAGAACATGCCATCTACTTGATAAGATGTTACTTTTCATGGAAATGTAAAAATCTGTTTGAGGAGGAAGCAGCAAAACAATACAAGTGTGGTTTTTTTGAAGAGTGTAAGGTATCTTTTCTGTTCAAAACCATTTTTATGACCTTAAATACTTCTTTGCTCCATCAGTAAGGTCAGCAACTTGCCTTCACAGCCACCAAATACATTTCTGAATTGAACTCCATTGCAACTATTTATGAATTGTTTCCCATCTCATTAAAAGATTCTTTCTGTTTCAACATGTTTTGGATCTTAGCACTTCTGGAAATCAACCAAAGCTACAGCTCTAGTGAAAGCTTATCTGCAGGGAAGTCTCTAGTGGTTGTGTGTGTTA
This sequence comes from Corvus kubaryi, assembly GCF_017639235.1. Lineage (NCBI taxonomy): Eukaryota > Metazoa > Chordata > Aves > Passeriformes > Corvidae > Corvus > Corvus kubaryi. Next base: position 1,492,737 of record NW_024580671.1, read on the forward strand.
CAGTTTACCACCATTTATCACAGCTCCGCTGCCTGAGGTTATTGCTTTCAAAGGAAAGCTGGCAGAAGAGCTCAGGTATGCCTTTCTCACTGTTTCAATACTAAATGAACCAGGAAAACTTGAAACACTTTAAAAACTGCTCCTATTTAATAAATGAAGCTGAGGTAGGCGATAGAGCACTACAAGGGGTTGAGGACCTCTCTCATCATACATTCTGCCAGCTCTGGAGGGAGAGGCAACATCCAGGAAAGGACTGATAATGGACACCTGAAAATGTGAAGAAATCACACCACAGCCAATAGCAATCATCTGTCTGCAGTCTGCTACTAAAAATAAACACACAAACATGCTGACAGAGTGGGCTGGCAAATCAGCCATCCTGAGAACAAACTGAGAATAGCAACACAGAAGCTGACACTTGGTCATACTACAAGATCTTCAGAAATATCAAAGGATGAGCTCCAGTTTTGAAGTTATTCCCTAGAAACTAGATTTACAATAATCAAGAAGATTAAACTCTCCCTTCTTGCCTAGTTTCCCGTTATTTGAGGCATGCTTTGCTCATTCCAGACAGTTCCTCAATGACAGCCAGGACTTCAGAGCACCAGTGGGGCAAAAATGACCAAACTTATTGGCCCTTGCAGCTACAAAGAGACATGGAATGGTAATGAATTTTTAAGTGATTTTTCTAAGACATTACATCAATGGGTTCAAGAAAAGCTTTTGAGTCACTTGGTTTGTTTGCTGCAAGCTCTGATGTGTAGATTTTGCTTCCTGCATTAACCTTGAGGACAAAGACTCAGTTTTTGCCCTAGAAAATAACATCAGTTACATTTTATCCATCCACTGGGAATATTTACTTTACCATGTCTGAAACTGATTACTGTCTACAAAAATGTTACATTTAGAATTCAGCCAAGCATAGTATCTGCATTGTTTATTCCAAGGACTATTGTACTTTTTTTCCTTTTTTCCCCCCCTTCTTCACGATTGTTGGCAACAGTTTTCTCTTAAATTTAACCCACTTTTGGTTATGTGTCTCTTCAACTCCTGTTTGACCTTTTCTGCCTACCTCTAGGAACGAAAAACTAGAGCATTTCATCAAATAAAAACGTTAAAAAATATTAAAGCATTTTCAGTTTAAAAAAATCTTAACCAATTTTTTGAAAGATCTATTTAATATTATGTGGCTCTAACTCAGGTTTGGCATGATAAGGTGGATCTAGATAAACCTCATTATATTAAGTAGGTAGCATAACAAAGATACAAATATTAATAAGCCTCAAAGAAATAAAAGATATTTCAGGTTTTGAGATACCACCTTCTTTTCTTCCCCCTGCTTATAACTAAGTTTCCCTCTCCCCTGTGTCTAGAAATATAAAATGAAATGTTCTATCAAAAGTTCCTACTATGTTGTAAAGCTTCAAAATTGATCGGTTTCTTACTTCAGTATGTTAGGAAAACAGGCTAGAAGAATAACCTGTCCTCTATCCAGTACAGAGTCAGTATTATCTTAATCAGTTATGAAATAAGTAATTTTTACTTGCCAGTGCTAATGTGCTCATCATCTCTCTGGGTCTACTCAACTAACAGCAGTCTTTGTTCACTAAAATAATGTCCTTTAGTGTCTCACTGCTCCCTTGCTGCATTGTGTTACTTGCTTTCCTAAAGAATGGACAGCAAACTATTTTGAAGAGTTTTCTCTTTTCAAAACCTTCCTATACATTTAGAGTCTATTAAATTGGGTTAATAAGGTTTTCTTGCTTTAATTTAAACTGTGCTTTGATAGAAATTAATTTTGCTGCTAAGTCACCATTGCAGCCACATTTCTGGTGCAATAAAAATGCCGAAAATGGAAAAGTATTAAAATCCCTTAGATCAAGGTGTTGTACAAAGCCGGAAAACACGTTAGTCCAGAAAGTAATTATTCACCCAAGATTTTAATAAATTTGATTATTACAGGAATTTTTCAAAATATTGATGTATTTTATTTCACTGCCTTCAGTAAGTGCACATTGCATAAGTTATATAGTAATTATGTCTCTAAATACCTGTTCAGTTAAGTAAAAATGCTCTGATTTTTGGGCTCCAATCATTACAGCCATCCTAAGTCATCAAGTTTTATATTTTTGAGCAGATTAATCAAAACAATGAAGAGCTCTCTGAGTCATACTGGAATGAGATCAGTTGGCTCTGACGTTTCAGCAGCAAAATGCAGTAAAACCTATGGTTTTAGACATGGGCTTTACATTCAGCCTTTCTCATTCTTTTATGAAGAGTCACTCACTGTCAAGTTGCAGTATCAGTATAGCACCCTTTGGATCTCTAATTTATTCAACGCATATTAGAATTGTCTTTAGCTGACTTGTGTTACCAATGGATATGCATATGATAAGGTTTGCTTTTCAGATAAAACCTCTGGATCTGTAGCCAATTCTGTGCCACAGGCCAGAAGCACAAAAGAAGCTCCTTTTGAGCAGAATTTAAATCACACTGAAGTGTATTTGTATGAATTTGTATGAATGTATTTGAATGGCCTCCTTTTCTCTGGGAAGACACTTAAGTTCAGGGGAGGAATTTAATGTTTCAGACTTATTTGTATTTGCTTATCCTCCATCAGGAACCTGAAGCTGATTTAAGACACAAGTAGGAACAATGCGGCAACACCAGACTCGGCAGACAGCCTGGTGACCTCTCTAGCTGTGTGAAGATCTTCAGATCTTCACAGCTGGTCATGAGGGTTAGACACCATGCATTCCCACCAGAGACTGTGGAAAAGTGCTACCTAGCACAGACACTGAGCAGGTCTGCAATTTCTTTTTTCCTATGACTTCTCCTCAAGAATCTTGATATTCTCTTTTTTTTTTTTTTTTTGTCCCTATAAGTCCACCCATTTTTGCCAGGAAAGGTTTGGAAACAAGTAAACACATCAAATTATGAGATGCAGGGAAGCACAGACTACCTTGGCTCATCCTCTTCACCTGTCTGTGAGGGTCTCTTGTAAGGGCATCCCCAGAGGTGATGTATTTGACCTTGTGCATGGTGGGGACATTGTGGGAGGAATACTTCATCCTCCCTACCTGTCCTGGAGTGATGTTATGAAGACGCTTTATTCCTTAACCATCCGCTCAATGCCCAAGGACGCTGTTTCTTTAGGATGGACCCAAGTGTGGGGCAGTTGAACGGCTGGGCCCAGCGGCTCGGGGACTTGGCCGGGCTCGGCCGGGCTCAGCCAGGCTCGGGAGGGAGTGAGCCAGGAGCGCTGTGCTGCTCTTTGGGGCTCTTTTGTGTTCCAGCTAGCAGGAAAAAGGTTCTGTTGGTTTGTCTTGTTCTTTTTCCCTTCCCTTCTCCCCTTGCCTCACTGTCTCACTTCCCTCCTCTGCGGTCTGGGGAGCCTGTGGGTGGCCCTGCCGGGCCCGTGGAGTGGCCCCGGCTGGTCCGAACCCATGTCTCTGTTCCCTCTCCAGGCATTTGTTGTATTTTGAGGGTTTTTTTCCCTGTTTATCCCTGTTTTTGTTTGTTGTTAATAAACAGTTTGTTTTTTTTCCACTCTCACTTGCTGTGACCCACTTGTCTTATTGGTGGAGGAAAAGGGGAGGCCCTTTTTCCTTCAGAGGAGACACTCATTGCAGAGTGTTTCCTCCTGAAGTTTTGTCTCCAAAACTGAGACACTACCAACACATTAAACACAGCTTTCTCTGAATTCATCTGCGACTTGGTCTATCTGTTGCTTTTTCATCTCACCTAGCAAGAAGCTGCTATCTAGCTGCTAGCAGTGACATAAGAACAATACTTTATGTAAATAACTAGCAAGTGGAAGTAGTCATTAATGCAGACAGTTCTGAAGGCAAGTGAAACAATGTTTGGCAGAAAGCACCATTAATGAGACTGTTGCTTAGTATTGCAGTCTGATTCAGAACATGCTTTTCTGAATTCCTTATTTTTCACTGTATTTCCAGGAATGCAGCTCCCCAAATGGACCTTCTGCTATTGCAGCACAGATTGTTTGGGAAGCTGCTCATCTCCTCCTGACTGAGCAGGACAGATACACGAGCACAGCAGAACACACTGGAGCATACATATTTCATCTGAACATGCACAGCCCCATGAAACATTCTTGTGCATATGCCAGCTTCCAATGGCTGGTGTCAACTGAAGGCGAGCAAAGGCAGGGCTGTCTCATGTAAATGGTTTTAGGCGAGGCTGAAAGGACAAGTTCTCCATTGTTAGCCAAAATACTGAGAGCGCTTGGGGATGTGAATTGTTTTGCTCTAAATTTTTTCCTATAACACATTGAAAAACTTAAAGATTAGCAGGGAAGCAAGTGAATATCTGTTTTCTTGGGCATGTGTTATCACACATAAAAAACCCCAGAGCCAGTAATAGAGCCATAAAAGGGACAGTTCGGTCCCCAAAGTGGAAGAATTGAGAGGTACATGTTTATTTGTCTATGCTTAAACCACAGTATCTGACCAAAACCATAGGATGAGAACATAGGTTGGAAGGGCTGCATGGAGATTGTCTGGTCCAAAGCTTGCCAATGTTTAGCATACTTTTAGAAGGGTACCATACCCACATTGTGTGTTTTCTTTAGGTCCTGTTGCTCTCTGCCTCATACTATGTGTCCCTGTCCCCTTCATTAAATGCAGGGTAATGAAATACACTCAGTGATTACATTTCTCCAGTTTAATGGGAAATTTGTTGGAATATAATGCACTACATAAATACTTTCACTTCACCCTTCAGACGAAGAGCTGTTAGACCCAGTGCACAATCTGCTTTACACTCAAGTAAGTTATCTGTGAGGGTTGTTTGGGTTTTTTTTGCATATGCACCAAGACATAAAATAATTTTCTTCATTTAACTAGGGAGACTGAGAAGAGAAAAAGCTTTCAATCTTTCAAAAGAGTGAGTTAACATTGCATTGTGCTGTGTGTATGACAAGTGAACGCATCAGAAACCCAAGCCTGGACACTGTAGTTTTTTACAGATACTGCCTCGATTTTCCCAAGGAGAAAGCATTCCTTTCTGACCCATGACAGTGTAAAAAGCATAGAAAAATTTAACTCTGTATCCTTACAGCAAAAATATATATTCTGCCTTGCTTCAAAACTGGTCATATACTGTGGCGATTTGTTTACCCATTGTTTTTCCCATCCCACATTGTTCCCCCCTCCCCGTTCCTTGCCCTTAGCCCTGGCCACTCCCTTGGGCTCTCCCTATTGGTTCCTGTACCCCAACTCCACCCATGTACTGCCCCTGAGTCCCTGAGAAAACCGCCCTGCACCCGGATCAGGAGGTCTCTCTGCCTCTGGGGGTCGGTGGGACAAGATGTGATTAAAAGTCCTCTCAAACCCTCATGGGGAGACCCTTCTGGCCTCCTTCACTGTCACTGTGTAGTAGGGCTGATAGCTACCGGAGCAAAACCGCAGAGTCGGAAAAGGACTATGGGAGTGCAACAAGGCACTGCCCTAAGCAGCTCCGCTGAGCTCTCAGGAAAAGCTGCAGCTTGCTAAACTAAACCTAGCACTACAACAATATACTATGCTTTAATTGAGTTTAATCTCTTTGAAACTCGGGTTCCATTCCTTATTAGTTATTGGACAGTGAAAAAAAACCAAACCAAAACTACAAACCACAAACACAAATGACAATTGTAAACAAATACTATGAAGGGGGTGATGTGGAAGAAAAAGGAAGAGCTAAGTGAAATTATTTACTGATTTCACATAGCAAGAAAGACTAAAATTACCTGGGCTGAGTGATCCCTAATGAAGAAAAGATGAGAAAATATGTAGCATATGAGATGTGTATTTTTCCTAGAATAATCACTAGAAAATTATCTTTTCTATACCAGCAATTCCATATATTTCATATACAAGTGAATGTTCTGCCTCTTAATTGGAAACCATTGGAGTTACCAATATTCAAAGAGAGACTTTATATAAAGTTCATTTTTGTATAAAAAGATTCTAAGACAACCACCATGGAAGAGCTCTTACCAAAGTTTATACCCTGATCAATTTTATTATCTTACCAAGATTCAGAGTAGTATTTCTAAGTCTATGTTTATTTACAACATCTTGTTTTGCAGAAGGGGGCAAATAGCTGCAATATGACTCGAGTTCTTGAACCAAAAGGAACAACTCATACAGCCAGTGACTTTCCCAGCAACATGTCATCAGGCTCAACAGAAGAACAATTAATCTCTTTTGAATATTAAAACAACAACTAATTTGGAAGGAAATGCCAGAGTACTGAGATGGTAGATACTAACATTCAATGAGGATTTTCATAAGTCTCCATTTAGTTTCATATTCCATCATGTCTGTACAACAAGTCCAGAATAAAATAAGATGCAGATGAAAAGAGGTACTGTTCAAGCACTTCATCATGAGCTTTTTCCAAATCTAATCTAGGATTCAGTGTAGGATTGACAGTATCAACACCAGCTGTGGGTTTCTGAGAGGGCAAAGGCAGATGGACTTAAAACATGATGCTAGGAAGAAGGAAAGAAGAGAAAGCTTTTTTCAGCAAAAAGCTTGCTCAGGTATCATACCTGAGTATTTCTGAGCAAGAAAAATACTGTCTTATTGGTATTTTTATTTCTCTAATTATGCAAAAAAGACACTGTGATTATACTGTGAATAAAAATTTTACTAAAAATATAGCTGTTTCATAAAATAAGCTTTTCATCCTAATTGAAAAAAAAAATAGCAGGATTCTATTTAGGCCTCTAATAATGTCAATATATTTTTAAAACATTAACCGCAAAATTTTGGCAAAATTTTCATGTGCAAAAGATCTAATCAATCTATTTTATTTTGTACTGAAATGAAATAGGAGCACATTTATAGATACAATTTATCTGTAGATACACCAGAAATTACAATATCTGGGTTAAAAGGTGTTTGCCACAAATTAACTGCCAAACTTGATCACAAGACCCAATCTTTAGATACTTAGAACCTCACTTAGCCACTGAACATCAAAAACAACTATTGAAGACCAAAGGTAGTGTTCTTCTCCATAACTTCTTAAAAGCAGACCCTGACATAAAGCCCAGGTTAGAGACTTGACGCTGCGTACCTTAACTCCTTCTATTTGCATTTTAATGTATTTATAACCATGTAAGTAATTTGTCACTTAAAGTTTTAAACTTCTCAGGCAAAAAGCTGGTTTTTGATTGAAATAAAAAATATGTAATGATCACCTCTCACTAGAAGTCACAACAAGCACTGAGGTAGGGCAAACTCTGAAACAGCAGTACATTTATGAGTGAGATAGGCTGTAGACCAGGGAATCTATAAATTGGCAATCTACTTAGTGTAACACCCAAGTATCAAGAGAAAATCAAGACCTTTCTATAATCCTGCCCTATCTTCTGCCTTCACTAAGCTTACAGGATCAAAAGTACATTTCGGGGCAGCTTAGCAGTTAGCAGACTTCAAACAGAAAGAGAGAAATATCCATTCAGCTAATGTTCAGGCTTTCCCTTATCTCAGTGAAAGCTGGGAGCAAATGAAAGCTTTGCACAGTAAGCAGGTTATAGAGGTGGGTAGAAGAGAGCCAGCACCGCTCTTGGCTTGTGGGGACACCCGGCAGCATCACAATGTGCCCCAAGCTCCCAGCATTGCTCCTTCCACAAACAGTACCAGAAGACTCTCAGAGAGTTTCTGGCAGGCCTTCAATGACCATACTCTGTCCTGTCCTCCATGCTGGTGTGCCCACCCCTCATTTTATCCTCCTACTGCCCCTAAACATACACGTCCTGTATGTGTCCAATTCTCTCCTTGCCCTCTCCTCCTTTGCTCATCCCCACCAAACTATTCAACACACCATGTCTCTATTATGTGCTTCCACTTAACTCTTTCTAGCTCCCACAAAGCTTTGCCTCCTCTCATGGAAGAGCAGCTGGGTCAGTAAGGAAGGGCGTGAGGAGGACCCAGCACAAGGGCCCTTCCCGGATAAGACTGGGTGCAAGGATCTGGGAATGAGGAGGAGGACCTGCTGAGGCCTGCCTGACTTCCATCTGCTCTGGCAGGCTGCAAGATCAACTCAGATGCTTGCAGGCATGCAGCTTCAGCCTAGGCTGATGCAAATATAAAGTCTGAGTGTAGGATTTTGCAATACTTTCTGTGGATTGCCAGAGGTATCTGACAGAAACAGGTCAGCAGGGAAAAACATAAAGAACCATGACAGGCCAGGTGAAAGAGGGGTGCCCAGAACCATTAACCAAGACCATGACACATAGCCTTCTGTTCAAAATCAAACCAAACTGGTTTACAATGGAATTTAAATTTAATTAGGATACGGCATTAATGCAATAATGACAATTGTCTGTAGGAGACTGTTTACATATGGAATTACTCCACTATTTACAAACTCCACATACAAATGTTAAATCTATATCATCTCATTGGAGAAATACTACAAAATAAATTTAAAAGAAACTCTAAAATCATGACAAAGGCAAAAAGACCTCAAATACACACAGTAGTATTTATTCTTCAAAAATCTTAGTGTCAAAGACTGATTTCACATTTTTTATTTTTCTGATTCTAGTATCTCAGACTGATAGTATTACTGTCATCTCTCTTTCCTCCCTACCATCCCTTCCTAGGAAACTTACTTTTTCTCTTGGCAAACTTGTCAAAACTGAGGGACCAAATGCTTCTAATTATGACAGAAGATTCTCTGTCTTTTTTCATCCTCTTATTTTTTGATTCCCTCTCGAAGAGCCTTATCAAATCTGCTTCCTTCCATATGGAATATTTCTGAAATACTGTGAGGAGCAGCCAACAGTAGCCACTTCAGATATGTTTAGCTTGTTAACTCCTTTTTCCCTTGCTCAACTCAAGGATTTGGTATATCAACATAATAACAGTATTTTTATTTATAAAACTGCAATTTTGCCAGTTTTCATAATGGGATCATTTTTAAATGAACAATATTGTTATGTGAACCCATAATGGGCTGAAGTGGAGGAATCACTACAGATAGGGAGTATAAATATCTTAGTCAGAAAGCCCACAAATAACTAGGGAGTTACTACTACACTGTTCCCACCCTCCCTTTCCCATCCCCCCTCAGAAAAATCTATAAAAAATCTTGTGTGAATGAAGCTGCATAAACTTAGATTTGAGGGAAGGCAGGCTAAAAATAACTTGACCTCAAATAGAAGCAGCTTTTTCTTTTTATTCAAGCATTACCTGCTAACAAGCCAGATCAGATCATTTTTATCAGGAGTATAAGCGTTGTGTTGAAGCTCTTAATTTTTGCAGGGTCTTACCTGAATCCTTAAAAATCACCACATCACACTAACCAAAACTGACATCAGCTTTCACTACATGAAACAGCATTGAAACGTACAGAAGCACCATCTGATATGAACACAGCCTATGAAGTTAGCAGCATTTCAGTCATTGCTTGAGTAATTCTGCATTTCAAAAGCAAAATGTACTTCCTGTTAAAGTATGTTGGCTATTATTTTGAGGATGCCAGATGGAAATAATTCCCTCATAATCTTGTGAAAACTCAGAACTCTCATCAAGTATTCACATACACATTGAGCTACATCTAAGAAATAGATATCCCTAGAAGTTCTATATGATTAAATGTCACATCAGTGGTACTGAAAAGGAGAGAAAAAGAGAGAGAACAGGCTGGCCCAAATCCATTTCATTAATGCTTGGGAAGGAAGTATTAAATGTGTCTATTCACTTTAGCTTCCACGATGCTTTTCACTGAATAAAATTGCCTTTATTTAGCCCCAACACATCAACTGGAACTCCTAAGCTGCCCATGAAACAGCACCCAGCTTTTTAGCAGTAGTTTTCACTGAAAGCACATATTTACTGGACTGTAGCCTCATCTGCACTGCCAGTGACAATGTCCCCTGGGAGCATTCCCTGAAGCCCAGGCCAAGTCGCTGAGCAGGGGTCACATTCGGGCTGCAGATCGTGATGCTCTTTGAAGAACACAAGCTGCATGCATGCTGAGTATGGGGGGTGTGCATGCTCATGTGGTATCCAGCTGAAAGCTGTATTATTTTGTTGTGATTGTGCTGTTGAAAGCACCAAACTGAGATTGTTGAAGAGCCCAACAGGATGGTGGGATGGTCATGATAGACATTCCATTAATTGAGGTATGGAGTAAAGGTGAGGAGAGTTAGCCGAGGACTCTGAACCTACTGAGGCAGTGTTAAAGGCAGGACACAACAAGGAGACTCAGACCTTGTCCAGAGAAACTTTGAGAAATCATTACTTGGCCAAAGCACTTCCTGAGCTCCATCACAGAGGGAGAGCTGACAAGTTTGTTCCAAACAAGAATTTAGGAAATAATTACCAAGTTTATTATGTGCTAAAGAAGATGGGGCCTGAGGAAAAAGCAGAGTGAAGTCACTGGCAGCTTGTCTTCCCAGATAGTGCTTGCTCTGAGCTGGAGGCACACTTGTCTTTTCCAAACTCCAAAGAGGATTTGTGAACCTGTCGCTCACCTACCAAAACCTGGCAGCATGTAACACAGTCTGCATCATCTGTCACAGTTCCTCTTTATGTTTCTAGTTTTAGGATTACATTTTTATATCAAAAACAAAGTTTGCAGACCGGCTTCTGCTGTTTGCTGTTTGCTTTGCTTCAGGGAACTTTTCATAACGAGTAGTCTTCTGACATTGCCCAAGAAAATACAAAAAATAGTTTTTCTTTTAAATAGGAAAATTCTTTTCAGTGAATATTTATTGAATAGACTTAGTTTTGTCTTATTTAGCTATGGCTTTTATTACCTAGTAAGGGAGCAAAAGCTACCCGAGAATTTGGTCCAAAAGGGTATGATACCACATCCTGGCTCAGTGCTCCCAGAAGGCTTCTGTGGGTGAGCCAAGGGCTCCCAAGCCTGCTGGTTTTCAGGAAAACCTTGGCATAGTCCTGGATTTCTTTCTCAATTCTTGCCTGAAGCAGGGGCGATGCCGTGCCCAGGTGCCTGAAATCCTCTAAATATCCCAATCTGTGCTTTCCCCACAAGAATGAAATGGTGTTTGGTCTGAGGGGATCATCCCTGCCTCTCTGAGTCATGTTTCCAGTTGTTGTCTTCCCCAACATAGACTATGGGTTTAATGCCTTTTGGCAATTTTCCTCATGCAGGTAATCCTTCTCAGGAAGGAGCTTTAAGTGTTTCTAGGTTTTGTAGCTGTTCAGGCTCTTGTAGTGTTTTTATACAATAATGTAAAAATGTGAATAAAAAAAAGATATAAAAAATGTAGCCTGTGGAAAAAAAATTTAGTGTTTCTTCTCTTTCTTCTTCTGCATGATTTTCTAGAAAATGAGATAATATGTCATTAGCTTTGAATGATGTGCTGTTAAGTGGTCATCTTGAACTAGAACTGCTTTAAAAAAAAAGAGTGATAGTAAAAGAAGTACTAGAAGGCCACTCAAAAATATTTTTAAAGGGATTAAGATTGTTGACCTTTTCACAATGAATTGGGACAGTGTTGTATCATTTTTCTTTGGAGAGACCAGTCTCATTTTTGGTGATCCTGCAACTGTCTGTGATTAGATCTGGATAGTTTTTATTCATGTACATTACTCATAATACATGGAGATTGAAAAAAAGAATTGCAATGATACATGTTTCTTTAAAAAGAAAGGAAGACGTATTTGTTTATTTTTTGTCTGCTGGACAACACAATGGTGGGAGGCAGTTTATTACAACTTTTCCCACAGGCCTGCCCTTGGGAATAGCTCTTTATAAAATCCTGTTCTTGTGGTCCTACAGAAATAGAATGCAGTGCCTTTTTAATATTGAAAATTGCTATACCGGGCACCCTACAGCAAATGAACTAAAACAAAGCTGTATCCTGTAGTGTGATATATATTTCTCTGAATACGTCCATATGCTTTCGTAAGGGAATATTTAGAGAAAGTGGCACAGCCACAAAGTATATAAACAAAGAATAAGTAGATGTGGCATTCTCAGCATTTTTCTGGTGAATTTTAAAATGTAAGCAGTCCTTTTAACTTGGCCTTTCTGATAAAGTCTGTCACAATCACCCTAGCTGAGACATTAAATACCTACTCTCCACCTGTAATGTTTAATATAACAGAAAAGTAGGAAAATATTTATATAGCATCACGAAACATCCATCAACATACTGGCATGAAATGTATACAATCCCCAGAGCAGTCTACAAGGAACACAAAACCTAGCCAAACTCCAGAGATGCTAATGTAGATTCCTTGGGATTCTGTAGATTGTCTCCTGAAGCTGCAGAAATCCTAGTGGCTTTAGGTGCTATAAGGAGCTTGCCAGAATTTACCAGGAGAACAGGAGAGGAAAACATTTTTTCACACAAGAAGATTAGATGGTATATTCAAAGTAACTTTTATCAGGGTAAGGTTTTTACAGCCTCCTAAGATGTTCTGAGTAATCCCCTCAGATCACAGATTTTCTCAGCTTTTAACTAAGAGAGCCGCTTTCTTGCTCTCCAGTGTCATTTTATTTGCACTTGTGTATGCAAATTTCTTTCTTCCTGAAGTTCTGCAGAATCTGCTAGGCCCTTGTAAGGAAGGGAAAAAGACACAAAATAGAAGAAAAGCAGATGGAAAAGAAGATGCAAGTTTTGCATAGGTTGCCACTTCTCATTTCTGTGGAACATATTTATGCATAAGCTGCTAAACTCAGGGTTGTAGCCAAGTATTGAGACATACTGTGATGAATGTGGAGATCAATTGTTTGTGAAGGCAGAAAGGGTTCTAACCCAAGCTGATACTTTTAATTTAAACAAATTATGTTATCTTTTTTTGCTTAACCAGAATGTTTACAAATATTACCTGTCTGTATGATACGATCCTTTCTTTTTCACGTCTTTTTCACATCTTTTTCACGTTTCATAGTCTAAATTAGGCTAATGTTGTTTACTGTGAAAGTCTAGGGGTGTAATCAACATACTTTATTTGCAACCATGTTATGAAAATGCTATTTCTAGAAAATAACAGGGTCAATGTGAAGGGATACCATTCATTGACTTAGGAAAGAGGAAATGCCTTTGCCCTACAATGAATGACTTAGCTACTTGCTCAGCTCACCTTGAAAATAATCTTTCATTTGCTCTGTGGAAAAATAAGGCTAGCCCTGGATCTCACCCAAGAAACATTAACTTTTCCAGGTTAGATTAAGCAGACGCTTCTCTGGTGGCAGCAAAGTTGAAACTTTGCCCAAAATTCCTGTGTCTTGCAGAGTGAACTTTAATTCTGTTAAACCTCATTAGGAGAATTATGGTATTTGAGAAGTAGGAGCAGCAAATCAAGGATTTTCTTCCTCACATGTAGTCAGACAAAGTCAGGTTGTTTGCTAAACAGACTTCAGACATGAAGACTGTGAAGCATCTTTCAGCTTCCTAGCTGACCTCTGAAGGGTGAAATGCACCTTGAAAGCTAAAATGCTATGTAAATATACATTACTTCCTTTTATTTCTGAATGTTTGAGATACAGTGTCATGTATTTATATTTGGTAAATAAATACTTCTTTTGTTTGTTCTTACATAGCCCAGTTTGAGATAAATGCTGATTTAAGTGTGTTGCCTGACCTCAGAGCATTCCATTCTTACTTACACGGAGAGCTTAAAAGCAGGTCCTGGTCCAGGCTGACAACATTCAGTTCCCCAGTGCATTTCCCTAAAGGATTGAAGAGCAGTAGTAAGAGCATGCTGCCTTGTAAGCTGAACAATCTGATTTTAAGGATGTTAATGCAGATGTCTGAGAACAAAAGAGATTTTTCACCGAGGTGCTAATATAATTTGATTTCTACCAAAAGATAATTTCTTTCATGAATTACACCTCAGTTTTTTTGTGATGAACATGAATATTATTGAATGCAGCATTAGTCTAGCAATGCAAGTTAGTCTGTCAATGCAATATAGTAAAGGTGCCACTAATGGTACTTGCGTTGTATTTAATTTCAATTTCCCTTTATCCTTGCATACTTTCCTATCCCATATTTTTATTGCTATAAATAGAATTAATAAAATAAACCCCATACATTTTGCTACCATTATACGTGGCTGAAGAAAGCTCCAGTTATTGTAACTGGAATCATCATAATAACAAATAACTTATTGCTTCTAATTCTGCAGATATATGCAGAAGATAATATAATAATTTTAGGAAGTTGCTTTCTGAGCCACTCTGAGAATGCTCTTCAGTGACAATAGGCCTAGTTATCATCCCTGCTGCCCAGTAAACATAATGCACTTTGATTCTGAGATAAAAACAGTGCTTTCAAAATTTATTTAAAGAGCTAGTAGAAATAGGACATACCTGCATGTATGGATCTGGGTTGGGTTCTTTTAAATTTGGTTTTGATGAAACAGGAGACACAAGCAGAGACTGGCACAGAACAGCTGTCCAGCAATGAAATAATCATACCCCAAAGACCTCCATCCTTAATCTGAAGAAGTTTGTCCCAAACATAACTTTTTTAAAAAGACTTGCGAAGTGTTGTGGCTGAAAAAACAGATGCCACAAGTGTAACGAAAGTTAAGTACTTATTTTAAGAGTCAATGAAATAAATACATTTAAATAAAGATGTGCAAAAAATAACATCTTCCAATTTTAAACTTGGTTACCAAATACAATGTAAAATTTTTATAATATCCTTGCTATTAATCCCATATAATATAAAAAGATCCTAGATACAGATAACTAGATAGCTCTGAAGCAAATGTCTACCCTCCTTCACTTTAATGGTCATGAGACATATTTAGTTACTTTTTCTGGAACATTCAAAAGTATACCAAGAACAAGAAAATTGAAATAAGGTTTTGCACTTAACCTACAGTGCAAAATTACCTGTGTGCTCCCCCAGCATGTCCACAGCTGAGCTGCTCTGTTTGACCACCATCATCTACTGCTGCTCCTTCCTTGCAATTTAGCAGACTTGCAAGCTCCCTCCAGCCTTTGCTGGACTTGTTCACACCACACTTCTTGGGGCTTCCATGAGTATGGTAGCATCCAACACTCATCCCAGAGCTTCCTGTTTGCATGTGCACCATGCACACTCCATAATCCTCCATACTCCTCCAAGACAACTCTGGTTTCTCATTCTGACAGTTTTTCCTTTCCCTTCTCTGTCTCATTTGCGTATGGAGGCTTTCTCTCTGTTGCCATTACAATTTCTTAAGGGTGCTCTCAGCTCACGCAGGTCTCTTCTATTAAAAAAAAATTCTCATCTGTAAGTAAGTGACTAAAATAGCCACCCATCTACTTTCCTCCGAATTTTTACTATCTAGTTGCCAGGGTACTCAAGGCTTGTGGGGCTGTCTTGTCTTCTGTCCCTTGTCCCAGATGCTCACTGTCCAGCCTCACATGATTTCTACTCTGCATTTATTCTCAAGTACACGACTTGAGGGTCATATGGAATGCTCCCCAGCTGAAGCAGAGATTCTCCTTGTCTAGATCAAGGTGCAGGGCTTTTGCACTCCACCAAAAGTGGGGAGAAGAGGTGGAAGGCAGACAGCTAAAAGTTCTCTCTAGAAGTCAAGAGAACAGACTCGCTGTTTTGACGTGCAGAAATATTTTATTGTCAAATATGAAAATATTTTTCTTTTGGCAAGTACAAACTGCATTGGCCCTGAAAACCAGTCCATACTTGACTTCAACTTCAAGGACTGACTGCCCTCTTGGAAAACTAATAGAAAACAACAGAGAATATTTACATCTTGGCCAGTCCTTCCTACTGTCCAGCACACATTAGTCACAGTGCAATGAGAATACATCAGTGAAAACTACCCTTTCCTACCGGGGCCGTCTGGACTCCCTCAAAACCTTTGAGATTTGTCTTCCCA
The DNA here is from genome assembly GCF_017639235.1 of Corvus kubaryi. Classification (NCBI taxonomy): domain Eukaryota; kingdom Metazoa; phylum Chordata; class Aves; order Passeriformes; family Corvidae; genus Corvus; species Corvus kubaryi. Next base: position 1,508,576 of record NW_024580671.1, read on the forward strand.
GAGGCCCTCTTCAGGCTATGGTGTAGGGAGATTTTTCAGAGGAAGTCATAGAACACATGTGAAGGCAATGCTACTGCTTGGCCTTTCAAGGCAGCTAAGGAATAAAGTCTCATCTACAGCAGTAACTCAGGGCCAAAGAGCAGTTAATAAAAATAGGAGCTGTTTCTCCTCTGTTGGAATTGGAATGTCTATGGCAGCCATCAATAAAAATTGTCCATGGGAAAGGACAGAAAAAACTGTTGGATCTTTACTGTCCTATGGATGTATCCTGCCAGGCACAATTCCCAAACACTCCCTTGTCTCTTCCTGCCTGTCACAAAAGCTATTTCTTTAGGTCAGGAAGCCTCTGGCAGCATGACTACTGTTCTGACTGAATGCCAAGACCAACATGGCCATGGACATCTATGGAGTTCCCCTTTAGGGAAACTGTAAGAATGCCTCCTGCATGTTATCAGTAGGAAGAAGAACTTCTCTGGTCTGGATGGATTGCCAAATATTTGGAAGCTATGGAGTCATAAATGCCTCTAACTTCCAGCTCTGGTGCCCTTTGAAAATGTGAGACAAGACTGTCACTTTTTCACCATGTCTGTGGCATGTTTTTATCCTGCCTTGGTCATAAGAAATGCTGCTACCATAAGAAAATGCCAAGTTATATGTCTTTGAAAACAGGCATCTATATGTTATTAGATGATGGTCTTACTCAGGCTGGTGGATGTTCCAGTCAGTTTGGTGTCATAATAATATGAGGCCAATGCACATTGCCCTTTTCCACATCAAAATCAAACTTTTATGTTCCACTCTTGTCTCCTCCCCTCTTCTTTGCAATGGAATGGACTTTCTTTATCATTACAAACTTCTGTGGAGTATAAATGCATTGCCACAGATGTGACTTCTATGGACCTTTACCCTCAGGTCTATTTGACCTTGTCCTCTTTGAGACAGAAGTTTCTTCTCTATTATTCCTCTCTCTCTGCTCTCTCTCACCTCCAAGTAGTTGTTCCCATCTTTGATCTTGCTGCAAAAGTGTTTTCACCTTTATTCACCACTGATGTCCTACCCTCATATAACACTGCTCTCCATCTGATCAGAGATGTAAACAGCTGTAAAGAATCTTTCAGCCATAGGTATTTCCTCTTCCAGGGAAAGGAACACATATGCCTCCTTGAAGATTCAGAACAAGCAATGTGTCCGTTTAAGATGAGTGATGTTAGATTTAAGTGGGATTTTTCAAAACTGTGTATCCATCTTCCAAACTGTTCCTAAAAATAATTTGGAGGGCCAAATAGGTAAGTGGTCCTAATACTTAACGCTTAGTGATGTTTTAGCCCCTAGCATATGGCAAAAGGCTACGGAGTGGAAATGATCAATGAGTTTATACTCTAGCATGACCATGCTGCCATGGTACAAATCAGTGTAGCACAAGCCTCTTGTGTCTGGTTGATTTTGTGACAGGGGATGTATAAATCTGATGTTAATGTCAAGAGTTAAGAAGCCTGCTGCCTTCCTACTTTTGCTGCTTTTTAATGTGACAACCTTCATACTGTGACACCAATCTCAGTCTGGTAGTGTGTCTCTCTCTCTCGCTCACAGCTACTCTGCCACTTACATGAGTCAGACAGTTGGGTCTTCAGGTCTGTGATACACAGGAGAAATCAAGGCCTTGCACTTCAGCTGAGGAGCCTATCACATAGTTAAATTCTGAGTTTAAAAGAGCCACACTAGAAGAGACCTGAGCAAAGCTAGTTGCCAGATGCTTTCTTCGCTACATAAACTAATCCAGCATATACTCCTGATCACAGAGTGGAGAAGTGGCAGTTCCCTGTTTATGTTGCAACAGCAGCTGGTACTGCAATATATACTGTAGCTAACGGCAGACTTCTTGAATAATACATTACAAAAAGCTGCATACAAATTCTGTATGCAATCCAGTGTTTTATGTCTAAGTATTGAAGTCAGTTGAGGTAAAAAGAATGACTGTGTTGTTTTAATTTGAAGGTTATATAAATTATTTATAGATTAGGTAAATCCATATACTTTTAATAGGGTAAGACATTGTGAAGAGAAGACGAAAGACCTACATGTCTTCCAGCACATCATTATGTTTAAACAGGAGTACTGTTTACACTATGTTGTTATCAGATGCATAGAAGCCAGGATTAAAAAGACTGACTTAGTAATAAGCTTAGCTCCAAATGAATATGGTTAATCTTCTAAAACACCATTAAAGTATGGTCTTTAACAAAATGTGTTAGAGAAAAAGATCATCTACTCTGCTTCTGTATAGAGCATTTGAGTCATTAAAATATCATATAGTATTTTATTCCCCAGTAGACTGGGTATGCAAATAATCTTATGGATAACTTACAGCTGGAGTTTCTCAGGTCATATCGAGAACAATACATAATGCAACTATCAGATGTTCTGTTGAGAAAGACTAGTTATAATGGGAAGTAGCAGTTGTGCAACTATTATTTACAAAAGTTATCCAAAATAATACAATACTCACGCTATATGGTAAAATGTCGTCTTTTGAGGCTTTACAGTACCTGATTAGCTGAGCTACAAGGCAAAGGATTTGCCTATATTTCCAGTGAGGTTAGGTACCAACTAAAGAGTTATCAATGGTAATTAGGGAGCACATACCAGCATACATGTGAAATTCATGGCAATTAAATTGTTCAGAAGAGTTAAAAATAATTTCCTGTGAATCATATAGAAACTGAAGTAAAAAGTAAGGGAAATTTTGGGTCAAAAGTGTTTAACAGAATGATAATGCTGTTACTTCATTTTTTTAATGGGCTTCTTAGAGTAAAGAAGATAATAGCAGAAGATTTAATCTGATTAGAGTGAATATCTGGTTAATAACTTTGTCTGATTACTCTGTAGTTAGTTAGAAATGTAAGAGGTAAAACTTTGACTAGAAATATTGATGATTATCTAGTTCTAGTTTATACTATCACCTAGAAAGAAAACTCTGACGAAAACCAGAAATATTTATTTAAGTTCCCTGGCAAGCATTTTCTTTTTAAGCACAGACCTGTGGCTACTCACAGAGTAGAGGAAAATTATTTTCCTGAAAACTGAGAGAAAAATTTCTCTCAAGTAGAAGAAATAATTAAATTTTGACTTCTTGCTTCCTCTCTAAGTACTTTAATCACATCAGAAGCAAACTCTTTCCTATCATGATATATCTGGGGCAGGGGGGATGGGGTGTGAGATAATCAATAAACTCATTTTGAGAAGAATCAAATTTTAGCAAAGCACATTAGCAACACTACTGGGTTGTCCCTCTCTGTATTCCTTCTAACCTATTTTTGAAAACATGTGCCAGGAGTTATCCACTCAGTTGCCTTGATAAAGACAATGCAGTATGCTCACAAAACAATTCTTTAAATACACACAGAAAATTGTCGAGTCAAAATGGGAGCAAGATCATCTCTTTATCTACTTTCATGTTTGGGTTGTTGCTGAGTATTTCAGATGGTAATTTGGGATTTGGACATCTATGGCCTTTAGTAGATCAGCCTCATTATTTCGATACTTCTTGAAATATAACAGTCCTGAAATGGTGTGTCAATATAGTGGGTAATTTAAAAATATAATAGTAAACTACACATTTTACAAGATGGAAAATAAACTTGATGGGACAGAGATGAATGTGAGAAGCAGCAGGAAGGAAGAACACACCTTTATCTGTGAGAGAAGAGCCAAACAGCCTTATGTTTAGGTATTCCTTTGGCACACTCTCTGAATGAGACTATGAATCAGACTAATACCAGACAAAAGTGGGTTATATTTCTTGAAATCTGGCAGAGAATCCTCAGAATCTGTATGTACTGTTTAAACAAATTAATTTCATGAAGGTAATTACAAAGGGATGGGCCTGATCCTTTCTAGGTGTTTCTTTTCACAGTTGCACTGATTTTAAAGGCATGTAGCTGTTATTCACCTACATGAGAGGTGATGAGAGTGAGGCCCAATGAACAATGCCACAAATATAAGAACATTTTAACCAAACAGCCTGGAGTCTACAACTAAGAAAACCATTATTCCCTTTATTTCTCAGAAATGTCTGCACTGAGGGCTTCCATAATATATTGAAAGAGTGCCTTCAGAATGCCTGAAGGCTTCCTGCTATTTTGAGTGCTGATAAGGGTAGTTCCCAAGAGTTCACTATGCTGGTTTTAACACCAGCAGGAAATTAAACTCCAAGTAAGCCACTTCCCTTCCCTCGCCCATCTGGTAAGGGAGGGACAAAAAAGGAGAGACTATGGGTTGAGATGACAATTTACTAAAAGCACAAAGCAATGGAATAAGACATGCATAAAAACAACAGCAATGTTAATAGTAGAAGTATACAAAAAAGAGAAGGTATTTTACCAACAAAAAGGCATTCACCACCAGGAAAATAATAAGATGGCGGACACTCCCTGCTGGTCGCATCCTCATACTTCCCCACAGAAGGGCAGTATGGTGACTGTTCCCATGTGCCACACCACATGGTATTTGGGAACAAAGCCAATATGGTGGGGGAGCTCCCACAGCTAATGTTTCCTGACCTCAGACCAAAATAATGGAAACCAGTGTTAAACATCCCCCCCGGTGTTTAACCTGCTCACCTGCTCAGCAAGGTGAGCTGAGCAGGGGTTGTGCCACCATTCAGCTGAGTCCAGTTCTGCACAGGCGCTTGCACTGGCACTTCTAGCTCTCCATGGTGCTATGGGCCGCCCTGTGGGCCATCAAAGCTGCTGTATTGGTGCATCAGGTGTGCTGCTGGGCTTCAGTCTTAAGCAACTGGATGAGATTTGTCAACTGGGTTGTATTCTGTCGGAATACAATATAGTCCTCTCAGACTCTGCTACATAGACACACCAGGCTTCCAAATGAGTATTCTTCCTGAGCTGAGAGGAACAGCAGTGTATCAATGATATCGACTTCATCTCTGCAATGTGACTGAGATTACGTTTTGCAATGCTATCAAGGATGCTGTATTTCCATTAGCACATTTTTTGATGAATCTAAGTGTCCTTTTGCTGGGTCAGTTGGTGAATATATTGAAACAAGGCATCCATACCTTCACTACCAGCCGTGAGCACACCCCAGAAGGAAAACTGTTGCCAGAGAGAGACATTTGTCTTCCAGCTTCCCACATCAGCCCACTAGCTTCTTGTCAGTTGGCCCTACCAAACTCCAACAGAAAGGCTGAAAAGGTGTGCATGGTTCCTACATGGGATTCTATAGCAGGTAAAGACTACACTTGCAGTTTTGGCAATCTAGCAAAACTGATTATATTTTGGAAGGGCAGTATAGTCTGAAGAAGGGTCTAATATTTGTGTAAAATTGTTTGGGTTTTTTCTGGGGTATTTTTTTGCCTAGAAATTGAATATAAAGCAAATCCCATCCTTTTCCTATAGAAACTTGGATCATTCTGAATACATGATGGGTTCCAGAAGTCAGAGACACTGTGTACAAATGTATGCATTACTGCTTTGCACAGCAGTGCTGAGTGACTGTACGCAGAGGTCAGTTCCAGAGAAGTCATGCTACATTCTTTCTTTAGTTAATGGAAAGAGATGAGCTGTTCCAGAGGGGCAATTCAGAACATCTGAGAGTTTCTGAATTGTCATCTGAAATAACTTCTTCCTATTAACCTCTTTCTATCCCTCTTTCTAGGACCCTCCTATTTTGCTGCAGGGAGAATGCACAAAAATATTAGTCTTTGGCCATGTCCTCTTCCTCCCTGGAAAAAAACCCCTTCCTTCCTCCCTCCCTCTCTCCCACCTTTCCTCCCTTCCTTTTTTGTCTTGGCCTGTCATGTAACTTTGTCCAAACTTGCATACACATCCTGTAACTTATTATCCTACAGATAATTGGGACAGAATTTGAATTTACCAGACATTCTGACTTCTTTCACTTAGTCAACAAAACAAGTATCACACATTAGCAGTCTTGACCTGTCATAATTAAAATTGATCCAGGAATTTTCTTGTGAAATAACACTTGTTGAAAGATGCTGATTGACTGAAGCCAAAATTTTTTTGAAGTTACTCAGTTCTGGGATGAGATGATGAGATAGCTGATGACAACTAGTCCAAGTAGAATGCATCGTGCCTGTAGCAGCCCTATAGGGACTGCAGCAGCTCAGCACATAGCTGTGAAAGTGTTTGGACTCTCAACAGTTCCTACATTTAGTAATTTGTTCTGTCTGCATTTTCTACAAATTAAAACTGATAATTGGATTCTCCAGTTTTGTGACTGGTTGTTTCATATATGCAAATTAAAAAGTTTAATTAACTAGTGGCAAGGCCACTCCTTCAGTCTGTGGGAGACGCAGCTTCAAGTTCTACCTCTAAATTAGAGAGGCCATAACACAGTTTATATGAATGGTTTCCTTACTCAGTGGTTTCTCTTCTTGCGGAGGTGTGAGAAATTTCAGAAACATCAGTTTCAGCTGTCCGGAGTACAACCAAATTCCCTTAAGCCACGTTTAAACATGAGAGGGCCTGACTTTCACCAAGCAACTTAAAATTGTATGTTCTGATGTTCCAAAACCTACTGCTTTTTCATTTATGCAAAACAAGGATCAGATGTGCTTCGGTTCCTTACTGGCCCTTTTCCCAAAGTAGGCAATGAGAGGCAGGCCTAGAAAGAAAAAGATTTGAGCAAATTATTTCCCATCATTCTGTTTCTAATTTGTTGTGAGTGAAAATTGTTGCCAACAGGATCTCAAGTTAATAAGAAACTTTTGTATCACTTTAACTTTATGACAGAAGCATTTTGAGGGGAAAAAAAAGAAATTTTTTTTGAGGTAATGATGTCTCTCTTATCAAAGCTGTGCAAAATATTATGGTTGATAATGATATTCAGTATGATCAGCACATGTCAGAACACAACTGTGTCAAAGCAAGTGAAATGTCCCTTTTTGGTATACCAAAAGTGTTTTTAGAGAGATTTTCAAGTTTCAGAGTTTTCTAGCATATAAATATAGTAACAAAATATTTATATAGCAAGCCAGATATGTTTCTATTTTTCATCAGTCTTTTGCCTTAAAAATGATTTAATTAAATGCTACTTATCAAAATAACTCATGAGCAGGGCATTTCAAAGCAGTCAACATTTGGTACTCCTCTTGAACATATTTTACAGGCATATAGACAGAGATGTTGGTTCTCGTGAACTGAAACAAGGGAAAACACATTGTAGTGTAGCCCCAAGACTATATCCACAAAAGATGTAAATGGCAAAATTTGGAAGTAAACACTCCGTTCAAAACCCTCTAAATCACTTTTCAGTTATTTCCCTATTCCTAAGCCATTAAAATATTAAAGACACTTAGATTTTGCAAATAAGAAACTTGAAATTCAGCCTCTGGATATGACCAGGAGTGGTGTATCTCACCTTCTGCTAGACATCTGTCTCATGTCTAAGACTAGTTAGAATTCAGACAGGACATATGTCTTCTCCCTTGTCCTTCCTATAGGCAGCCTCACCGCACCCAGTAGATCCAAGGGCAGAAAGTACAGCAAGTAACTTCAGGATTGTTTGGGATGGAAGAGTAAAGGTCTCCTCTTTTCACTGTTAAATGTCATCTACTGTATCACAGAGGCATCTCCAAACAAGCAATTCTCAAGCCTTTTGTAGCCAAAAATCACATGAGGAAACTGGTGCTCTATGCTCCATCTACTATCATCCCAAAGTGGCTATCTCTGCTTTTACTTCTGCTTTTTATCTCTGCCCTGATCAGGGCTGCTTCCTACTCCTTTCCCTCACTGCTCTGTAGATTTAGCTACTAAAATTTACATTTTCATCGTCTACGCTTTCAGAAGTTTGGGTTGTGTCTACCATCTTGGGTGAAAAACATGGTTATTTTATGTTCAGGAATTAGGTTTCTCATTTTCACCCATTTAAGCTGCTCCGCTTTAGATAGTAGAATTAAACATTCATGAAACGAGAGAATGTAAGAAGGAGTGACATCCTAAGGGAATTTGCCTGGGAAGGAGAAGAACTGGACTCCAAAGTCTGTTTGAATTAGTATTTAAGGGTTTTTTTCTTTTTTTTTCTCTGGTTCAGTGAATACTTCACTGCAAAGCCAAACATCTCTCTTGAGAAAATCACAGCCAAGAGTACTTCTCAGCAAACATTCAGCCAAGGTTTGCCATGTCATTTCTTATGTGGTAAATGGAGAGTGGTTGCTGAGTATATACAACCAGAGATGTTGTGGAGTCTCCCTCATTGGAGATATTCAAGAACCATCTGGACACAATCCTGTGCCATGCACTCTAGGGTGGCCCTGCTTGGGCAGGGAGGTTGGATCATCTGACCCACTGTGGTCCCTTCCAACCTGACCCATTCTGTGATTCTGTGTTTCTGTGGCTCTGCAGTCCTACTCTTGTTCCCCTCTGTGACTGCCACTGAATGTGCTAGAGGAGGCCAAAACCCATGTAACAGTAAAGGAGACTGTACATAACTCCAGATGCTAAGGGTTTAGACAGCAGGTCATGAGAATTTGTACCTTACCTTTGGTTTCCAACTTGTCCTTATTGAAGGATTGTGGTTTTCAGGAACACTGTCAAATCAAATCTCAAAGCAGTTGCATTTTCAAGAAATACAACATAGAGATTGATCAAAAATATTAGTACAAAAAACAAGGTGAAGAGATAGTAGACAATAGAGATGTAAGGCACGAGGTGTTATAAAGCTGTTTGTGTTAGTCATTTTTGTCTACTGTCAGTGAAGCAGGTCAGGAAATCTTTGCTTCCCAGTCAGTGACTGTAGTGTCGTGCCAAAGCCACTCCTACTCTTCCTAACTTCTGCTGCAAACTGAATTATTTAAAAATTTTATCTGACATGGGAATATAACTAAGGCACAAGACTCATCACCACTAAGAATAATTTGCTTTCTGGTGGAAAAAAGGGTAATTGTCTCTACTGAGAATCCAGTATGATGAACACCTAATAATATATTATTATTTAACAATCCCCATGTGTGCTTTTAAGTAGAAGAATGGCACATAGATTATTTCATAATCAATGTTCTTTTATTGCTTTCCAGATGTTACAAGAAACTGTTCTATAAAATTTATGCTAAATATCACTTTTTCCATTCTTATTGCACCCTAGAGAAGTTAGTTTAATCATTAATACATGAGGGAATTTTTGGAATGAAACTGAATCTTTTTAGGGAAGAGATAAAAAGATATTCACTAGAGACATGTATGATACAATTAGGAATAAGAAAGATACTTATGCCCTATTGGCTTAATTAATGATATTCTCCAGTAAAATTATTTTTAAAAAATAAATAATAATAACAAATTAAAAGGCTGTGAAGGGCTTCAAAGTGAGATTATAAAACAGGAAACTTCTTGGAATATGAGTCACTGTTGAACAGAAAACTTTTTTTTATTAAAAGGGATTTATTAGAATAGCTAAAACTTGTAAATGGAAGACAGCAAAACCTGGCCTGAATGTGTGACAAATAACAATACAACCCTGATTCTCCTTATGATGTTGAAAAACTTGTTTTCCAAAATCCAGCCTTTTTCATATATGTTGATTAATTTTCCCCTGTAAAGTTGTTATACCCTTTTAATTGCTAGATATTTTATGTTCATTTTACAGGACATGAGATTTTGAATCAAATCCAAAATATTTGCATTGTTTGGTCGACCAGTTGCAGTTGACTTAACAGTTAACTGCTTATGAATTTAATAAATTGGACATAAATTATGTAAAAGCCAATTTGGATTATAACAGCCAAAAAAATTCTGATGCTAAAAAAATTAATTGAAGTAAATGATATTAAATTGCCTGCTTGTTCAACATCAATTTGCTGGAAGGTTTAGCTGGAGTTCAAAAAAGTCTTTGAGATTGATTTCCCATTTAGTCCATGTTTATCTTGAAATGCCCTTTAAGTGGTCAAATCAGAGCTCTGAGAGCAAGAATCAACTATCACAAATTTGTGATTAGACATTACAGTCTATGTGTATATAAATCCTTACAAATAGTAGGTGATAGTCTGTACTTAGAGAAATGCTTCCCCTTTCAATCTTCAAATTAAGTTTGCATACTAATTCAAAATACACTCAGGGGAGAGGGTGTGTGTGTGTGAATAATCTGAAATATTGCACAAAATGGATTCAATTAGTGAAAAGCCACAATATTTACAAACTTTTTTTCCAACCCACACTTTTATTGATGGAGTGGTTAGGAAAAGAAAGCAGTGTAGTTCTCTAATTATTCCTCGCCTTATGCAAGTCTTCTTCCACAGCCAGAGATAAAAACAGCTATGCCAAACATTTGTCCAACATTTCTTTAATATCTTGCAGCCATGGAAAGTGAACAACCCAAGGTGAACTTTCCTGCACCTCACTCTATTTTTATTATTGGAGACTATTTTTGATAATCTATTTTTGTTTTGGTTTCTATTAAAAACAAACAAACAACTTTTGATTTTTTATTTTTACTGCTTCCTTCAACTTATTTTCCTCTGGAGTAAATATACAATTTTCTTGCAGATCTTTGTTTTAAACTTTCATCACACAGCACCAGATAGCAACAGATCTACTTAATTCATTTAACAGGAGATGCTTTGATTTGTTTATGTGTGACTTTTGTCCTTTTAAATAATAATAAGAGAGATTTACTTAATTTTCAGCCTCTGATTTACTATAACTCTACATTCTGCTCTAAAGTATTTGTGTATCCTCACCCAAGCTATATTTGTAAAGACAAATATTTTGCTGTAAAGATAGATTTTTCATTTATCCTATTGAATTGCAGCATGTTTTTAGCAGACCAATTCTCTAATTTGTCAAGAGGGACTTGAATGCTAAATTTTCCTCAAAAATGCATGCAGCCACTCCTTCAAGTCATTAGCAGAAGTGTTGAACACCCATAGTGGGGGAGAGATTCCCATAGAAACCTCCATTATTTAGCTTCTAGTCCAACAGTGGAATATGAATGACTGTCCCTCTAGATGTATGTTTCCAATGAGCTGTGCAGCTGCCTCATCCAGTTGCCATTTCTCTAGCTTCGTCATGAGACTGTCTTTTAAGAATAACTGGACAAGACACAAAATATCTGCCAATTCCCCTCTTGCAAAAAGAAAAATAATTGGATACCCACCAAATAGAAGAGCAATTTTTTTAAAAATAACATATTTGGAGAAGTCCATCTTGATTGTTACTTAACTTCTTATTATGTTCTATGTGCTTAGAAAATATCTGCCTTTTTTTTTTGAGCATATTGTTTGTTTGTTTTGGAAATGAAATTAAATAGACTATCCTAGCAATGACTAGTTCCTTGCTTTTATTAGATATATTTGGATGACTCTGTTAGGTCTTCAAAATATTTGCAACTCATCCAGCTATTTTATAATCCATTCTTCCCTTACTGAAGTAGTGTAAACATATTTTTTTCTCTGCTGCTGCACCTGTACCACTGTACCAATAGGATGACTACAGCTGACTTCTTAAGTAAAAAAAAAAAAAAAACAAAAAAAAAATAACAGCATCAAGATAATAGCTCTCTGTCCTGCCTCAGGAACAAAGCTTCTCCTCTGAATCAAAACTAGTCCTTATGTCTCTTGTTCATTTTGCAACTTGGACTTTTTGACTGTGATTTTTTTCTCCTGCATTTCTTTTTGTCTGTGCAACCATTTTATGTTAATCTTTAGCAATTTCAGTTATAATCTACTTTCTGTGCTCTCCCTTGTTATTTTCAGGCTGACTGAAACTAGATCCCACCATAACTATCTTCCGGTCTGTGTGTGACAACTGACATAACCCTGTGTCACATAAACGCAAATTGTGTGTTTTGTAACAAGGTTGCGGCAGAACAGCCGAGAGAAAGGCTGCCAGAGCTGAGACTGGGATTGTGCTTTTGGTGCCACTGTGCTTTTGGTGCCACCTCTTCTAGGAAGGAACAGGGTAGTGGAGTTTGTTCTTCTGAGGTAGGCTGAGCATAGCATAAGTGCAGAGAAGGCCCTGAACAGCAGCACCGGGCAAGCAGCCAAAGACAGAATGGGAGCATGGAGCATGAAGATAAACAGAAGTTTTGCTCCTGTTAAGAGCAAGGGACCTTTACGAAGGAAGACTTCTAAAGTTAAGACTGAGAAGAAAAGAAAGGAGAATATCCAGAAGGAGCTATGTGGAGTTTGTGGAAACCCAGAAAGCTACTCGTAGTTGTTGAACAGAATAGCAAAGCTGAAGAAAATTGTGTTCTTGCAAGAGCACAACTGACAGAGTACTGGTTTGTTTTAAACTTCTAATTTCAGTCTCCTTTGCCCAGGAGATGTGAGGTTTTTCTTTGTGCATAAAAACCTTGTGGAAGCTTCATATTTTGTATTGTAGTAGTACCAAACTTCAGGCGCTGGTTGTTTTTTTTCTGTCCTTGCATAAGGAAAAGGACTAGACAATTCTACCTCAAGGTTTTGATGAATTTAGGATTTTTTCATAGTATATAAGGCGACCAAATCCGAAAACCCCCACCATGTAATTATTCATCATCTAAATTCTTTTAGGCTCCTAGAGCTAAGTAAAGACACAAGATAGGAAGTTCTTCTAAACAAGCAGCAAAGAGGGAAGGAAAGGGAGGAATCATCAAAGTCTTGAGACATGTTTTGGTGCTCTTTTTGAACTAAAAGGAAACTGTGAAACCTCCAGGTACAACTTAGGATTCAGACAACCACAAAACAACACTGTAATTGAAGTGCTGCTGAGTCAGGCCCTTTGTTCCCACAGATGATCTACAACCATAAAACTTTCTAAACCAATGAACTTGGAACAAAGAACTGCAGGAAAAAGAATTGGCTATCTAGAAAATTCCCCCGTTTGTTGTCTGTGACTCTTCATTAGTTGGTGTACATAGATTTAACTTGCAGATGAAAGTGTTTTGAAGGAAAACTAAATAATTTGTGTATTCTTTAGATGTAGTTTGGTAGAAAAAAGTCACAGAGTTCATGTGATACCAGTAACGAAGCAGGACATACCAATGCGTATTTGGGATTATAATAATTATACACTGCCCTCTAATTACTGTACACTTTCATGGAAAATATGTCTTTATCATGCATGCCACCATAGCATAAATAAAGTGTATTTTACATCTGTATATATACTTACTGAGGTGCTGAGATACTCTTTCTAGCTTTAGTTTGTACTTATTTGAGTGTCATTAAAAAATTATTAAAAAACATTGCATGTCTTTCTGAAAAATAAGTTTTACTGTACACTGGTATGGCTGAGTAAAATAAAAATTACTGTATTAAAAGGGGATAGCTAAGTAAAATGTTATATAAATAATATATAAATATATATAAATAATATATAAAATGTTTTAACTTGCATATGACTTAGTTGGATTATGCTTTTCTTTCAAGTCAGTGAACTATAAAGAAATTACTTCTCGAAAGATATTATAGCTGAGTATCTTCTCTGTATTTTGCATGTTCTTACAGAAATATTTGAAAATAGAAGATAATAATAGAAGAAAAGACCCATTGGAAAATCTCTATTCAAAGTTGATTACCTTTGGAAGCAGTTGGAACTTCAGCTGCTGTTTAGCCATCAAGGTAGGTGTCTGATAAACCAATGATTAGTATTGTGACATTTTAACTACATAAATAAACTTAACCAAAGCATGAAAGATTGTCTTTCACTTCTGAGTGGTTTTGCATCTCCTCTAGATTCTTTTGTTCCCCAGCATTTTACTAAGGAAGAAATTTAGAATTATATCAGTAGACTAAATTTATTTGTAGTGCACATACGTTACTGCTCCTATGAAGAAGTTGCCATTTTAATGCTTGTTAGGAATGCATATTAGATCCTTTTGATCTATGGCAGAAACTTGTTTTGATTATTTCACAGTGGTATTACTGTAGGTTTGCTGTCAGTGATTGCAATATTTAGTAACAGATAATTAATGACTAATTTCTTTGTGTGCACAAAACAAAAAATGTTGCTAATTGTATTATTTGTTTATGTTATATGATTCCACCAGTAACAAGTTATCTACTTGTTGGTATTTTGCAGGTATTTGTAGTTTGCTGAAATCATAAAGTAACATTTCAATTACTGCTATAATCATATATTCTCCAGTATCTTATTTCTTTTTTAATGTCTAAAAGAGTTATATTTTATCTTTCTCAGTGGTTCTTTTAAACGAAAAGATGAACTTCTTGTCACTAGCCTAGATGCAACTTTCTGTTGTGCTGCAAAATGTAACCTTAAATATTTGCTAATATTTGTAGGCATTAAATTAAAAGTGTTATTCAGTTTCTTAGCTTTTGTTGTGAAGAATACACATAGATACGACATTTTTCGACTCTATGAATTCACCGTACATCCACAAAATAAGCTCTTACATGGTTTGCATCAATGTTTTATGTATTCAAAATATTTCTAGCACAGATTGAACAACTCCTTCCTACAAAACAAGAAACCATAAGCAACTTTAGTTAAAAATACATCTATATCTTTAACATTTAAACCCTAACTGTCTAGTCCTAATAGGTGCATTTTAATCACGTTTTCTAGTATTTCTATAGGCATACCAGAGTCAAAGGAAATCATAGCAAAAGTCTGCAATCTAAATACACTGAATTCCATTTTTTTTCTCACAAGCTGGAAATTATTGAGAAAAGGAAAAAAATCCAACAAAATACTGGTTAGTATAAACAAGAAAATTAAGGTTGCTGCCAGAACATTTTTCCTGTTTTAAACTTCCTCCCATGCCTGTCATAATGCTAGAAGTCATTTTTCAAAGAATTTGAAACAATGTTGAAAATAACTCAAAGTGTTAAGATATTTTGACATATACAATCAGAGAATCACAGAATGATTGAGATTGGAAAGGACATCTGGAGTTTGTCTTGTCCAATCCCCCGTTCAAGTAGGGGCAGCCAAAGCAGGTTTCCCAGCACCATGTCCACTCCAGTTTTGAGTACCTCCAAGGATGGAGGCTCCGTAACCTCTCTGGCCTACAGGATCCAGCAACTGACCACCTGCACAATAAAAAAAATGTTTTCTTTTCTTCAGATAGAATTTCATGTATTTCAATCTGTGCCAATTGCCCTTTTCAGAGGACACCACCGAGAAAAGTTGGTGACTGCCTGTAGTGGTTTGGTCCAAAATGCTCATTACTGTTTACCTTCTGTGAAATAAGAATTAGGAGAAACACAAAGCAGGCACCAAACTTGAAAGAATATAGAGAATTTTATTAACAGACCTAAAAGAAGAGAAAAAAAAAAAATCATACCACACCTTCAGAACTCTTCTCCTTCCCCTCCCCCCCAACTATCTCCCTTCTCCCCCTGACAAAGACAACCCTTGAGATGTTCAGTCTGTTTATCACTTCCATAATAACCTTGTTCAGTCCATTTAGGAAGAGGAGTCTCTCTTTTTCATGCTATGAACACATTATCACAACAAGACAGCCGCCCGGGTTGGTTCTCTGCTCGCATGTGAGTCCCTTCCCATGACTTACAGCTTTTTCCACACCTGCTTTCGAGGGTCCACTCTTGAAATTACTGGGGTAAAATTTTAAGGTTGAGCCATTCAGAAATAAAAGTTCTCTTCACCCATCTCTGGGAGCATTTCACCTCTAAGAACAGAGGCCCTCCTCCTTCCCTGGGAGCAAAGGGTCCTCCTCATCTTCATCTCTAGGACTATCTCTGGGAGAATCTCTAGGAACTGAGGTTTTCTCCTTTTCCATTTGGAGCAAAAGTCCTCATCGCTTCCATCTCTCCCTGTTCAAATTTCTCATTAAATTACAGCTGCTTTAGCATCTGCCTATCTCAGCACAGATGCTTCTGCTCTCAAGTACAAGTTGAACACTTCACCCCCCATGTCTTCATGAAATTACAACGGGTACTCTGATACCTCATAGCTTTAGAACAGATTTTCAGCTTTAAGCATCTCCTCTTTTTTCTCCCTCAGGTTTTCTGCTCTTCACAGCACTAAAAGGGTTAATCTCACCCAGGCCTTGCAGCTGGAATGTCGCTTATCGCTGTCGGTCACATGATCTTTGCCGGACAGCAGGGAAGCTTTTGGCTGAATCTTGGCCGCACTGGAGAGGGGGAGCCGGGCTGCTCCGGCTGCCCACAGCAGGACTGTGGGATGGAGGGGTTCTGCAGGTGGAACAGGGCCCATCGGCTCCAGGATGGCTGTGGCCCAGCCCAGCCGGACCTGGGCCAGCCATTGTTTTCAGTTGTAAATCAACATTAGGGAAAACTTAAGTATTGGGAAAAGCACTTAAATTTGGTCTTAGTGGCAGCCAACAGTGCTAAATTAAGGTCTGCATTAAACTACTCTTCTGGGAGTTATCCTTTTTGCTTCAAGGGTGTGTGAGATATGTGTTAAAAATTTCAAAACATTATACAAGAAAAGATGTGAACTTAAATTTACACAAGGACTTTAACCAAGTTATCATCAGTATCAACATTTTCGTGTTCAGTCTTCAAAGTACCTTGTAGAGTTACGTTTCTGCCAACATTCAAGCTCTGATGAAATGGTGATTATATAACAAAGAAAAAAAATGTTTAAATTAATCTGTCAAATGAGTCTCATTAACACAGTCTCATCATAGTAATTGCTTAAGAACCAGGCATTAGAACATTTAAGCATCTAAAAGAGTTCACTACATTCAAATGTTATATAAGTATCTTTGAATATAATTTTATCTCCTTATTTATTTTTGACTAGATAGAAATAGAACACAGTATAGAGTAAAAGAACAAGAAAATACACAAGAAGTTGCCAGTATTTTTTTCTGTGTTTATACAGTATTTAATCAGTCAGTACTGCTCTGTCAGTAGTGTTCATCAGCCATATGCTATTAAAGTAATCAGTGATAACTTTGTTAGTCTAGTTCCAGATGTTTGGAGACAGCATTTTAGGCTTTGAGCAGGTAGATGGTGTGCAGCTGAACATGATATATTATAGCATCCAGTGAAAGGAACAGCAAATGTAGCTAAAGTGTTGGTGACAATCGGATTGCTACAAAAAAGCTATTTCCTTCTAGCCTTTTGTTTATGAGTCTGATTATCTAAGATAGTAAGGGGCAAGCGGTATCAAGATTTATACCCCAAAGTGAAGCTGCATAAAATTAGTCCCATCAACATCAAATGTCTTACTTACTTATAGTTAAAATATACCAAAAAAGGAAAACAATCATGTTCATGCAATCAAAGTATCCCTTTCATATGCACTTAGAAATATTTTATTCCTCAATTATTAGAAAACAAAAGTAAATAAAAAGAAATGACAGCAACTGTTTTACAGATTAATTTATGATCTAACAATTGCTGGGAACATCTTCATGTTTTGTTCCAGATGGGTTTTGTCTTAAGTGAGGGCTGAGAACCTAAACACAGATAAGCACACAACACAGAAAGTATTTAGTTGTGGCTGCATGTATGGCCTACAGCATTTGGCATTCCGGGTAGTGAAATGTCATGGATCGGATTCTCATAAAGCTCTTACTATACCTTGTTCACTGCTTATGACAAGCAGTTTATTCTTTCAAATTCTTGATATGAGAATTAAAAACATATGTCTTTAATAAAATACTGATTTTTTTTTTTCCTCACCACAGATAACTAGCTTGGGCAGAACCCACACTGATGTGTCCAAGTTTTGAACTGCATCTCACTGCTGTGGAACATCTGTTTGCACTTGACCATGTCAGGTTGCCAGAAGCATGATAAAATTAACTGTGGAACCAGGGTCAGACCCTCTAAGTTGCTGCAAGCAGCTATTTTTTTCTAATTGTTAAGAAATGTAGAATTCTTATGCTAGAAATAATCCAAGCTTATATCTTTTGCTGTGGTTCATATTTATTTGAAAAACTGAAAACAAACACAGTTTAATACCACCTTCATTTGGCTTTTCCTATGGCTGGATTCCATACCTGGGACAGGGCAACCCTGGATGAACAGGCTGGAGAACAGGAGGCTGGAAAACAGAGCCATGGAAAGGGACCTGGGGGTTATGTTTGACAGCAAGGTGAACATGAATCATCAGTACCCTGGCAGCCAGGAGGGCCAACCCTGTCCTGGGTGCATCAGGCACAGCATTGCCAGCCAGGCAAGGGAGGGGATTGTCCCGCTCTGCTCTGCACTGGGGCAGCCTCACCTCGAGTCTTGTGTGAAGTTTTGGGCACCAAAATATAAAAAAGATATTAAGCTACTAAAGAGTGTCCAAAGGAGGGACTTGGGGGTGATGAAGAGCTTTGAGGGGAAGCCACATGAGCAGTCACTGAAGTCACTTGGTCTGTTCAGCCTGGAGAAGAGGAGACTGAGGGAACACCTCACTACAGTCTACAGTTTCCTCATGAGGGGAAGAGCAGGGGCAGGCACTGATCTCTTCTCTGTGGTGACAGTGACAGGACCCACAGGAACAGCATGAAGTTGTGTCAGGGGAAGTTTAGGTTACATAGCAAGAAAAAGTTCTTCCCCCAGAGGGTGGTCGGCTGCTGCAACAGACTCCCCAGGGAAGAGGTCACTGCACTGGCCCTGACAGAGTTCAAGAAGGGTTTGGACAGTAGCCTCAGGCACACGATGTGAATCTTGGACTGTCCTGTGCAGGGCAGGAGTTGGGCTTTGATGATCTCTGTGGGTCCCTTCCAACTCAGGATATTCTATGATTCTATGATATATTTTCCACTCCTGTCCCAGACAGAACATGATCATATCCTGGCAGACGAACAATTTTAGGCAAGGAAAAAACCAACATCACTGTTCCTCCTAGGAGTAGGAGATACTTAAATAGCATCTTGACTATTTGCCATGTAACTTTTTGCCATTTTTCTGAAAATGATTCCTATTCATTAATCAAATAATGTAGTTATAATTAAGTTCAACAATCCAAGTCAATCTATCTGTGCTTTTGTATAAAAACTTTCTATGTGACTAGCAGGTAATCAGGTTATGTTCAAAACTAGGAACAATCATTTAAACTGGATCTATCAGTACAACAATTACTTTTGCTGTATTATAAAAATTTTCTGGCCAGAATATCTAAGCTGACAACTAACAGTAACTAAGCAATTAGGGACATCTGTTCTTCTATGCTCCTGAAATCTGTTATATAAATAGATTTGCAATACATTCTCTTTCTTCCAACAGAGTAGGGGTCCTGTAAATCTTATTTCATATCAAATTCTTAAGAATCAAATCCTGACAATATAAACTATACATTTAACCCTTTTAATGCATTCTCACATCTATAGGAAAGTCTTGTTTTTTAAATGTTGTCTTTGCATATAAATACAGATCTGTTTTGTTAAATAGGTCCCATTAGTTGAACCCTGCATTGACATATTTTTTCTGTTTACAACAAAATAATTAGGACTATCTTTTTGCATTTATAAATTTTGAGTACTGTGTAAAAATGAAAATATGAACTTATAGGGACAATCTACTGAGTAGGTCACTAGGGTAATTTAATGTTATATACACATGATATTTTATGAAAAAAAACATGCAGTATTTTTCCTTACCTTAAATACAGCCCCACTTTGGGTAGATCACTGCTTTTATGTCTTAGAGATCTAAGACTTTACTGGGAGCATGGGATTTACTATTCAGTTTTCTGTGACCACTCTGGTTAATCTCATTCTCTAAACACAACAGCTTCCCTATATAAACACTAAAATGTGCATCTAATTTATGACTGCTTGTAGACTTGGAACTTGCTGAATCTATGGCCTAGAAGAGTAAAGCCTGTTGTCATCTCTGTGGATCAAAGCATTTCTTTGTTATTAGGATGAATGCAGAGAGCACTGCTGATGACAAAATTGTACCTTCAGAGCAAGCCCTCTGAAAATGTAAAGCTGAAGCAGTATTCAGAGTTCAGAGGAAAAGGACATGTCAGAAACAAAACTAGTAAGATGTTTTAACTTTCTTTATGTAGTATACAATGAAGTAGAAGAAAATTTGTTTTCTTTCATACCATTTTGATACTGATAGCTGTACTTCTTTTCTTGTTTCCTAAATATACAGTCCATGATGCCAAGAGTTCCTGTATTTTCAAAGTGACAGGGTGAATTCAGGGTTCTACTTTTCAGCAAAATTACTAGTACTGGTAGTACTAAAGGTACTATTTCCAAAGAAATAACTGACAATCACAAGAATATCAAGAAAAGTGTTCAGGCTTTTTCTCCTTGTGAAATTCTTACTACAGCATTTTCTCCATATGTCTAACCCCACAGGTGTCTATATTTTATAATACAGAGACAATTTTAGTCAATACATCATCCCTGCCTAACTACACAGGTGGTTTGACACAGACTTGCATGAAGGTGTGGATAAAGAGGATCCCCCAAGAAAATCTAGGACTAGGGAGGAGTTAGTTTATCCTATCTAACCGAGGTGCTAAAAGAGAAAATGTGTTTTGAACTGGGATTGTGATGTGGGGGTGGGAGGGGAAGAGGTTATGTTTTGGGAAGTAGTTTTGTCTAGTAGGTAACTTGAAAATGAAAAGATTCTGCTTTCTGTGATTTCCAAAAGGAGAATTTGGGGGGGGGCCAAAGAAAGAAAGAAAAAGTTCACTTTCCCTAATATCCTGACTGTGACGAGATCTTTCCAGCTGCCACATATTAGATCCCCCTTTATCCCTTGTGGTGGTTGACCTTGGCTGACCACCAGGTGCTCACCAAGCAGATTTATCACTCCCGTTCTCAGCAGCGGGGGGGGGGGGGGAGAAAATAAGATGAAAAAAGACCTTGTGGGTCAAGATAAAAGCAGTTTAATAAAGAAACAGCAAAGGTCATGCATGGAAACAAAAGTTAACAGTGACTTTAGTCACTACTTCCCATTAGCAGGTGATGACCAGCCACTTCCTGGGAAGTAGGGCTTTAGTACTCCAGAAGATACATGCAGCTTTTATTGCTGAACAGGTGCCATATGGTATGGAATATCCCTTTGCTCAGCTTGGATCAGCTGTTTTGGCTGTGCTCCTTCCTAAGCTCTTGCCCATGCCTCAGCCTATGTCCTTTGAAGGGGGGACAGTTTGGATAGACAGCCTTGGTGCTGTGTCAACACTGCTCAGCAGTAGCTAAACGCTGGTGTGTTATCAACACCTTTCCAGCACCAATACTCAGCATGGCACAATGAAGGCTGCCACAGGGAAAAGTAACTCCACCCAGCCTGAATCAGTACAGTCCTTCAGAATTTGAAGAAAATTCAAAATTTGTTTCCAGAAGGCTATTTTAGTCATAAATCTTTAAAACTGAATGAAGTGACATGTCACTGGCTTCTATTGGAGGATGCAGGGTGGTCCTAACTCTGAGATATGTTGATTTGAATGTTGCTTGTCTGAATGTAAACACAACTCTGACGTGGTTCAAATTTACTGGTTTTGCAACAGATCTATGATTTCTTTAAAGGACTGTGAAACTACTTTCCATACCTGAGAACAAACATGTGTCTGCAACCACATTCAAA
This sequence comes from Corvus kubaryi, assembly GCF_017639235.1. NCBI lineage: Eukaryota > Metazoa > Chordata > Aves > Passeriformes > Corvidae > Corvus > Corvus kubaryi. The sequence continues at coordinate 1,530,021 of NW_024580671.1, forward strand.
TGCACAGAATGAAAAATGCAGCGTAGTATCACTTTAAGCAAAACACCAGCTCCTTCTTCCCCAGATTAGGCAAATTTTATTTCAGCTACTATTTTGCAGAAGTTTTTTTAAGGCTTTGAGACATCAAAAATTTTCTCAGATGTGAAGTGATGGAGGTGTGACAACTTCTATTGCCAACTTAAAATCCAATCCTCAGGAGGACTTTGTAATCCCTAAAATAAGAGCATTTCCTTTAGTCCTGACAGCTGAAATCAGGGTCCGAAATATTAATCCTATTGGGGGACTAGATAACAATGAATTAGTCTCTTCCATAATTCTGAAAAGGACTGAGGTAAAAGACATGTGTCCTGGTCTTGCTGGCAATTCTAGCAAAATAAAATCACAAGTTTTTCAAACTGTGGAGCGTATTAGTGTATAAAGCCCATTTAATCAAATGCATGCCATGTCTGTGGTGTTTAACTGCATGCAGACAACATTTAAACAAGTATGTCCACCTAAGCTGACCAACCTGAAGCTGGACCAGTTACACAGGCAACAGTATAACTAATGTTGCTTTTTCTGATATGGTTTTAGGAAAGTTCCATCTGCCTGAACAAAAACAAAAGGCAGATTTATGATGAATTTCTTAAGAGGTTGGTCATATTTCAAGTTTGTGGAAAAGACACATAACCTGTCACAGAAAACAAATGAAAATGCTGCTGAACACATAGCATCTCATTACAAAGCAGTGTGCATATAAATATAGATACAGATATATGTATAAACCAAAAGATACTTACATTGCATTACTTAAACTGTCTAAACTACTAAACGTTTGCATTGTACTGCAAAACTACTCTGGAATAACATGCCAATTGACAGTAAATACAAGTCAAGGAAACCTCATGCTGCAAACCTTACTGCATTTTTAGTAGGAGTTGCACTGACTGGTAAAATATGTGCTACCACATCCATCAGCCATCATCAAACCACAGCTACCACATGTTCCCTAACCTCTGGCATATTAGGTATTATTCCCTGCACGTCTTCACTTCAAAATCTGCCCCATCTGACTCATGAGTTCTGAAACTGAAGTTTTCTTTTTCTGCTCTGATTTAATTCACCTTACGTCCTGTTATGGTAAATGTGGAATATTTTTTTCTCATTAGTCATACCTAATATATGGATAACATGTAGTAGCCTTTCAAAATATTTCAATGTGAAAACAATGGGCTTCTTAATAGGTTTTTTTTTCAATATGCAAATTTCAAAAGCAAACATTTCACATCAAACCAAAACAGATTCATTTTTTTACACTATTCAGAAGTTTAACTGATTATTCCTAAGTTTTTTTGCTAAGATTGCTAGATTAAATTATTCTTCTATGTAGTATTTTACTGACTGATTTGAATTCTCAGAATTTGTCCTTTGAGCTAGGAAAAAAATGGCAAGAAAATGCTCCAGTATTTTAGATGTCAGAAACAACTTTTGCCATTGCATGGCTTTAGGTGTAACTTGTTTGTTTTACCTGCTGTTCTTCAAGTTCTCCACGTTGTTGCAATAGCGCAAAGCATTCATTACCTCAAAATGTATATATATATATACTACTTCTTGTAGGGTCTGTAGGCTACAAATAAAAAAGATTTGTTCCTACTATGCAATTCTATCTAAGCCCTGTCTTCAGGTGAAGCCAGTTAATCTTGTTTTAGCCTTATATGATTTGGAGTTCTTATACAAGGCATGAATAATAAATACTTGTTTTTACAAACTTTTCTGGATCTAAATGCTGCTTCATAAGCCAGACATTTTCTGCTTTGGACACAAGCTTCAGAAAACAATACACAAAAATATTTTGCAAGGATGTCGATAATGTGTTTATACAGTAATTTTTACAGAGAACAAAACAACCAACAGGGAATATGAACATGTGGGGTTTTTTTTCCCAAACTTCCTAGTCACATAAGAAACTTGTGAAACATCTGGATGACTGCCCTTTCATTTTATTTTATTTTTATGTTATTCATTTAGACTTACTATTTGACTATGTCCTCACTTCATCTTCAGCTAGATCTCTTATGATTACTTTATTTAAAAAAAATTAAAATTGCTATTACTAAGAGATTTCATCTTTCTTTATGGATAGCTGAAGGGTGCTCGGTACCCTATCCTTACTTTGATAGAATAAAAAGAGCAAGTTTTCACAGATGCTTCCACAGCTTTTCTCAGGCTAAATGAATTGACAAAAATAAGTAGGGATTAGCAATGCTGATCTTTGCTGCAAGTAACATTTGTACTTGGATCAAATACAATAGTTTGTCCTTTAATTGTACATATTCCAAAATGCTGTATTTCAGAATATGGGAAAACTTCTCAGTCTTCAAGTTTCTGTTTTTGTGTTTCAGTCAGGCTGCATAATGATTTAGGGAAGTTGTATTCAATAGTTCTGCAAAATATTCTGTATTTGACTTTATCTATCCATATTGTTAAGTGGGAAAGGAGTGTTTGATTGAATGGCATAAGAAATCTGTATCTCAGATGAAAATTCCTCATTCTGCTCTGTGATAGCTCTCAAAAAGCATAGATGTCCTTCAGCTCAAGTGTTTTTCACTGGCCTGCTCTGTTAGTATATCAGTAAGGCATAATACAGTCTTTTCATCAGACAGAGGCTTAAAGGTCTGCTGCAGATTTTTTATAGTGACAGAAGAAGAACTCAGCAGGGAGGAGGCTACAGTCAAATGCTTTACTTGGTTATAAATAAAGGATTGAAAAAGCAGGTCTCCATTCTTGACAGATCCATTGATTTTTTAAATTTTTTTGGCAGGTTTGTTATGGCAGATGTGCTCAGTAGAACTGTAGGGTATGCTTATAGCTACTTACAGATTTTTGGAAACTGCTGTTTCTGCTAAGTTATTCAGTTTAGAAGTGGAAACCCACATTTTATAATAAAACTTGATGACATCTGTCACATCTTGATTACTTATGTTGAGGTAGTAACTTAAGTCCTTTCATATGAATAAATAAGAGTGTGTTAAATAACAGATAGTTTATGTGTAATGCTGCCATCTATCCAAAGGCTAAAATCAGTTTTCTATCAATTCTTGAAACAAAAAAAGGCTCCAAATAGGTATAAGGGCAAATTTTTTCACCACAGGACAGTCAAGCAGGTTTCCCAGAGAAGCTTGTGTAGTCTCATTCTTCGAGATTTTCAACCTAGACTGAATAAAGCCCTCAACAATGTGGTCTGATCCTGCTTTAAGAAGGACCTCTTGAGGTCCCTTCCAACCTGAACTCACCTATGATTTTGTAGAAACTATTTTGTTCCTAAACCGATTTAGGAATATCAGTGTATTATTATTGCTCCATAGAAGTTCTAAGTCAACTGCACATCATCTTAATAAGATATTAGTTAATACAACACATCCAATTAATTACTCTATAATTTTATCTATCAAAGTTCTAGTTTTTAAATTTAATATCAAAAGAAATTTTTTAAAATCTTATAAAAACTTGGGATGACTTTTCCCCTTATCTGTAATTCTTAAACTTTGGCAACATAACTTAAATTGTTTGAGATATGATAAGGAAGTACACTGAAATACCAGACTTCTATTTTTATTTTAGATAATCTAGTTTTGGTCTACAATTTTATACTTTTCAGTTACAATCCAAAGAAACAAATGCTTACTATTCTTTTTCTCATAGTTAGTAATTCAATGCTCTAAGAACAGAGAAAGATAAGATCCGGGTGTAAGATCAGCCATTACTGCAAAACAAAATGTTCACATGACTTATCTCCAGGAACAAGACTGAATTCAGACACTGCAGAATAACAGAGAAGGGAGAGGATATTTTGTTTTTCTTGAAGAACATTTTTAGTAACAGTTGTAGAAAGGCACTACTGAAAGTCCAAAATATACTGCATTATTGTGTACTCTAAAGGGAAGGGGATAAAAATATTTTATAGCAGTTCTTCAAAAGTAGAAACTGCACAGCACAATGTATACCATAATTTGTAACAGTTTTGCTTTCATCTACCAGCTCTACCTGCAAATTGCGCGAAGCTGTCATCTACATGAGAATTAAATACGATATTTTACAGAACTGACATTGAAAGGCTAGAATTTTGGGTGGATTCTAGGAGTTCAAATGAGTTTGTCATGCCAAGGAATCAAAACTAGTTTAGTATTCATCATGTGACCAAGACTTCCCTCTAGAGACTGAATTTCTCAAATAATGATGGAGTCCATTAAAATGTACTGAAATATGAAAAGACCAGACTAAAGCTTTAGGAGAAAATTACTTCAGTTCATGTGAAAAGTAAACTGGACTTATCCAATATTTTTACTTCTGATAAAGACAGAACAAAAGGGAAATATATACCAAGAATTCACAATGTTAATAATTTTAATTTTTCGTATTTCAACTATAAAATACAGAGGAATAAGGCAGTTATCATTATACTTGACTAGCTTGGGGCAAATTCTCTCTGTAAACCTAAAACTTGTAACTTCTGAGCATTCATGTAGAACTAAGCTTGTTCTGCTGAATTAAAAAAATATGTTTTCAATGCCAGTAGTAATTTAGAATCTATTTTGTGGAAATATTTTCATGTGTCCAATGCAGAGAACTATTTAGTAGATTTTATAGGGGTCCTCAGGCACGTAATATCCATTGCCAACTCCATCTGTGGGTACCTTTTGTTGTACTTAGCTGCCAACAGACGCATCTATCATTAGCATCTAACACTACCATCTAACAGTAGCTTTCAGAAGTTCCTCCACACACCGAGAAAAGAAGAAAAAAAAAAAGTCCAGTTTATATCAAATTAACTTCATTACTATTAGTTTGGCAAATGCAATAATTTTTCTGGGCATGCCCACAGATAGGCTACACACAGGTACACTGGGCTTCAGGGTTTAAGTATAACACAACTAAATAAAAAGACTAATTCTTGTCCTGAAATGCAGTTAGATGAGATGGAGCTGGGAACAAGCACTAAATCTTTCAACAGCCGAAGTCCCTACAAACTGCTTCGTGCAACAGATGTATTCTAAAAGTGTAGGTGTGAAAACTGTATTTCTAGTATCCTTTAAAGGAAAGCAGACAGCTTAACACAAACACCCCATATAGGAATGATTCAGATCAGAAGCATTCCTTCTCTCAGAGCCCATACTGATCTTTGCGGGGCAACAGCCCATAAGGTACAGGATGCTATGACCATAATTATTTACCATCACCCAGAGAAATTACAAGATGAGGCAAAGACACTGACTACAGCGTCCAGGCAGACTGATCCATTTGCACTTGGTCACCCTAACTGTGAAGGACAGGTGACATTTTTAACTAATCTGCCATCTTACAGAGTGTTGTAAGATGTGCTATACACCAACAAGGCAACGAGTGTTATGTGGAGGTAGGTTCCAGAGAGTACAAAGAGCGTTCTCAGCCTTCAGGTTTATGAAGACTGCCTGCATTGTGGGCTGCTGTGTCTCTTGGTGCACCCTTTGTGCTGATTTGAGGGGGCCCTGGTAATCACACTTGACTCTCACCCTGCCAGACACAGGGGGGGACTAGAACTACCGAATACACCTCAGCCTTCACATCTCTATTTACTTGCCATGAGTTCAGCTGGTACCAAGGCATAAGGAAACTTACTAGTCTCCAGCAAAAAAAACCCAGAATAAAACAATGAGTGAAGGCATGGCTGGTTAGAAAACAAACTAACTTTTCAATAGCCTGAATTTATGAGGTTTTAGGAAAAGTGATGCCTGTCCTATGGTTCTTCTCCTCACTATTCCCAGCAAGCTGGTTTTCTCTTTCTGGAGCTTTCTCTTTCTGGCCTCTGTTGTGCTCAAACAATCCAGAGTGATGAAGCTGCCTCACCTGGGGCAGTACCCACAGCCATGGGCCCAGAAATTCTCTTTAAGCTCAGACCTGGGCCTGAGCTTGAGTGCTGGTGGGTGGTTTAGCCAAGGTATGGCTGGTGGGAATTGTGTTGATCCAGTACCAGCTTGAAGGCTGACTCCCTGTTTTTACTGAGCCTTGTCTCATCACTGTGTGCCCACCAGATGTTTTCTGGACCTGATCCTGACTCACAGATTGAATTCCAGGCTTGACTTCAGACCTACTTCCTCACTGTGCTACTGATCTGGATTGGTGGTTGGTCCTGGCTGCCATTCATGAGTCAGATCTGTTCCCTTGCTGCTCCATGTGAACCCTTGCTGTTCCCAGCCCTCATCCCAGAGGGAGCAGCTGGCCTGATGGCCCAGGCATTCTTTATTTGCCAGTGTGAATTTAGATATGCAGTGCCTGTGCTGACATGCTGTCAGACCCCCGTTCCAGTGCTGGTGCTCAGAGCAGTTCCTCAAGGAAGCATTTGCCAAGGAGGGACCCTTGGGCAGTTCTTCTGTCAGTGCCATCAAACCAGATACGGACCCAGAGTTTACAGGTTTCCATAGGAAAAGTTTCAAAGCTGGGTTCAGTGTCTTGGGTTTGATTTGGGTTTGGGGTTTTTCTTTGACACAGAGGTTTTGTGAGGACTTTTGTCAATCTGTTCTGATTTAAAAAAGGAGCTCATGACATTTCTGATGGATCTGGCCAATGTCAAGGCTTGACATCCAGTCCTCCCCTAGCAGGCTGGTTTTGACTCTCAATGCTGCAAGGGGCTGGTACACCTGCTGTATTTCTATAGTCACATTTAAGACAATACTTCCATGGCATAAGCACAAGGAGGAGAGTGGGAAGAAATACTCTAGTGCAGAGGCATCATCTAGAGCTTGCCGTGCATATGAGCATATGTTCTCAGCCACTGCCACTATGTTTGACTAAAACTTTTAACAGGTGATCTTTGTGCTCAGTGTTTCTATTACAGGTCTCTAAAGAAGCATAAGTTTGTTTGTCTGAGAGCTGGGTAAAAAATAAGCTTAAAATCCAAGTGTGGGAATGAACAAACAGTGCTAACTTATATAACTGTACCATGTATCATTTGCAGATCTGCCCAGACAAAGCTTTTCTTTGTATAATAATCATCTGCTTCAAGAATGGTCCATGACAAGCCCTCTGAGAATTCTTGGTATTTACACTAAAGGCTGCAGTACTAAACACACCCTGAAATACCAAGCAAGATTTTGCATCACTCAAGGTACTTTCTTCTAGTAACTACTTTCATCATTCAAAAGTGAATTGCTTGTTTGATAATTCATCTGTCTTTCATATAATCACCTATCTGTAAAGTGATGGATTTTACGGAAGATTGTAATATGTGGATTTAAGCAGCCTAATGTTGTGAGGTGAGTTATGAAAATTCTGAACTTAATGTCTGGTGCCTGTAAGATGAACAATTGTCTTTACACAAAACTGGGGGATAAAAATATAACATTGTTTATTACAACATAAATGCAACATTTCAGTGCACAGCTATCCTTGCACTGAGAGTTAGGTTTCTGGTACCATAACAAAAAGAATGAAAAACGTTTAAATTTAAGTCTCATCCATGTGCCTCTTCTTCACCTTTGTGCCCCTCCCTTACATTCACATGCACTCATGCACGTCTTTGCATCCTGTTTCCTCACTATTGTGGCTGCCTAAGTCATTATTTCCACATGCAGCACATTGAGGAAGGTGTTACCAGCTACTGCTCTCTCAGTGAGTCAGCAGGAGGAAGCTCCCGAGAGAGCTCTGGTTCCTGAGAAAAAGAGACCACATGTTTCACCTCCATGGTATGCTATGTGCTACATGACTCCACAGATGAATCCTAAGAAATTGAACATCAGTCGCCTGAACATAATATTGTTTTGGGAAAATTACAGCTTGAGTACAGTGGAAATGCTGATAGTCCCCTATGGCAAATACTCTTGAAAAATTGAGAGACTGAAAACAGTCCTTGAAAGCATTTAACAGCTGCAGACAGGCTCAGAGCATAATAGCTCTTTGATCTTGTGTATGATGGGAAGAGCACCACTGGGAGCTTAATGCCATCATTTTATGCAAATGTCACAGAAGGAGACTCCATGTAGTTAAATTGTTCCATCCCAAATGCAACATTTATGAAAGCCATCACTTCTTCATTATGCTCCAGGTGGATACAATAGATCATTATATAATAGAAATTAAATCTAAATGTTATCTTTGAGTTTGGAGAACTAGTAGATGCTCTAATTAGAAAGAGAAGTGCCTGTGATATATATATAAAAGCCTGTTTGTAAAAAGCGGCTGTTGAGAAATGCTGACTACAACTAATAATGCAAACCCTATAATATCATAAGGAAAGCCCTATATAAAGTAGCAACTAAAAATGCACAAAGATAAACCACAGCCATTGTAAGAAAAAGAAAAATCTGGGGTACAATTTCCATTTACTTTGTGCAATCTTATTGTGGCTGAGATCAGCAGAGATTTTTTATGAAATAGGCTCTGCAAACAAATTTGAAAACCTTGTTATCAATGTTTATAGAGGATGACTTTAAACTAAAGAATAGGATTTCTCCTACCTGATCTTGAAAACAGAAAGAGCTGTACTGACTTCTGACCCTGCTCTAAATTCAGTCTTTTTTTTTTTTTTTTTTTCCCCAGAGACTTCAAGAGTATTTTGTTTTATTTATCTAAATAAAAAAGAGTTTGCTTGGTTAAAACTTTCTGGTCTTTCATGGGGTGAGTTACTTTTAAAACTGCATGGAAACAACAGTGATCATCTGAGAAAACTGCATCTTTTAACTTGAAGCAAGTATTTGTACAGTACAGACAGAACATATTTTTACTGCACAAGAAAAAAATTAGGATCAATATGTAGAACCTTTACTGAAAATAATGCATCCAAAAATCACAGAACCAAGTGGTGCATCTCTGGATTTATTGAAACAGATTACAAGTCAGAAATAAAAATGGAAGTTAATTACAGAGAAAGACATATATGCTACGAAACACATAGTGAGAAATTTTCAGAGAAGAAATTTACTCAAAATTGCTTGCTAGTAAAAATAAATGATTTATATCAAGTTCTGCATAAATCCCCTTTGTTAAAAACAACTGAGATCATAACATTTTTGGTTCAGTCCTGTGCAGCCAAAACCAAAGCCAATTAAAATATAAAAGTTAGGGGTCAATTCTTATCCTGAGGTCAAGATTACTAGATTTTTTTGCTTGCTGTCATTGTTAAAAGTTACTGATTTTGACTTAAATTTAAAAAAGTAAAGTGGATATCATTGATACATAAGATTTCTACTTTAAACATAAGGATTTGGCAGTTACAGATGATAACTCACTGTTAGTTCCAATATGGATTGATCCTGCACTTTTAAGTGCATAGCAGCATAGTGAATGCTACAATTCAATGAGTGGGATCTACCTGTTAGAGCAACAGCAGAGCTTTAGATCATATTGCAGTTAACTGGTATTACCAGTCAGAAATAAAGTGCTGATAGATTGCTCATACTGCTTCCAGTGGAAAGTCTATGGGTTTTATTTATTTACTCACTTATTTTTACAGTAGCAGTAGTAGCAATTGCAGTAAATATCATACATTAACAAATATAGAAACAAGGGGCTGAAGTAGGAGACAAGGATTTGTAAACTGAACCCTGCTCCAGTGGGTCTATCAATGACCTACAAAGCCTTATTCCTTTATGATTTATGGCATGTACAAGTAACCAGCTCTGCACATGAGCCACTCTGCAGGACCCCCAACTCCTCCACTATGTCTCCCTCTTAGCTGTGGATTATGGGATGTGACCACTGTCCACACACATCCCATTAGACTGTTGCTGTAAGAACACTGGTGTGCTGCACTGATTTCTTTTTGCCTTGTATGCCAGAGAAAATCAGAGCACAGTAAAACCCCTGCTTGGCTCTCCTTTAGAAACCTTTCCTAAAAAGGAAAGAAAAATAAATCTCTCCTCTACCCAACTTCAATTTTTTTTACAAAGCATATAGGAGTCTGGTAATTTTGATATCTCTACTGCTCTAATAAATTTGGTTGCAATTAGACAGTAAGTTCAAAAGCTATTGAGAAACTATTAGCAAGAGATAAATATGCCATCTCCATCATATAACTGAAATTATATCTGCCAAGTCAAATGCACTGGGAAAAAAATGCTATGTTAGGAAAAAAATCAATAAATCAGCTTTTAAAAATTTGTAGCAGGAAACATAATTGATTAATCAATATTAGCAAGATTTTAAAAGAGAGATGAAAGATCAAGTAGGCTTCTCATAGAATAAGTAACAGGCAGCACACCTTTTTCTATTTATTACCCATTATTAGAAATGTTTATAGAAAGCATATGGTTGCTTTTGCAAGAATATTCACTTAGGAATTTTTTTTAAATTTTTCTCAAGCCTAAGGATTGATCTCTTACAGAAAGACCTGAGATGATTCCCTTTTTACATAATGCTGACAAGCACAGTATGTTTGCTAAGATAATGTCTAATAAAAATTCAGTTGGAGAGCCAATCCTGGTAATGCTGGCACACACTTACAGCAGATGTTTCTTACTCTAACATAGCTGAAATGGCTCTTAACTATATCCTAGAAATGAAGAGCACAAGGGGCAAAACTTGACAAAAACATGGTATTGTAATTCAGAAAAATTGGACATCACAGAAAGGCTCCTGAGAAAATGGAATTGTCTCCTTAGCTCAGGGAAGTCTATTGTCATAGATTGACTTTGTTCTCTCACTTTCTTATGAAAAAACTTTTAGTAGTGTTTATAGTAGTTTTTCCTGCATCTCCTTTTAAATACTTAGTTATTTCATGAACCAAGATTGCCTACTTCATGTTCTGTTCTCAAAACCATACAGCTTGGTACCATTTTTGGCCCTTAACCCTGCTCTAACAATATTGAAATATTTAATGAGACACAGCTCAAAGTGCAGAGTTTTCCCATGCATAATCCTGCTTTCCATAGATGCACTGTCACTTCTGGGACTTGAGCTAGTAGTTCTGCCTACTGCCTCCCTTTATGAGGAGGACACACCTCAACAAATGTTGTTGAGCAACATTTAGGTCTGATCAGTAATTCCTGGCATCTTGTCAGGCCACATGATGTCAGCTACTGCATTTCTATACCACTTAGCACAATGGAGCACATCTGTTCTTGGATGTCCCCAAGATGCCACCCTGATAGAAATGATAGTATCCTTTTCCGCTCTCTGGCTATCTGAATTCCTCTGAGAAATTCTGAATACTGGTGACATTACAGAGAGAAAAGGCAAAACTTTCTTTGAGTTTTATTTCTGGACATGTTTCTCGAAATCGAATTACTACCTTAAATGTCATGGGCCATGTCTACAAGTCATGCATTATACTGATTTTCACAGGGGTTTTTTGCAGATCCAGCAAGAAAGGAAGTATAGAGAAGATTCATTGTAACTTGCATGTTCAGTCTTCCAGTAAAGGGAGGAGTAGTCATATGAGTAACTGCTGGCAAATATTGTCTTACCTTGCTCACAATAAAGTACCTTTCACCTACAACCTGAACAAGATGTATCAAATTACTGCATTGTAAATAATCACTTTCCACTTATCACTCAAACTGCTGCTTCCTCTATTAGTCATTTTATTTCCTCATAAAATGTATTTTTAACTACCCAAGATGAAATAGAGAGGCCATTCTAAGTTCTCAGCAATGGCAGGTTCTGAGCTTTATGTGAACTTAGTGTGTCCTCAAAGCTCAACAGGATTTTCTCTGTTTTTCTTAATTTTCCTAAACTGAAATGCAAACAGTTACAATATTGAATAGTCAATGAAAATGAGTTTATTTCTGATGTGCAGAAGCCATATGTCAATCCCTTGAAATCACTAGATTTTTACATGGGTTGCTGTCCCTAACAGAGCTGACTACAAGCTGTGGGTGCAAAACACCGTTTTAAAACATATTTGAAAAGATATTCCTTTCTGTGTTGGGTAAGTACCACAGGAGAAACAGAAGTGTTCAAGTTTTTGCTGTGTTTTATGAGTACTCTCTAGGTTGATCATTCCTAACTTGAATAGAAATCCCTGTCACATGTTCTTCCAAACAAAGGAGCTGTAGAATCATGGGAATGTGACTGCTGTGGACATAAGGTATGGCTGGATGGAGTTGTGCTGATATGTATCTACAAAGAAGAGGGAAAGAAGCAAGAAAGCACTGCGCCAAGACCTCTCAGATGACTAACTTTTTACAGAAAAAAAAGAAGTACCTTGGGAAAGAAAAAGTGTTAAAAAAGCATTAGAAAGGAGTTTCTGTTTCCTATATCCATAGCAGAATTCGCAACCCTATTTATCCCCATGAATGAAGAATTCAGGTTCCAACACCTGGTTAAAAGGATCAGTAACACCCACTACTGTGGGAGAACATGGACATCTCTAATTGCAAAAGCACCTGACAGGTTGCTCTGGCAGAGATTAAGCTCAAGAGGTTTCAGGCAGAAAATAACTTGTCGGTATGGCACTTGGTTATGGATATTTCAGCCCTGCCGTACTCATCAGAGTCCTGACACGGCTTCTGTTGATGCTCTCAGAGCACTGACACAGCCAATTGCTGCTGGTGCTTTGGGAGATAAGTCCCAGGGTCTTATCTTCAAGTTCCCATGAGGTCAAGAACAATGTTTTCTCATGGATGGGGGAAGACAACATGCTACGCTGTGCACAGTCCAGAATCATCAGGAGTTTCCTGACTTGGACAGGCCTGGGTGGAGAAGCTGTGAGTGAGGTAGAGCTGTTTTAGTCCAATACATATGGCATTTCACCACTGTGATCAAAGGTCCACTTTGGCTTGGTTTAACCTGGCAGTGTAGGAGCTCCAAACCTGCCTGGACAAGCCTATGGCATGAGCTGATTTTAGCTTATTTTAGCTGCAATGTCTATTACCTAGCAGACAGGTTGGGTACATTAGCTTTGATTTATAGTGACAAAAAGTAAATATTATTTGTAGATTGAGCTGTCTAGAATCATAAAACAAGATATGGCATACAGGAGTGTAAACACATGGTACCAGGTCAGTCATTGGTCACTACAGACATAAAATCTTGTTAAACCAGTTTAGACATAAAAAGAGTACAGAAAAATAAGCAAGTGGAATCATGAAAATAACAGAACAAGTTAAGGGAATGCTTGCAAACACACTGAGAAAATGAATACACAAAAATACAAGTGGACCCCCAAAAGAAGGAAGAAAGAACTCCTGCTACTTGTCCCAGAAGCATCAATCTCTAGCAGGTGTCAAAGTGGGGACATAGACAACGTGCTAGCACTCTTTCTTATCTCCTCTGCCTGAGAAAGACTGTCCCACAACCTTAAGAACCTTGAGGGAGACTATGATTTTTGTGTGTGTGTGTGTGTGTGTGGAAGTAGCTGTGCTACAGAGACTTTCCCATATCAGTTTGGACTGTGAATGGTAGCACTGTGTTAGTATTATAACTCTTTGCTTTATTTTGATTGGACTATCAAACGAGACCTACCAAAAACTCATACCTCCATATAAATATGTAATGAGTTTCATTCTGGCAATAAGTCTTGGGGCATTGCAATGTGCATGCACTTTCCAAGTTCATGCATTAATAATAGCTCTCTCTTCTCTATTCACTCAGAAAACTTCCGCACCAGTAAGCTCCATCACCAATCACCATGGAAGGGGAATACCACATGGCTGCACAGCAACTTGAGCCAATGCAAGACGGGAAGTGGGAGCATGCAGCCAAGGGCAGAGAGAGGGAAAAGGTTGTTATTTTCCAGTGCTTTTTCACTGTTTACCCTCACCAAACTTTTCCTTTTCTAAAGTATACATACATTCAAGTGCAACTGTGAACATTTACATCTACTATGTGGAAATTTTTAATTCCTTAACAAATATGTAGGCCTATGAGTATTATAATCTAAAATTCCTATCTGCTGTCAGTAGTTCACTTGATTAATCAGATATACTGGAAAAATGTGAAAATTCAGTGGAAGAAAGTGTGACTTAATCTAAAATCAAACATATCAGAAAACAATAGTTATCAGTTACCATATCTAAGTGCTGCAATCAGGCCTTTTCTTAGTTTCACTTGAGTTATGGTATCTTGGTGTGTCCAAGTTTTGAATGTGAATGCAATGTGTCTCATAATCAAAGGCACTGTTTCTCAAATAACAAATAGAAAGTACCATGTGTACTGTAAAAAAGTACATATGCACTGCCAGTTCTGACCCTCAGTTTCTCTTCCCTAAAATCTATTACTGGCTCCAAAGACACTGATCCTTAGCTTCCAACCCACCTACTATAAAGCCCTGTAGCACATCAGCCTTTCAACTTCATGTGCTCTACCTCATCTCTCGTCCTTCATGATCCAGTTTTGAGCACATCACCAATTGCATTTGGTGGGAGCACAGATGTTGTACCTGCCTAATGAGAACTCTGGATTTAAGTTCTTTCTACATCTGCTGTGCTGCCATGGTTCAGGGCTTTGATGAAACAAAATAATGACTATCCATAACCACTAATTACATGCAGACATAAAAAGAAAGTTTTTGAAGCAGTTTGTCACTTTTGTTTATTGTTTTGGAATCTCCAAGGGATCTGACTTCTTCCTTTCAGGATCGCTCACAAGACAGAAACCTTGGCAGTTAAAACAGTTTGCCAGTATATTTTCCTACTCTTCAGTCAGGTCTATGAAGTAATCTGGTACCCCTCTAAATATATTATCTTGCCTTTCTCTTATTTCCACTCTCCAGGGTCAAGAAACATTCAGTATGTTGGGGCAGTTAGAGATGCTTCAGTTACTCCTTTCCAAAGACACTCCTTTCCGTAATATGGACAGGAGAGAAAAGATTTGCAGAAAAAACAAGCAGAGTATTCTGTCAGGTAGGTGCCAGCACGGTACAGATCCAAACACACTGCCACAGACTGTACAAGGCACTCAGCTCCTGCCATTTACACTCGGAGGGATATGCTGAAATACAGTGTTGAGCTGCAGATTACAAGAGTACAATAAATATTACTGCAAATAACAGCCCACTTTTCCAGTAGTCTGAAAGACAGACAATAGCTCTGCTTTCATTAATCTTTATTCTTGCTTGTATTAAGCAAGAATGGCCTGGGCTCTGTGGTAATACGGAACTATGGGATTTCTGGAGACAGTAGATCTCCCTAAGACACACAAGAAGGCAACCAGGCACAAGTAGCGCATTGATATGTTTGGCTCATATCTTGTACTACGGCTTTCTCTCAGTTGAGTACAAAGCAGATTAGTGTCTCAGGAGGTGATAGAGGAATGGAACTGTCCTGCAGGTGGAGAAATAAATGACCTAAGACCGGGAGGGGAAGGAAGCCCATAATCTGGCATTAATTGTGGAACTGCTACACTGGCGAAGCACCCATTGCTTTCATTTCCCCTACCAGCCAGGCCTCCTAATGAACTGCAGCTTACTGAATATCTGGGGCTCTGCACACATCCAATTGTTTTAAATTACATCTTCATTTTTAGTCAAAAGGAGAAATTAACAAGTTTAATTAAAGCAAGATTGCAGTTCATGCCTTTCATTTATTTATTTTCATAAAAAACCATTACACATTATATATATGTGTATATATATATGTATATAGGTATGTAGGTATATAGGTATATATGTATAATATATAATATTTTTAAATATATATGTGCAAATACATAGTCAATACAGTCAATACATTATGGGTATTGCACATAAATATATTTATGTAAGCATATATATATTTGTGTGCATAATAGTACTATGTACATATTAGATAAATATATATTTTATATACATAGTCTATAGTGTGTTGACTTTTTCCTTTTGCACTTTGCCAGGAATCTTGCAAATAAAATAATCAAAACTTTCTGCCATGGAGTTCCCCTGATTTATTGAAAAGTACTACAATTTCTATCTGAAGATCTAGCTTGTCTCCAAAATTGAAGCTAAATAAAAGACTAGAAGTATTTATTTAGCACTGAAGTGTTTTCCTGCCAGAAATAAATGTTTATAACTTTTGGATTTGTTAGTTTAATTCCAAAACAACTTGGGAAGGCAGTAAACTCCTTGCGTAAACTAGAATTAGTATGGAAAAGCTCATTACTGCTAATGTTGTCTAAACCTTACACTATTAAAGTCCTTTGAAACCACTATGAGATTCCAGCTTTGACAAGAGGTCACCTAGGTACCACTCAGAAATCTAGATTGACTGAAAACTGTGTTGTCAATACAACATTTATCCTTACATAATCTGTCAACGAGAGTGTTTGTTTACCCAACAAAAATTACAAATATTTCTAAGAAATACAAACAAATTCAAAGGGAATAACAAGCCCATAAACTTAAATAGAAGCAATGAACTATTTTGGCTATCATGATTACTATGTCCTCTGTCTTTGGAATGTTTTTCTCTATTAACTACTTTAAAATCTTTTTTGCAAATCTTGTTAACTAAATTTCAGCATCCATTGCTTCAAAGTAGCTCCCTGGTCATATTGATGATTTCAGGTTCACAGGCTACAATTTATCCCTAAGACCCCTAACAAAGCAGGAGAAAATCTCATGTGGACAGAAGATGTTATTATGGGAATTGAAAATAGCTAATTCTGACTAGAAAGTTAGCCAAAGTGAGTGGTCACTCTGACAGATGATCCCTGAGGGTATACACTGAAAGAAAAGTATTATGTAGTAAGAAATATCTTCCGGAGTGTCATATTTGTGCATATCTTGCTGTTATGGCTGACTTTTCTTCTGAGCTAAAATAAACCTCTGTCATTGAAGACTTCCTCTATTCATTGTTTCCTGACATGAAGGCAACAGGAGTCTTTTCCTGCTTCTCTGTTAAGTGAAGATGTAAGAGGAGCAGCATCATACCAAAACCAGCTTGAATAAACACTTATAAAATCATTCCTCTTTACTCTCCTTTGAAAAATTATGTAATTACAGTCTTTTTTTCTACAATGATTTTTTCTCTACAAATTAATGAGTGACAAATTCAGGCGACCATGTAACAGTTGGGGGTGGGGGGGGAGGGATGACACATGACATTTCTAATGTGTAATGTCTAGTGAGGTGGCTGAGATGTCCAAGGAGTTTCAATGTTTCTGGTTTATGCATTATATACATCCATAATTTAAGGCAAAAGAGAAAAGAATATCATACAAAGATCTAACAGTATAAAAGCTGGCCTCTTCTCTCCAAGTAATGAACTGAAACATAGTTTATTTAAATTTTGCAAGAAATAGACAATATATGAACAAAAAACAACCAACAGGACCAAGTGACCAACAATATAGGCTCAGATTATGCAGTCACTATATTCTTATGATATTTTCTTTACATTATGGATCATCTACTTAAAAAGAACCAATTGTCAGGAAAATCTTTTTCCTAATGAATAATACAATTTATGCCCTTATTTCTTCTGTACCAGGAACTCAGTTTAACACAGACAATACAGAAGTGCATATTTATCAAAAAAAACATATTGCTGAGAAACTTTCTCAGTACTTGTACCAGCAAATGCTGCTTGAAAGCAGGGCTGGCCCACTGTAGCACACCTGTAACCAAAGGTCTAGCATATGGCTTGATTGTTTGACACAGTTCCATTTCATTTATCTCCTGAGAGCTGTTTTAATAAAACACCAATGTCTGCAATACTCTCTGTCCCAGACATCCTGTCTTCAAAGTTAAGTTGCTGTAAAGATTGTTTGCAACAGCAAATCTTCACTTGCCATACCAGCATAGCAGCAACAATAGCTCTTATGTAATACAGAGCTTCAAGGGCTTCTGAAATTGTTCAGTTAGTCTCTGCCATACCTTATTCTGCCTTTTGGACTTGAAAAACTCCTTGTTCTAAGTATTGCTGAGAGATGGAAAAAGTAATTTCTTATAACAGTACCATGTCCTCCTATTTATGTGTCTTAAATTGATGTTTCTTTCCAGGAAAAAGTGCAGAATAAATGTTCTTTATCCTCACCAACTGAACATAGAAAACATATCAGTAACTCCTTTCCATTATAAGTCTAACTAGGGTGGACGTATAACATCACCCTTAATGTTTCTATGTCTGGCAATCATTGACTCCTACCACCTCTACCACCTGCACTTTTCTTCTGAAGCACAATATTATATAAGTTATTTTGAAGTCTTATCTGTCCATTTCTTATATTTTTTTAATTTCCAGTTCTTCTTGCGTATTATGTCAGTGGCTAATAGCATGTTAATCTGTGCTATTCCATAGCAACCATGCTAAATATGGATCAGTGTCTGACTGCATTCTTTTTCAGTATGTATTTTATTAGTTTCAATATTTCCTTTCTACCAACCTATGACACTGGCGTATAAGAACTAACAGTTACAAATCTAAATCCATATTTCATTGTAAACTGCCTAAATCATGTCCACATCTCTCAACAAATAGACCCCTGTGAATATAGCATGGCTGGAAAAACCCAGAAACTGAAAAACATTACCTACTGCTTATCTGATAGAAGGAAAATAATCTAAAATAAATGAATAATTTGTCTGATTAATTCAAACCTGTTTACACATATTTGCTTTATTTACTCACAGTTAGGTGTATATATAAAGGGCAAAGCTCCCTTAACATTTCTGGTTTTAGGGATGAATACAGTAATGAAGGATGGGATAACAAAAGGAACAAAAAAAGGAACTTGGCATGCAGAGAGACTATACAAGTTTGCAACCTCTCTTCACCACCAACCAAGAATGCTTAGTGCTGTATATTAACTGGGGTGCAGGGAAGGCCAGATTTTCTAAAAATAACTAAGGACTTGTTATCTTGAAGCTGTCAAGCAAACCACTCCAGTGAACATTTGCCTTCTTCTGGCCTGCACAGGGGTCTGTTTGAAAGGCTCTTCTGGAAAACTGTCCTGTAGAGAAGACGGTTCCAGAAGAGCTGGTGATTTTCAGGGATCACCTCCTACAAGACCAAGAAAGATCGATCCTGATGTGTAAAAAATCAGGCAAGGGTGGCAGGAGGCCTTCATATATACCCAAGTAACCTTTAAAAATCCAAACTTGAAAAGCAGACTCACAAGAAATGGAAGCAGGAACACATCACAGAAAAAGCACTGTCCAGTTGTGTGGGAATGGTGTTAGGAAGTGCCCAGCCAGAGCTGCCTCTCCCTGCTGGCTGATTGCATCACAAGGGCTGTCCATTCTCCCCCTGATAACCTCTCAGCCCCTCAGCATGCGACCATGTCCGTGGGAATCCTATCACCACAAAGCTCACAGCATATCACATGGCTGTAGGCACCATTCCCACAGGTTGTGGAATGTCCACCTCCATTTTAAAACATGCTGCTGTGAAAATTACCTTTGTACTTGCTTAATTGCATTTTTTCAAGTTTTTTAGAGATTGTGCCTGCAACGCTCATTTATTTTCTCCCCAGTTTTAAATGAGAGAAGCATTGGTTTATAATCTGATTCATACAGACTTAGCTAAAGACATGAAACTTTCTCATATGCTTTGAGTTATCTGTTCAAACCAATTTTATATATATATATATATATATATCTATATATATATCTATATGTATTTGGAGGTACTCAAAGTAGGAATAATATGACCAAATCCTAATAAACAAAAAATAAGGAAGATGAATCCAGCCTGTTCTTTTCCGTTTTCTCAAAGGCCATGTTGTTCAACACAGATAGAAACATTTTCAGTGGAGGTTTCAAAGCACAATAATAAATACCTTTGGATGAATTATACATTCATTTTTCATTAGAGCTAAATCCCTAAATCTCTAAATTTGCTCCTAATTCTTTAAAAGAGAACTATATCTTTCCATGGAAGTACCTATGGAGAACTAAATTTTGTACTTCTGTCTGACTGGGAATTGGAACCTTTGTAAGTTTTCATTTTCTCAGTCTTTATCTTCACTACATGTCTGTGGAGAAACATTGTCCAACAGTATTTGTAAGATACTGGGTTAAGTAACAAAACGGAATAAAAATTTTCGAGAATAATCTGTCTCATGGACGCTCTCCTTACCAGTAAGGGCAGACACATTGGTGGTGATCTCAGCTGTGCTGTGATCTATGTATACATGTTCTGTGTTAATTACTTTCAGATCCCTTTTGTCTTTATTAAGGGTTTCTCTATTCTCTGGGAGACAGTTTTAAGCTACTTAATTGTCCTGGGCCTCTGAACTCTCAGCGAGCATATCCTTCTGACAATAGCACAAACCTTGGTGCATGGCCAATCCAGTAACAGCAGCTCTTTTCCTTTGCACTTCAATATATCTCTTCAAATGTGTTATTCACCAATGTACATATTTCACATGCTCCTTTGGGAGGAATGTGCTTATTTCAGCTTCTATTGTTTTAATCTTTGAATATACCAATAACTCAAGCTGCTGTATTCATTCACTCATCATGATTTTCAGGGTTTGAAAACTTTTTTTTATTTTAGGGATTAATTCCAAGTCTTGTGGCAACCCTCCCCTCTCTAAATTTGTCTACAGTGCCAGATGCCAAGAAAAACAAAACTAAGGAGAAACTAAGCCTCTCTGGGAGAGATTGTCTATATAAAGGTGGGTGAATACCTACTCCACAGTGGACCTCCATGGGCTGTGGGGGAACAACCTGCCTCACCATGGCCTTCACCATGGGCTGCAGGGGAATTTCTGCTCCAGTGCCTGGAGCACCTCCTCTTCCTCCATCCTCAGTGACCTTGCTGTCTGCAGGGCTGTTTCTTTCAAATATTTTCACTTCTTTCTTTCATCTGCTGTCATGCAGCATGTTTTAACCCCCTCTTTGAATTGCTATCACAAAGATGTTCCCAACATGACTGACTGGATCAGCTTTGGACAGATGGCTGCATCTGGCTCTGTCCAATATGGGAGCAGCTTCTGATATCTTCTGACAGATGCCACCCTTTGCAGCTCCCCCACATTCAAAACCTTGTCACATAAACCCAATACATTTTGGCACAATCCAGAGCCTGAACGTCTAGTCACTTCAGACTTCAGCTGGTGTATGCCCTGTTAATTCACAGAGGATCCTACCTAGAAAGTATTTGTACTTGGTCAGATCCAAGTCATAATTTTGTCTTCCATAAGCCTTGGCAAGTACTCCTTGGCTTTGCCAAATCTATCATACTCAAATCATTAGTGTCTTCGACTGAGTTAACTGAAACTTTGTGAACTCAGTCAGTGTTACATGACAGTCAAAAATAAACCTGCCTCTTACACTTGGCCAGCTATGATCTGTTGGACATCCCTTACAACTTCCAAAAAAATCAGTGTTGATGTTTAAGTCTTAGTATGCCACGATGCGTATAAATTACTCCCTTCTTCTTTCTTAAAAAAAGTTTCTGTATCTGTTTTCACAGTTCACACTTATATACACACATAAATATATACACATATATATTTTTATATAACCACATTATGCTTCACTAGGAGAAAAGCTTTTATTCAAGAGAGTTAGATATATATATGCTAAAGTTTTCTTTCCTGAATTAGTTGTTTCTTAGCCTTAAGCTCTTTAGAAATTGAACATATTTCAAAAGAATAGTTAAGTATTTGTTTAAAGTGTGAAATAAGTGTGAGTTAAGTTGAATATCCCAGACGAATTCTGACTCAGTCAATTACCTTGTATTGCACCTTCTGTTTCAGCTCCATCTTTTTATATCTGAGTGAATGATTATGAAAAATGTAAAGAAGTATTGCAAAGTTAGTCATAAGCACATCTTTGGATTAAAGGCTAAAAATATAATTAAAACTGAAAGGTACAAAAGGGTGCTGACATAATATTACAAAAGCAATTTTATATCTGGTGTTTCCTAAATTTTAAGAGCATCCCTTTGCAACCTAATAATGACATATGAGCAGAGCTGCTAATAGGTGGACAAAATATGAGGTAAAGATGATCCTTTGATGGAGTTAGACATGAAAGACCTACTTGTCCGAGAATTCAAACTGTTTCAATTCTCAGACTGGCTAAAATTGAAATTGGAAGTGACAATAGGGACATGTTTTGTGTTTAAAGAACAAAGGCAATGTTAACTTTTAGAACAGAGAACAAGGTACTGACTACAATAATTGCATCTTTAATACTGCCAGACACAATTCTAGGAAGTTTATCAAAAGTACCTATTTTTAAAGAATGATTATATATAGAACATCAAAGAAAAAAATCTTGCCAAGTTTTTAATTAACTTCTGTAAATAATGAAGCCTGCATTTAATTTAGATATTTTTATTTTGCCTTTTGGTCTGATATTACACCTAACAAATATATTCACATATATACACTTGCCTGTGTAAGTTCTTCTGCATAAGTAATGTAGCCATGGCATATCTGCATGTGTTTTCAAAATGTAAGTCCTACCATCTCAATTGGATTAATTTTCACATGAGAGCTATACTTGCATTTCAGTTGTCCCGTAAGAAGAAATTTGTTCTTTAAAGGGGAAACCATTAGAAATGATTCAATTTCTGCAATTACTCTATTCTCCATTCCCTAAAAATATGTCCTTTCATGTTGACAGTAATGGGGTCATGCTAACACAGCTTCTAGACAACTTTGTGAAAGAAAGTTAGTGTTGTATTTGACATAATCAAAGAATGATAGAATCATAGAATGGTCTGTGTTGAAGGGACCTTGATTGCTTGACAGGTTACAAGCGTGGCAGCTATATTTGTAGATGTATGTTCTTAGCACAGAACGTTGAGGGGAAAAAATACTTTCCTTGAAGTGGAGTTTAGACAACTGCTGGCTCTAAAACTCAGAGACGCTGGACAATAATGTTTAGCCACCAAATTTTGCCTCATTCAGATGAACTGCAGGCTTTGATCACTTCTCAAATGACACCTGTCTGATACACTTAGACTAGAAGATTTAATTGCTTTGACATACCTCACCTGCACATTGCTTCTCATGCTCAAAACATATCAGATCTACCATCCACTTGTCATACCAGCATGCCATTTAAAAAAATCCAGAACATCAGTAACATGCAGAGGTTCACAGAATCCTAGAATGGCTTGGGTTGAAAAAGACCTTAAATATCATCTACTTCCAACCCCTCTGCCATGGGTAAGGACATCTTCCACTAGACAAGGTTACTCAAAGCCCCATCCAATCGGACATGAACACTGCCAAGGATGGGGCATCCATGGCTTCTCCAGACTGAAGAACACCAACTCTCTCAGCCTGTCTTCATGGGAGAGGTGCTCCAGCCCTCTGATCATCTTCATGGCCCTCTGTACTTGCTCAAACAGGTCCATGTCTTCCTTATGCTGGAGGCCAATGACCTGGACACAGTATTCCAGGTAGGGACTCATAATAGCAGAGAAGAGGGGGAAAATTACCTCCCTCGACCTACTGATCACTAGTACTAGTTCTACTACTTACTGCTAACACTATACTAAAAACATGGCTGCCACATTAAGTTTTGTTTTGTTTGTTGGGGTTCTTTTTCTGAGTGAACAGAGCCTTACTTTCATTTAAACTCTGACCCAGTAACCAAATTGTAAACCAGTACAACAAATAACTACAGGTTAATAGAAGTATGAAATTGTCATTTATTAAATATTAATTTAATTTAATTAAGGTTTTCTAAGAAGAGGCTCAAATTGTAATTCTTAGGCAAAGGTAATTTAAAAATCAAATATTTTGAAGGAGAAAAGATAAAGCTTTCATTAGCAGAGCCAATACACTGCCTTTGACTCAGTCATGGCTGTCTATGTTCATTCATCTAATCCTCTGTAAAATCTTTCACAGTAATATCTACATGAAAAACAGTGATGAATCTCTAAGTTTACAAATTCTTAATTTCGTACAATCATATTGCTTTTGGTCTTCAATTACCCTCAAGTCTTGTTTTTTTTTTTTTTAATTCCTAATTAATTTTTCTTTTCCTGGAAAACATACAAACAAACAAAAGAACTGTAATGTGTCTTCATGCAGAAACATTTATTATTATAAAGTACAGTGCATGTTTTGTTAAAAAGCTTAATAAAGTCCTCTGAGTGCAAGAGATAAGAATCTAGCAGTGTCAACAACACTAATTATTGTCATCATTGTCCTTCCTTACAAAATTAACCAATAGTAAGCAAAGTGGGTATGGGTCTTTAAAGCATTTTTAAGTGATTTCCTTTTGGTAATAATTAGTGAAAATCCTGAAAAGAATTTTTTTTCTCATCTCTTCCATCTTATTTCCATTTTTTCTGTTCTCCTAACATTCATTAAGCCACCATTTGAATGTGAAAAGATAATTCAAAGTCTTGTGCTTCCTCTCATCTGCACAGCTATCTATGATTTTTTTTGTGCGCCAATAAATAACTATGTCAGAGTGCAGCTTTCTCTGAAAAACATCATATATCTTCTCTGTGTTCAAGAGAATGGAGCTTATGTGATAAGCAGTCCTAGCATTTTAAATGAATTTAAAATACAGTTCAGAAAAACATTCTGTTTTTAAAATGTATTACTAATTTACAGCGCAGGATTTTTTAATGAGATCATCAGATACAAATTCTGATTAAATCCATTATATTTCACATGATTACTTCTTTTTCCAACACATCCAATTCTCAGTGTTTGCAGAGGAGCAGCAGGTAAGAATAAGGTAAAATACATACAAAATAAAAAGAAAAATAAAATCCTGGGACCCTAAAATAAGAAATTTTGTACCTGTATTTATTAAAGTACAGTGTTTAAGACCAGAAATAAAAATCCCATTTTTATTTCAAAGCATGGAAATACAAAATTTATCTTTCATTTTCTAAAAATAAGAAATGACCATCAACTGCATAATTAACATGTAATGCAAAACAGTCTCAGCTCTGTTGTCAATCTGCTCATCTCTGGAAGGTTGTTGTGTGCAAACCCACTACAGTCTGCTGTAAGAATTTAGTCTCAACATACTGGAAGTACTGAAATCCCCGCATTTTCATAGTAAAAAAATTATAAATCTGAAGTATTGTTCGTTATGCAGTCACAGTGCCAGCCTTTGGCCCAGTTTACTCGTAGTTAATGAGGGTTTTTATACACCTTCTGAAATTGTGGCCTACAGGAAGTAGCTCTCATTAGACCTACATAGCAGATTTTTTTTTTTTTTTTGCAGGCCTAATTAATCATTCATTAAAATAAGCACTCTTCAATGACCTTTCTAAGAATCAGATAAATTTCTGATTTCTTTAGAGTATAAAATTCAGAGAAATTGGTTAGTTTTGTAATACTGCTTTTCTTTAAAATTTCCTAGAAACTAACTTAACATTCTTAACACAATTTGGTAATAATGTGCTGCATTAATGGGCTCCTTATTGACAGCTGATAGTGAAATGTGATTTCTAATCCCGGTTCCACTAATTGTTTACTATGAAATTGAAGCAATCCTTAGAAACAAGCATTGGTCTAGTTCATGGTGAGAGAATGTCCTGACCAGTTGAATCACCATGATTCAACTAATACTTTCACACAGGACAAGCAATGCAAGAAAGACTTTTTTTCATATTCCTCCTGTTCCCTCAGTTTGAAGGCCCTAATGTTTTAAATATTCCCGGGCTGCAATTTAAGTTTGCTGGTGAAAGGGGAAGAGGCCATGACAGGTTAAAATCTAGCTGGAGTGAGGATGTTCACATGTTGGCCATGGCACTGGAGCAGAGCAAGCCATCAAAAGAACGTGGCTCTGTACTGCCTCTGAGACTGGAGAAAATTAGATATTTGCTCCTCTTTATTCCTTGTACACAGACACAATCCTTGGAACATGACCTCAAAGGATCTTGAACTAGTATCTGCACAATATTTAATATTGTTTGGTACTTGAATGAGAATTTTTTATTGTATCCTTCATACTAGATGACTGTGGAACACTGAATTTGTCAACTTATTTCAACATTTTTTTATTTTGAACATTATGTCCTGATATCAGAAAATTATGCCTGCTGGACTCACATCATTAATTTAGATTTTACAGAGAAAGTATTTTGTTTCCCTAAAAATATAATCGTCTTTCAAAAAATACTTGTCACGGTTAAAAGCACAATGAAACACTGCCAGGACAAATCAGGCAATTTAGATTTCTAGCAAGGTTAGGTATACAGGACATGGCATTGAGAAAGTTGTCTTAACTCTATCTGAACTTTTTAGATCAGTAAGACAGATCTGACATATGTACAAACCACAAAAAAAAAAAGTGGTTGAAATACATAATTACTGCTTTTGGTATTAACTTAAGGGTTTTCAGTTAGAACTTCTGATCAATATTTCAGTCAGAGCACAGACTCCATTAACAGAATATTAGGAAATGCTTTGTAATAAATGTAAATACTGTATTCTGACTCTGTTTAGCATCAATATCAATTACATTGGTTGATTTAATGGCCTGTGCAGGAAGGTCACCTTATCTCAAAAATCTCTCAAACTCACTGTCTATTTGAAGTAGAAATTATTAGCTTCAGTCAATAATAATCAAAAGGCCTTGGATATGATGCAAAATTTTTAAAACTGCACAGAATTAAAACCATACAGAATATAGAGAACAGAGTAGAAATCCAGATGGATGACTTCTAATGTTTGGTATACTCAGTTTGTTTGGTGCCGAACAACCAAATACATTAAAATAAATAAAAGTTCAAAGATACTGAAAAGTACTTCTGGAAATTAAAACAGACCAGAGCATTTAAGACAGAAGCAGAATTAAGTTAAATATACCCCACGCAGAATTTTTAGAAAAAGCAAGGTTTGAAAACAAAATCATGTATTTGCTCAACTAAGGCATAGGATTCACTCACAAAAAATGTATTAAATTATGGTTAGTTTAAAAGAAAGGTTGCTCCATCCAGAAGCTGAGATAGGAGAAGAACAGCTGAAGAAATGGACATTTTTCAAATTCATGTAACAAAATCTTTTGAAGAATGAAACAGAAGTTCTATAATTTCTGAATTTCTACTGAAAGAGGATAGAAAAACGTGGCCTAAAGTGACTCAAAAGATAAATATTTATCAGAAAAGAGAAGAGCCTCATCTGCAAAACTTGGAATTCCACATCTGTTGGGAGACGAATCAAAACAAATCCTGTCTTGCAGTGAGTGTTTCCTGTAAAAGCGCAGTATGAGCTGGGTTTTCTCTTACAAATATCATCTACATGTGCTTTGTATGACTACAGCTTCCTCTCAGGTCTGCTGTCTCACTTATCAGAAAGTCTCACTTATCAGAAAGTGCTGTAGAAAGAGACATCTTGCTGATAAGCACCAGGTAATTTTGTCCCCCAAATCAATACTAATACACAGCCTAGAGAAAAAAAAAAAAAAAAAAAAAAAAAAAAGGCAGTGCCAGCTGGTCTACTAAAAGTATCTCCTGAAAATAGTTTGGGAAGTGGAACTACTGGGAGCAGATCAGGGAGTTTTCACTCCTCACCTACACAGCTTTAAGAGATGCAGCACAAAGACAAGTAAGCTACACACACCTCTTAAACATAGCTACCTTACTAATAAAAATAATTTAAAAATGAAACAATATAAATAAATGCAATAAAATTGGAACATAGGGAAAAAACCTCCCAGAATCTTAGTTATCACTTCTGTGTTCCAATTCACAGAGATCTTCCTACAGACATTAAAGTTTCAGGATGTTAGAACAAGAATTAATCTGATCTCCTACAAAAAAAGAGAAGACCAAAGTTTATTTCTCCAGAACTTATAGCAGGTCATGCCTAAGTGCAGCAATTAAAATGTTGGAGCAATAAAAGCCAGCCTCGGTCTTGTTTAACAATTATTGATAGAAAAATTAAAGTTAGTACCTCCTTAACAGCACTAATTTGAACTTTGTATCACTAGTAAGTAAGACCCACTAAATTTAGTATGTTCCAGATGCTCCATTAAACTAAACATTGGGTTTTGGTACTGTACCATGGCTTCTTTCTTCCATTCTGTTGTTTGCTACTGCTTATAGCTTGCTAGAAAAGACTGATCTCAGTGTGGAAAGTGCATGAGCAAAAATTGTGCAGTACAGAAAACTGGAAATCAGGAAGCAAAACCAGATTTGTTATTCATCTTTCTCCAAGGTCTCACTAAAGATGGAAGAGGTTTCTCAACTTAGTTGTATAGCCTTCAATGTTTTTCAGTTTTCAAAACTGTAATCAGAATTAGCTTTAGTGTATTCTTGACTTCAGTTTTCTTAATAAAAAATCCTCTACTTTGGAAAACACTACTTTTTTTTTGTTTCATTTTCTTTTGCAGTGGGATTTAATAAATTATCCTTAATGTAATGTTGTAGATATTTTTGTTTCATTGGTGTTCTTGTAATTCTTTTGGGAGGTAATACTAATTAAAACTTTCTTTGGACCAAAAAATAAATGTATTTTAAAGTAAAAATATTTAAAAGTCTTTCTTTGTTTATCTTTTTCTTAGTGGTAATTAATGAGAGTACCTTAGTATCTTCCTATATTTGCACATCAACCACTAATTTTTATGTAAAAAACGTATCAGTCTTGGATTACACAAAGTTTTACATTTAAATATTTGTAAATGAACATAATAACACCATTTTGAAGAGAGGGATAATCAAATACTGGTAAATGCCATGACCTTTGTCTCTGACTCAGTACTTAGTATTGCAGGATACTATGGGTTTATTTGAGAAGAAACTGGGCCATGATTTCTTGTGACTACCAAAATCAAAATAACATGAACAGAACAAGAGAAGTGATGCATCAGTTTGTTACCTATATTCACAGACAGGAACTTGTTTATTCATTTAACCCTAGTTGCTGAAATGGAAATAGTTCCCAAATATTTCTTAACCCTTACGGCTACACAATTTATGCTTTTTTTCTTCTTCTTTTATTTGTTATTTTTTTTTCCAGATTTGGGTCACAATGAATCACTGTATTTTTATGAAAATATATGTATTAATAGCATACTTAACATTGAATACTAGGTGAATCTTGCAAATGGCCCAATTCAGTGTAACTTCAAAACTCCAATTTACTGCTTTTGGGCTTTTCCAGACTAATTGGCTTTAGAATAAGGAGGGAGAATGTAACCCAAACTAATGAACCTATTACAAAGACAATAAGTATTTTCATCTGCAAGCAGAAGGTGGGCTGGACCTTACCAAGATATCATATAAAATACTTCAATCATAAATGTTTTACTGAACAGCACTGAGAACCTGTGTGCCTTCACTGAGAACCTGTGAGAACCTGTGTGCACTGAGAAGCACCTGTGCCTTCAAACTACACTTCAAGTCAAAGTACCTTTAGAATTCAGATTTATAACTAAAGGCTATCCTTCAGTGAAGGCAAAAAATATTCACACATGGTATTGCTAATAAACATACAACGCCCCTGAAAACTAGGATTCTGCTTTGATAGAATTTGTTTACTTTTTGAAAGTACTTTCCAGTAAACTGGAAGATTTTGGCCCTGGCTCTCCTCCTATGTTCTTGGCTACTTCACTGCTAAGAGGATTAGCAAATCTCCTAAGAAGATCTGATTTACAAGGTCATTTACAAGATTATTCACAAGGTCAATTACCAGGTCATCACAAGACTGGTGGCCACACTGCTTCCAGCAATGCAGCTTTTCTCAACCTGCTGCTCACCCACCAAACATCCTGGCAGATTTTCCCTACCCAAGAGACTGCTGTGTTGACATTGGCCAGAATTAATTGAACCTTCAAAAGTTCATTTGAACAATACACAATAAAGCTCTATAAATTGGCTTTTTAAACAATGCTTTACTTAAGAATATTTATTATCCATTCTACTGTGAAATCACACAAATATGACTCTTAGGAATACCATAAATGATTTTCCTATGATCCTTGATATAATTAACTCTCATTTTAATCATGAATTTCCTGAAGCACGGGAGTAATTTTTGAACAATCTATATACAAATACATCTTTTAAATGGGAATATTTGTTACAACTGAGATTATTTATTTTTATTCACTGATTTTCCTAAATGATTCTCTCCTAAGATTATCTGCCACTTCTTGTATGGTGGCAGTAGTCCAGTAACGGTGTTGGTGTCTTGGGTTCGAAACAGAGTATTTTACAACCTGCCGTTAGAATACACGCATAGTGCCTGTTCTCTGAGATAGAAACATGCAACACTACCACCAAGAAAGAAAGACCGGTGGTTATTGACACCAATAGAGACAAAGCAGAAATTCCTTTGGAATTTCATTCTTTGGTCCTTAGTTCCATTGTGAGTAGAAAAATTCTGTCTCTGAAAATTCCTTGAAGAAAAGTCACAACAACATCATTTTTTGTATAAGTTTTAAAGTGTTCAATGCAAGTTACAGACACAATATGCACATGGAATTCAGTTCTGCTCAGAATATAAAGACAATTTGGACTTCATTCAGTTCACTAGCCAGCATTTCAAGGAGAGGTCTGCTGCAAAAATTCCCCCAAAGCTTTCATGGAAGGCAGTATTTCATAATAATTTTTTAACATATTTGACCTTGAAAGGTAAGAATTTTTAGTCATATAAAATGCAAAAAGAAAGAAAACCAAAGGTCATATCTTCAGTGTTTTCTTCTGATCATTACAAAAAATTCTAGAGCTTATTCTAACAACTTGAGTTCTTACAGACCTACAAGAAAAATGGTCTGTTACACAATCAGAAGTGCTGACCTCAACAAATGCAAAATAAAAGCTGAATCTCCAGTAAGGTCAAATAAACATGGGGATTATCAAGATACTCTAAGAAGTTTAACATTTTGCATACTGTTAAATACCTACTATTAGCAGCATTAATTATTAACAGTCTAACTGCAAAAAATTATGAACCAACAGATTTTCAGGATTCATCTTTCAGGTCACTTTGGAAACTATTCCTCAGATTCTCAGTCTGTTATTTTTGATTTCTGATATGTACCTTCCAATACACAGAAAAGTATATATATTATTATTAAAGGCTTTACAAATATTCTCCTTTTAAAATATTGTTGTCATCAAGATCCCACACCCTGAAGTACAGGTCTATAGAATTTGTGATTAGCCTTATCAAAATTATGTTCCCTCCATCACATTACCTATGTTTTTAAAATCTCATGACAAATTTAATCTTTAAGCATGATTTTAGATCAAAGTTAAATGAATTCATTGTTGACTCTAACTCTCAGGTACCTGCACAGTCAGAGTGTAATAAATCCACATTAATTTCTTTGGAGTTAATGTGTTTTTTCAAGTTTATAATTCCTTAGAGATTAAAAAATCCAAACACTATGATTTAAGAGCAGTTTATATGCATGTGAGAGGTATGAAAGAGATTTAACCCCAGGACCTCCTTTCCTTTCAAGTCTTCTTGCTCTAGATCCCACACAGTTTTCTTCCTCGTCTGATTTCATTTATCTCTCTGTGTGATATACTTACACAGGTTACCTGAAAATGTAAGTAAAAATTTCTATTATTAAAGGAGTTCTTCTATTTGAATAGCATTATTTCTAACTGTAGTTACTCAAGAGGAATAAAAGAGCAACCAAAGTGTAAGTAGAAGCACAATTTCCGTTTTGAATGTTTTCGATGTGTTTACAAAGTAAAAAAAATCTGTGAGAATAGCTGTGATCACGACTTAAGAAATCTTTTTGGAAATACTATTTGAATGGGGAATACAGTGAAAAATCCACATTCATTATACAAAGTTCCACTTGATCAAAGCCATATCTTGCATAACACTTATCTACTAAAATATTCGGACAACATTTTTCGTAGTTTATTTACTTACTAATTTGAGTGACATGGCAGGCTGAGAATACTGTAACCAATACTGTTACATGGCTCTAATTCCCTTATTGTGAGAAAAAGGCAGGCTATGAATCTGTAATGAATTAGTTGATTGGAAACTGCCACATTCAGCTTAGTGTTACATTCCTTTCATTTAGTGTGGAATGAAAACATAGGCACCATCAATTAGGATGCAGTGAATAAACTGCAAAATTTCTTACCTTCTGTCACATTTGAGTTCCTACTTCAGTCATACAATAGCTTATCCATGTGGCCAATACAAAGCTTTCTGAAAATTTCAACCCCCCACAGGATCTGATCAAATGTGTTTTTTGCCTTAAAAGAAAAGAATACAGAAAAGGAAGAGATAAACTAGTAGAGTTATGAAAAATAACATACAGATACAGAATCCCCTAAGAAACTCATTAAAATGTATAAATAACAATGTGGTAAAACAGCCAGAAAACTTTTATATACATGTACATTATATAATATATAATATAGTATATAATCAATATTATATACTAATATGTAATAATGTAAGTAGGTGCATATGAAAAATTGCATATACATATAAAATATATAGGTATATATGTATAACTTCCCCTCTTCCTTACTCTCTATGGGTTTTTTTCATCATATTCCTTTTGAATTACACTCCACTGATATTTTGAAAGTGAAAATGACTCAACAGATTAATGAGAGTTGCTTTTGCCTGACACTTATTTGCCCTATTATCATTACCCTGGTATTACCTCTAACATTTCACATCGTTGCTAACTTTAATAAAATGTGTTCAATGACTATGGCTGCCTATATGCAATCTATCTCTCTCTCTACCTCATACGTTTTTCTGTAATTATAGAAGAACGCAAGATCTTCACAAATCTGATCATTTTTTTTCCTGGATTAATTGAGTGAGTATGTCTTCTACTTTATGAGATGACTTACGAGCATTTATTTAAACAGACATTTTTCCCAAAAAGAAAATTAAAGCAAAAGAGTTTTTATTCACCAGAATCATAGTACAGAACAAAGAAACCAAAAATATCCTATTCTGGAATACAAGTGACAAGAGGAGGAGAAGGAAACATTTTTTCCACATCTAGCATAATTTATTACCACATTTGGGAAAAATCTAATCAAGATTCTTTTCATGTATGAGACATATCTGGGGTCTGAGTTCAAAACAGAAAAATTAAGCACCTAGTTGCTTTAGACCAGAACTCAGAGATATTTGAAAAGCAAAATCCTCATAGTTTTCTGTTATATTGTTTAAAAATTACTTTTTTTTCCTTTACAAAATACATCATTCCAGACAGAAAAAAAAATCCACACAAACAAGCTCTTCTCTGTGAATACAGGAGAGAATTAAATAAGAAACCCCAGACTGTCATTTTCAATAACGATGAGATAAAGCAGTATGAAAGATGATGCAAGTTCTCAGATGGAATGTGAATAGGTCAAGTGTCAGGGGAATTCCTGACTCCTAACAGCTTGTGTCCTAATGAAGAACTAAACTAAATCCCTATTGCTCCCAAAGGAATATTCTCAGGAAGAGAGTACAGGAAGCTTGCTGTAGAATGTAGCCTCTGTGCAGACTGAGGGCAGTCTCAAATCAAGAGGCTACCTTCATACCCCAAACATCTGCATACAAAGCCAACATGTACTAACAGTTGCTAGATACAAAAAAACCAACTGCCCACCCCAAAAAAATACAACGAAAAAAACCCAAAACCCAACCAAAGAAACAAACAAACCAAAAGCCCCTAAACCATAAAAAAATTAAATGCTTTTTCCTTAATTTATGTATTTAATATTATGAAGGTTCAAGGCTGAATCTTCCCAATGCATTTTAAGAAGGGCCAAGGGAGTAAGTGTCCATAGGAGCATAAGCTCGTGTGTTTCCACCCCCTGAAGGCTGAGAACCGAGCACTTGGGGGCCTTAATGGCTTGGGAACACACAAACATGTAGTGACAGGAACTTCACCCCACGAGATCTTTGACAAGCAGGAGCTGAGGGTGCTGCTGAGGTGCGTGCACAAGGAAACCTCTGCACGGCAGCAGAGCAGGGTTACTGGGGACTGGCACTTGTACCAGCCTTGTATCCCTCATATCAGACATTTAAGCACCTCACAGGTCTAGAACATGAATGTCCAGATTGTACAGAAACAGGTGAAACCATACATCTTCTAGGATATAAAAGTTTTGAAGGCAGCTAAGACTTTCTGGAAAGATTGCAGGTAAGGGAAGAATATGATCCTTAAGGGAGGAAAAATGTGGGAAAAGCTATAACATCATAGTAAACAGAAAAAAAATCTCTTTGGATTGTTAAATTAACTGTGTAGTTAACTGGTTTTGCGTAATATAAATCTGAAATGAATCGATATTTACTTTTAAGAGTTTGCTGAATAGGGATGGATGACAAACTGCCTGTATCCTCTTTTTAGAATACAGACACACAAGGATTTGACTCCACCAGGACACCAGCACACCAGGTAGAGACACACAGTGTCTACCTATGCCCAGAGGGAAGTAAACTCCAGAAAAGAGGTTTTTATCCACCAAGAAGGCACTGAGGGATAAATACTGGGACACATTCCTAGGTTTTGGTTTAAACCTCTGCTGCTCAGGAAGATTATCTTAAATTAGGCACAATATTTTATATTTAAGGATACATTCTCTATGTTCTTTGGTATTGTCATTCCTGACTTCTGAACTTAGACTTGTTTCCACTGCTCTTTTTCTTCCTCTGTTTTTTTTTTTTTTTGGCTTTGAAATTTAACAAATTACCTCAGCAACCATTTTTTCCCCATATTTCCTGAATAAAAGAATATAGTAAGGTCTACTATTGCATTGTAATTCTTTATTACCTTAACTAGTTAAAATGTTTTGGGGAAACAATTCTGTGCCTACAACTTACTTTTCATATATATACAAAGTCAGAATTATATATTATATAAAAAACCAAGAATATAGTCTGGTACTAATAATATATTTTCAATTAATTTTTTAAATTTACAACCAGATTTTCATATTATTATTATTAATTAGAATAAATAACTTTAATTATATAAATTTTTGTAGCAAACTGGCCTACCAGGTAGCAGGCATGGAAGAAAAACAAAGGAAGGCAGAGAACTGCGTATTCTTCTCTACCTTCCCAGCACTGATTCACTCCAATGTTTTTTAAGACTTTCACTACCATCTCCAATACATATAAAAAGGCAATTATTTGCATCTTCAGAAAAACTGAATTCTACTGCAAACTTTCAGTTAACTTCATGTACTACCCCATGAACTGCACCAGTAACTTGGCACACACAATGCAGGACTTGAACATCAAGGGATTTTTCTTAACATCATTGAGTTGGCTCTTTAAAAGCTCGCTTATTTAACCTATAGTGGGAGCTTCTCAGTACAAAGGAGTAAGATGGCAAAATAATTCAGGAAGAAAATAAACATACAAGTTTGGACAACTTTTCACTGCTCCATTAAGATTTCAGTAAAATTATAAGCACTGAAAGCAGGACATTTAATGTGATCTATTTCTGTATTGTTCTGTGCAGAACGACTTCACATGTCAAATACATCAGTTTGCAACAGGCATTGTTGCTTTCACAAGAGTACCTCCAGTTCAAACATATGCTCTAAAATAAACAGAGGATGGGATGTAAATTCCTACAATTTCTTAGCTTAGAGTGCTTTAAGGAAGCACAAAATTAGAATAAACTTCCTGGATCACAAAATTTAGTTATTTATTATTACAGGTAGCATTTAATGCATTCACTTTCAAAACCGGTCATAGCCTTAGCTTAAAATAACTTTTTTCCTCCCCTCACCATTCTCCTTCAAAGACAGTTCCAAAATATATTGTTCCAGTAGACCGGGCCTTTTGCCTCATTTCCAGCTTGAGTGTATTTATAATTGTTTTCTCCCTTTTTGTTCTTGTACAAACATTGGCTTTCAGCCTAAATGGCAATATTTCTTCCAGTTTTAACCCTCCTCCTGAATATCGCAACAAAGACATGCCCTTTTGACTTGTTTAGCCTCAGATAACAAGCTCTGGCTCTTTGCAGAAGACAACCCTCCTGCT
This sequence comes from Corvus kubaryi, assembly GCF_017639235.1. Taxonomy (NCBI): domain Eukaryota; kingdom Metazoa; phylum Chordata; class Aves; order Passeriformes; family Corvidae; genus Corvus; species Corvus kubaryi. The sequence continues at coordinate 1,565,751 of NW_024580671.1, forward strand.
TTACTTATCCATCCAGCGGAGATTTTGTGTAATTGTTTTAATTTATTGATCCTGCACATAGGCAATCAAAACTAAGCGAGTATTCCAGATAAGCATCACCAGTGTCTTTATTTCTACTGGAATTGCCTTTTCAACAGAGTCATATCATTTTCTGGCTAAATGATTTCACTAATTTGCAATCCTGCTGTTATGTAGGACAGCCAAGTACATTTCCACCTTATTTCTTTGCTAAATTCTAGCTTTTAACCAGGATTGTGATGACCCACCATATAGGGGAAGGGTGCATCACTTTGTATTATCTACTATTGAATTTAATCAGATTTCTACTAATCCAGTTGAAATAAGCAATTTTTATACAATACCCTACCCTGCATTGACAATGCTTACATATTTGTATTGTCAATAAATACAATCAGTATTTTTACAGTATTTCTACCACAGTCATGACTGACATTATTAAAGAAGCTCAGTGCCAAGTTATTTTAGGAACATCGCTAGTAACTACTGTGCCACCAGATATTGCAGAACTCTCTGTTGCTCTTTTCCCATTGGAAAGCTTTTATCCATTCTCCAATAATTCCATTAATTCTTGTCATTTGTAGTTTAACTATTAGTTTCTCCTGCACTGAATTTCAGAAATACTGTATCAAGTGTTTTATTTGTGTGAGAAATCAACTAGAAAATAGCATCTCAACTTACATAGAGTAAGAACTTTATGGTATTTTACTTCCATCTTTTTCTGTAGTCCATTGAACTGTTTTAGTATATCTGTACATAAAATCTCCCTTTTGCAGAACCAGACATGGATTACAGCCTTTTAATTCCATTTAATAATTTTTTTTTTTTTCCCATGAAAGCCTGGTTTTGGTATGCTGGGTTTTTTACAGCCATAACCTTGTAAATACTCCACTCTTTATCAAAACTCATTTTAAATAGTGCTACTTTCTGCAGGTTCTTTATCAAAACTCATTTTAAATAGTGCTACTTTCTGCAGGTTCTCAACCTATCTAACTAAACACTGGCTGGTCAGTATGCATACAAATACCCAGATCTTACCATATCCTTGACATTTTTCCCCAGTCTGTATCTGCAAAGCTGAAGTTCCCCACACATTTCTCCGTCCAAAAACATTACCGACAAGATCTTCATTTATATTTATATAGTCAAAGCTGGGTTGCAATAGATAATTGTTTATTCTAAGTTACTCCAAGCAAAACCTTTCTACTTTTTTTCTCTAATGGTTTTAAAGTTAACAATAATATTTTTTATGGCATGGGTCAGACCAAAAGTCCATTTAGCTTGCTATGGAGTCTCTGACTGTTTCTACTGCCAAATGGTTAGGGAAGAGTTTAGAAACAAGTTTTGGAACCGTGCATGGTAGATTCTTCTCTTGGTATGTCCTATGAGGTTTTGGGAGTTTGCACACAAATACCTTCCTAAATCAAAAGTTGCATGGCATTTCACAGATCTCCACTTTCATGAATGTAGCTATTTGCTTCTTGTGATCTTTTATACCTCAGCAACCCTAACACCTTGCAATGAACAACAAAATTTAATTATGTGTTCTGTGAAGAAGATATTATTTTTAACAACAAAATTTTCATCCACTTAAGTCATTCAGCCTGGTGTTAAGAGAAATAAAGAAATGTCACTTCCTGTTCACCTTTACTGTAAGTTCTGTGATTCTTCCCTGGAAAATCCTTGCATAAGTAACTTTGTGATATCTCTGCATTAATTTAGTTGCTGTTATCCTTTTCTGAACATTTTTGAATTCTAACACATCTGCCTGGAGTTAGCCCCAGTGGCACCTATCATAAAAAATGTCTCATTCTGGCTCTGCTGAAGTGGTTGGCCAGTACAGTCCTGTCCTCACCAGGCCGTGACTTCTGAAGAGCTTGAAGCAGGCAATATGCCAAGTGGGTGATGAACCACTGAACAGCAGGATCACCTGCATATGGGAATGCTGAGGACAATTATTTTCTTGCATTTATTTAGAACTTCCCTTGCTGCAGTTGTGTTCATTACCTTTTGCATTATTTGTTTCTGTGCAAATACCTTCCCAGAGTTGAAGATGGCAGTAAGAAGCCCCTCTAGTCCCGTCTCTTCAGGCAAAAATGAACCAGTTGCTTCAGCCTCTCTTCACACATCATATGCTACAGCCCCTGGCCCCCTTGGGTACACTCCAGAATCCCTTCTCAGAGCAGCCACACCAAATGAAATCACAGTCTGTGCAATCAATCTTTCAGTATCTGAAAGTGAATGCTCAGAAAAAGCGTAAAGCAAGTTGGAAGCGATACTGATCTAGTGTATACTCAAGCATCCAGTAATCTGTGGAGTAAACATGTCTTGACTCACTCGTGGTACCTTTGTGGTAAAAAATCTTTTTTATCTTTTAGTATTCCCCTCAAGCCTTTCCAGTCATGTTGTACCTACAATATTCCAAATATGGTCTTCACAGTAGTTTCTCTATTGGTGCAAATCTATGTACATGTGCTTCAGGATCTATGTTGAATTAAAACTAAAAAAATTTGATATGGGATTTGACAGTAACATTTAAAAGCAAATTAGTATTTTTTCTTTAATTATGCGGCTGCAGAAAAGCAGTAAATTCTTAAGAAGAAAATCGCAGGCTTGGAGGAAGGTTACCAAACAATACCATGACTGTCATATTTCAGTGGAATTAAGCAGCTTTGTAAAACCCTAGACACTATTTTGCTAGCCCCAAATATATAATAAAAATGCCATTTTTATTTATTTCCTAGTTTAGATCATCACATTCTTCCATGATGATAAGCTTCTCAGGTCAGAGGCCACATCTTCCAGTGGTGTTATTTAGAGCACTGCAATTTATCCTGTCACATGGAGAACATGGGTTGGACTGTTGCTTAAGATTTGTAGTTACTGGCCTAAGGTACACCAGAATTGCTACCAGGACTAGGCAGAAAACATTCTGTAAATAGCTGCATGCAGGACAGAAATACAGAACAATTCTAGCTAATTTTGTCCTCATCTGTAGATTGATACAATCACGATCTTCCGGAAATCGTGTTCTAGTTTAGCCTGTTGAATGAACCCTCTGCTTCACGTTTTAATGAGATACTTACCAAGAGGTCAAGACAAAGATAGCAGCCTTCACCTCTGAAGTGATAATGAACAGCAGATAACAACAGTTTGAACAGCTGTAGTCCCCGGAAGCAGAAATCTCCCACCTTCTCAACACCCTGCCAGATCACGAGTAAAAGAAATCCAATCACGATACACAACAGCAAAAATCAGTCATACGGTGTTATGCTCTATGTATTATACAACTATACTGATTTATTTATGTAAGTGTCTACTCTTAGCTGATCATTTGTGTGACTTATGCAGCTGCCTCTCAATGAGTAATGACCTGCAGCAGTTACTTGGTCATCGGTCCCCACAGGCATTTTTCTGCATTGCTGTTCCAAAGTTTTGAATAATAAAGCAAAATGAGCACTTTTCATAGTGAATGTTGAAATAACTGTGCTCCACTTTTTTAGCAAAGACTTACTTATGCAATTTATATACATATATACCGTATCCACATGTATTTAATCAAAAGCAAAGAGCGGAACACTGAAGATGCTTATCAGTTACATATAAAGACTTTAATCCTTCAGTTAGCTCCTCTTTTCAGCCCTCTGTCCTGGAACACTGGCAGTGTGAGAAAGTATCACTGCCACAAAAACAAAGACAAGAGAACAAAGGAAAGAGAACCTAAAGATATTAAAAATAATACAGAGACTGTGCTACTGAAATTCAGTCTCACCCCCAATCCCTTTATGTAAGTTTATCTAGAGCTGAAGAAGGAACAGCATAGTAGTAAAAACAGGCATATGACATGGCTTTTAGACTCTGAAGTTGAGATTGTCAGTAATTGATGAGTTAAAAGTTTGCTTTATTTCCTCATAAGCCAGAAGGCTCTTAGGACACCCAGACACAAAACAACGTAAGATAACAGTGTTTGCTATTTTGTTATTAATTTTTAAAATAAACCTCCCTACTCGCTTTCTTGCTTTTCAGTTGCTTTCTGTTTTATGTGGTTTTCTCTTTTTCTACAGTCACAGTATGTTTTGTGTTTGTAAGATGAAAGATCATCAGTCAATTTTATACTCAAATTTTTTTTAAAAGCTGTTATTTAGGGGAAAAGGTCTTACAGTCAGTAAAAATAATCAAAATATAAAGGAAATGAATGGAAAGAAAGTACAGTTTAGTATAAGATAAACCACTGAAGATTACTGGAACATCTTTGAAAAATCTTCATGCATCTTTGTAATTTCAGTGGTGCTTTTATCCTTATGCAATACATCTGGGTTTTGGTCAAATATATAATTTTTCATGTATATTGATCAGAGGGAAAAAAGTTCCAAAACTTAATTCTGTTTCTTATTTTTGCTTTTCCTGAACATGCAAATTAGGTCCTAATCTGAAGGATTATCCTTGGAAAGGTAAATTTAAACCTAAATATTTGTACTAAAACTTTGACTATATTCACCCAAGTAAGGGTAGAAATACAGTGTGACTTATACAAATAAGAGTCAGCATTACAGATCATACTGTAACTTCATGAAAACTAACTAAAGAAGTAGTACAGAATGCAGCTTCTTTTATGGTTTTGCCCAGTATTTGAGTTTCATGAGATTTAAGCTTTCACATACCTTTCCATTCTATTTATTTGTCTGCAGCTATTTATACTGGAAAATTGATAAATGTACATGCATGGAGTTGAAGGAAACCCAGCATTCCAGATCTGTTTAAAATCTGTCCAAGGGGTAGAAAGGGTGTTCAGAAACTCCCTTTAAGCTTCTTTTATCAACAGAGAAATCACTGTATCTTGCAAACTGAGATAATCATAATTCCTGCAGATGAAACGAGCAGTGCACCCAAACAAACAAGTAAACCTTGATTATTCAGCTTGAGGCTGAGGAGTGATAACTAATCCCCCATTCTGTCAGCTCCCGTTATCATGATCTCCTTCCACCTCTCAGTACTGGGGAGCTGGCGCTACAGATCGTGCTCAAATGATGCTCACGTACAACTGAAGTGTAGGGCTGGGTTAACAACTGCAAATGAAATCAAGGTGAGTGCATGTTCTAGACGGTATTTTAAAAATCAAGATTTATGACTTCTGCTTTTGGTAAGACATCCTGTAATTGTTGTATTTTCCTCCTCCACCTACTCTCATTGTGTGTAGATGAATACTCATATAATTAAAAATACCTTTCCATGCCTATTTAAAAAGACAATACCCTGATAACTACATGTAAGGAACAAACATATATGCTAAACAGGCGTAGGGTATCTGAACGTGCTTTATTCCAATGCTCTCTTCTACTCTATGTGGAGTCCTTCAAAGCTTCACATTCACTACAGTTACAGTGTAGAAGAGACACATTATTCATAGCCTCATATAAATCTTGTATGTTAGATCGCCCTCCAAAACTGTATCAAATACACCAACTTGCCTGCTACAGTGATGTATCAGTAACTAAAATTTTGGTAAGTATATATACATTTTTCCACAATGCCAAGGTGTAGTCTTGCATGCAACACCCCACCAAGCCAAGCTTTTCATTTCTTTGTTTCTGTCCGTAACCACAAAAGACTGAGCTCACCCATGCAAGCAAATAACCCCTAAATTTGCTGTAAACATAGTGTCTCTGTATGGATATTTAGCAAAAGACATTTACAGTTCTGTAAGCACTGGTGAAGACACAAGGTGAACAAGGATTTTTTTACTTGCTTTTTTTTTTTGGTAGCCTCTTTCTGACACCAGTAAAGATGTAGCAGCTAATAGTTGTTTGCATTATGCTGGAGTAATAACATACTAATATTTTATTCTAAACAGAATTCCTTAGCTCACAGTAGATGGTATTCATGAAGCCCAATTCTCTTTCCAGCAATCTTTTAAATTATGACTGTGGAGAGAAGGTTAAATGTGTTTTTCTGGGATGATTTCCTAGCCCAGGAAAATTATATAGTTTATTATTTTGTTCCCAAACCAGGATAATTATGCATAAAGTTCTCAGATTTGTTTGGTTGTTTTTTTCTTTTCCTGTTTTGGTTTGGTTTTGTCATTGTTGCCTTTTGTTCGTTGATATGCGTATGTGATTTCTTCTGGCTGTTTGCAAGGGCCACACATCCCACATGCAGAACCACTAGTTTGTAGACAGGCAATAGACCGTAGAAAGCAGTTTTTTAAGTTTTTCTAAGAATATTAACTACACTACCATTCACTCAGTGCTATAAAAATAATGTCATATTCTAAGATAATGTCATAATCTAAGATTATTTAAAACAAAAAGTAGCAGTGTAATGTATGTAACATCCTAAGCTATGTTGATTTCAAGAAGGAATGTGTTATGTTCTCATAAGCTATGTTGGAGGTCTGGAGGACAGGTTCTTGCTGTAGTTGAAACACTGCACAGAGAAAGTGAGGCAAAGGATGGATGGAAGGTATCTTACAGCCTTTCCATTCTCAAGGTTTCTAAGCAAAGCAGGATTCTTAGGCTCAAAGTTGAAGCATAGTTTTGGTTACATGGCAGGACTTTCCTGGAGCAGCAGGTTCTGCTGCAGTTCCAGACATTGTGTCAGGCAGAAGTGATTTATAGAATTTGCAAGGAAAAGCTCAGACATGTACACTCAAAACTGGGACCCTTCCTGGAGCTTCTGTGCAATGCAAAGTTTGCAAGAGACTGGGATGGCTGAAAAACTTCCTGGAACTGCTTTGATCTTCATAGAGTTTCCATTAGAAACTTCAGGGACAGATGCCTGCATTTTCAGCCCAAAGGTCCATGACCCTGAAAAAGGTATGTGAACTACAAGGCACAGCTGGGTTGTGCAAAAGCCTCCTCTGACAACAAAGTGGTAGCTGCTTGAAGAGCCGCCCTCAATGCCCCCTGGGCTTGGATTGCCCAACAGCTGTGAGAAAGAGAAAGCTGCTGAGATGTGCTGGACAACCTACACGCACAGTGCCATAATGTTTCAGGAGTTGTTGCTTATTGAGTGCTTACTCCTCTCCCAGAATATTGGTATTTCTCACAGGACAGTGCTTTGCTCTGAGGTGCCAGTAAACATGAGGTTGCCTATTCCCAGGCCCTCCCTTCACAGCAATCTTCCTGTATGTTCACTCTAGCTTGACTTTCAGTGTTGACTAATCAAGGTACAAACTGCACTGCACCCTGAAAGGGATTTCTGTCCCACTTAATCCTTTCCACTCCAATTTCCAACATTTTCTACATACATGCCTACTTGTAGGAAAATTTTCCTAACCTTCACAATACTAGATTACTTCACTGCCAGCTGGTAAGAAACAACAGACAAAAAAAGAAATGAGATATGACTGATCATGTTTTTAACTGGTTGTAATGCAAAGAATACTTTGAAAATAAAGAATACTTGCAATTAAATCCTAGGTTTCTGTGCAAAACAGACAAAAAGATTGTATATTCTAAGTTTAGTCTACAATTGCACATGTTGTCCCTCTGCAACTGCACTACCTCTAGGTATCCAAGTGTTCCAACTATATGCATGCATATCCAATTAATCTGTATGTTTATGAGTCTCTCTATGTATATACTCCCCTGCAAAAGATCTGAAGAACAATCTGACAAATGCATGAGACTGTACTGAAATCACATGCACAAATACATGTCATACTTAAAATGCTTACTCTGCAGCTGTATGTGTAAGCTGGAAAAAATTGTGTATGGATGCAAAGATGATATAACACATCTGTTCACATTTTTTCAGCAATCACAGCAATTGCACTGTATGATTAGAGGGCTAAAAATTATTTTAGTATGCCTGTCCCACTCTCAGAAATTCCTAGTTCTTGCATGTTAGTGAAATTAGGGAATTCTGAAAGGGGATATTAATGTGTTTTGCACATGACGATGGCAGGAAGAAGAGAAAAGATAAGTTAAACTGGAAGTGGGAAAATACCTGTCAATTATTTTGTTCTATCTGCAAGCAGACAAAACCAAAATTATTCTCTTTTTGATAGTTTTCCTATACGCAAATGCTATTTTGATAATTTTTCACATGTTATGTCACTTCCATTTACTAAACCATTTTTGTTAAAGGTTAAAATGGCTGACACATCCTAACAGGATAAATAGAACTTGTTAGTCAAAATACTTGTTTTTTACTAAATTTTCTTTAAGAGAGACAAAAGGGGAATAGAACAGACTGAAAGACATCCAGCAACCTTCAGTTTACATTTGTCTGATGATTTTAGTTAAACCAGACGGCACTTCTTAGCATCAATAAATCTAACAGTTCTTGGTAGTCCGTGAAGAGCTGCTTGGACGGTCAAGATAAGACATGACAGAGGCTCAGATGCAGAGATCGAGACTGCGCCTTTACTCGCCTCTTCAATTTACAGACCAAATAAAAATGGTGTGGCAATGGCAATTAAAGAGCTCTTCATACAGAAGAGAGGAGAATCCTGACCTTCTCTATCAGAAAGTACCTTTTCATACTACCTAGCTCCTGCCACTTTCAAATGAATGTTCCTTCATCTTGCCCAGAACAATGGTTAATCCTTTTGTAAAGCAAAGGTTTGGAGGAAGACTTAATATGCAAGTTAAAGTTTCTATAAAAGACAACATACCATCTATTTTAGGTACAAGTATCTGAGTTATTGACAGACAAGTGATTTTCAAGGTGTGGTCAACAGATTCCTGTGAGCACTTCTCTGCAAGTAGCACTTAAATATTTTTTCTATGAAGAATAGCTGCACACCACATACTTGTTCTGTCAGCTGCTTGTAAATCATGCTTTCTAAAACACACTTCCCCTCCCCACCAAGTTATTACCATGTAAGCAATTGTTGTGCTAACATTAAGAATGAAACATAATAAAGAAAAGGTCTGTGCAAGGAAGCCCATTACCTATTTAAGATCTCTCCCACAGAGATAATTATTACATCTTACAGCTGGATTACTGCCTAAGACAGCAAGTTGAGCAGGTACAGAAAGGACTAAGTTTGAATGGCAGAGCTGTTAAGGAATACTTCCACATAATGAAATAAGACAAAACATGAAGAGTAAGAGATTTAATGATCAGTGAAAATTATGACTGAACCCAGCTCTTACACTTCTTTTCTTTCTCAGAATTAAGGAAAAAATCAGGTTTAGGTAATTGGTAGCATATTTAAACAAAAATATATGCATTGCACAAGGATAAAAGCAATACTGAAATTGCAAAGATTTTCATTTCCTGTAAGAAATTAAAATGATGCATTAGTGAAAAAGTGTAAATGGGAATATTTTAGTAGTCAAAATAAATATTTAATAAAAACCACACACCCAAGACAAAGTATCAAAACAACAGAACTTAGTATTTGAAAGGATACTACCTACATTGCCTTGTGTTAAACATGACTAAATTCAGTGGCTTAATTATTATCGCACTGCCTTGAGCAAACATTGCTTATATTAGTGTTGTAAAAAGTAACGAGAATAGAAATACTGTTTCAATGACAGAAATAGTAAAACCAGATTGCTATAAACAAGGAAGAATTCACTACACCAAGGAGTCAATCCACAGCCGTTGACATAAAGTCAAAAAAGACTACTGCATAGCATACTGGTTACTGTACCAAAGTGCATTTCTCAGCATTCAATGAACTGGGGAGGAAGTGACAAAACCACCCTTTTTAATACAATTTTTAAGAACAACCAGATGATTGACAGTTGAAGAAACCCCACACATTTCCTTAAAAATAAAAAGCAGAGTCTAAAGATCTTAAGAGCACCGGAAGATTTCTTACCAGGTAAAAGAGTACAAACCATTAGCATTGTAAGTAAAGAACATCTAAAAGTTAGTATCATTCCATATTTAGAATGCAACTGAAAATTTTAGTGTGTAGTTGCATCCCCCTATACTACATCCAGTGGCATTTTGATGACTTTGTTAAGTTCTGGAAACAAATAATGCAAATACAAACTGTTTTTCTTGTATAGCAGAGGTCTAGAAAAATTTCAGCTGATGTGTAAACTGAAATGTAGATAATGACAATACAGATTTGCTGGGGGAAAGAAACAGTGTCTGGCTTATCCCAGTAATTCACCATTCAGTTTTTCCACTGAGTCTTTGAAAGTAGCATTAATATCCCTGACTACCAACGATTTTTATGAGTGCTAGTTTCTCACTATTTAGGATTCTGCACAGAAGATTTTTCTCAACCTTTTATCCTTCAGTTCCCACCCATACCTCCATCATATTTAAAAGTTGTGGTTTTTTCACATACAGCATTGTAATGCCTTTTGCTGCTTGATAAGTGATATGCAGTCAACATTATTTCTATTTTCAAAGCACTGAGAACACTTTCCAGTTGGCTCACAAATTAAACAATAACTAAAAATAGTATTCTCCCCTTATTCTTTTGTGACATGGTAAAGACTATTCACCATTTAATATACGTTCAATTTCTTCTAGTCTTTTCAATGCAGCAACTCTTTTTTTCTCAATGTCTTTGATTTCTTTTGTAGATTTTTTGGGAGTCTCTTTGTCCACACTGCTTTTCTCTGTTGGTTTCTTATTTTTTGAGCGCTCGCTCTTGTTATCAGCTGTTGATTGGGTGGTTGTCTTCTCACTTTTTGCTTCTTTGAAATTCTGAAATGAACTTTTTTTTACTTCTGTAGCTGCATTCCCATCTGATGGAAGTGATGACTGTTCCATAGCACTGAGTGATGCAATTTTACTTCTAACTATGTTTAGATGACGCTGAATATACTCTTCATGAGGTGCCAGTGCTAGTGTTTCAACCAGACATTTTTCTGCCTTTATTAAATCTCTTTCTTCAAAATAAACCACACAAAGATTATGTTTTCCTTGTACATTGTTGGGATCCAGTTCCAAAATTTTTTCAAAACACATTTTTGCTCCAACAATATCCTTCTTTTGGTTCATAAGGATATCTCCTTTCAAAATTAGACCTTTGGTATGATCAGGGTAGTATCTCAGTAGGTCTTCCAAGACGGGCAAAGCCATCAATTCTTTTCCTGTCTGAGAATAAAGCAGGGCCAAATTGAACAAAGCACTTCGGAAGTTTGGCTGTAACCTTATGGCCTTCTTCATCCATGCCTCTGCTTCCATGTCTTTTTTGTCATCCATTGCTAGCATACCCAAATTGAAGTACCCATTTGAATCCTGTGGTTCTTCTTTCACATAATGTAGTAGTCTTTGTTTAGCTTCAGGTCTAAGTCGAGCATCCCCTAAATGACAGAAAATGCATTTAATTCTCAAGGTATTTCCTGAAGCATTTATTCTGAAGGATTTTTAAAATGCTAATCTTTATACAAATTAAAATGCAACTGTAAAAGGGAAAGGGTTTAAAATGCTACTTTTTATCATAGCTGTGTAACAGCAAAAGTCAATGATATTTATTTTCTTTATAGAATGAAACTACATACAGTTGACTTGTTGCCAGAGTCAGCATCATTACTCTATTAGCTACTGAATGATATTTAGGTTTTGTATAACAGATACAAAAGATGTCTCTACAAGCTTAAAAGTAGTTATTATCATGCACAGTTGAGCAAATAGAATCCAGAGAAGACGTCAGTTCTGACAAACCAGCTCTTACAGAGGCAAACTTTGAGTGGAAGATCTCATTTTAGATATCATTTAGATAGACTGAAAAAGTTTCAACAGAGATAGGTAACTTCTACTGTAGCCAGACTAAGATACCGTCGAACACCAAAACAATAAAATCCCCATATTTTAATTTGCATCAAAGTTTAAAAAAGATTTAGCAAAACAATTTTATCTGCCAATACCAGGATTATCTAGATGAGCTTGTGATCTGTGCTATTTTACTGAATAGTACAGTGAACATATTTTAGTAACAAATTCCGGACACAGACTTACTGAAGGATAGGGGAGCTGCTTTCATCTGCCCTCTTTCACCCCCTGAAACAGTGTTGCACTGTCCAGCATGAGGAACTGAATACTAAAGAGTTAATGTTTCTGCTTGTTTGAAGCTGCTTGTACTTCTACAGACAAGGAACAGAGCATGTGTTGAACTACTAACTTACAATGTGAGAAGAGATGGAAAATTATCAAGTGTCTTCAGCTTCAATCAACTGTTTTACCTTTCTTAGGGGCAGTTTACCATCTCAACAAAAGAGAAACAAATCTTAGCAGTTCACTTGCCAAATATTCTTTCCAACAGCCTTAATTCACTAAGGGCTCACCCTTACCTACAGAGCTATACGTATGAAAAAAAAACCTCATGAAAATCCACCTGAATTCATCCTAATTAGCAGCATGACAGAGGAACCTATGAAAACATTCATATTTCTAGAGCTTGATATAAGACCAGAGACTTGAGCTGGATTTTTGAGTCAAAAATTAAATCAATCACTATAAATGCAAATCAGGTATTACACATATTTTACTAAATATTATCTTTAAAGATCATATAGGCATAGTTTTGAAGATGTTTGTGTAACACTATTCTTTATACGTGTAAGATACTATATTGTAAAATAGCACTTGTATTAAAGATGCTGATCAGCTAAGGTTGTACATACACTTTGCACAAATTCCATACACTACAAATTACAAAGCTATAATAAATAAACAGTTTATTTTTTGACGATGCTATGTCCTTTCCAAAAACAAAACAGTTAATAAAAAAATAATTAAGTAGTATGGATCCTATAAATGCAAATACGCAATATGTATAAAAGGGACAATAAACATACCAGATTCCTGCATTAGCAGTGCTGAGTTGAATAATGCCAGTTTATGTGTTGGGTTGAGTTCTAGTGCTCGGTTGAAATTTTTCAGGGCCTCTGCTGGATCTTTCAGTTCAATGTAAACAATTGCCAAGTTGTACCACAGGTCTGCATTGGTTCTGTCTAGTTCTAGAGCTCTAAGGTAAGCTTCCTTAGCTTTCAGAGGTTTGTTCATTTTTAGAAGTAATTCTCCCCTGTTGAAGAACCAGATTTAACCTTCAACTTTTATTGTTACCCATATGAAAATAATTGACAGGTTTTTTGAAAGTTTGCCTTCCTACAGACAGTAGATGTCATCTAACAGTGGTTTTTTTTAAATTTTGTTAGTTTTAAGCACAAAACAATACAAGACCCTCTTTTACATAAAGCTTTCAGCTCTCAAAAATCTGTACACAACAAATACACAACAAATGCATAAGTAGGACAAGAACAAAAAAAGAAGTTATCAAGGGTTCCTGACTTGGCTCTGTAATTACACTGCAACAGCTATAGTTCAGGCATCTTTGAACCTCCCTAAGTCCCAGTGGGAATTACAACAAACAAAACACTGGACAGATGCCTCAATACCCACATCTACATTGCTCAACTAAAATGCAATTAATGTCAACTGAATTAAGACTTGCATTTTCTGGACCATCTTTAACAAAAAAGTTTAAAGAAAGCTCCATGACTCACACTAACCAAAAGCTTTTCAGTTCAAGACTAAACTAAGAGATTAGAAATTTGAGTTAGAGATTCATGAAGAAATCTAATGGAAGTGTCTTTCTATACAATGTTTGAATACAGAACCTACATGGAGATATGCCATTTGAAGCAGGAATTTAAAAGAACAGGACTTGTAATGAATCATTGATTATTGTTCCAAATCTTCATCTTCTCACTTGGAAATGAAACCATTTCAGCAGCTAATTGAACTGTACGAACTAAATACTGTTCAGAGTACTGCAAGCACAAAAATGTTCATTCAAGAATATGTATCTCTAAAATTAGAAAACATACCTGCTGATGTAAGCCTGCTTGAAATCTGGCCTCATACTAATTGCTTGTCGATATAACTGATCCGCTTCTTCAAGGCGAGATTCGTTTGCTCGAATTAAGTTTGCGAGATTGATATAAACATTTAGATGGTTAGGAGCAACTCTTGCTGCATACTTTTTCCCTGGAATAATCTGTCAAAGACAATACATGTACCAAACACAGATGAGCAAAAATATGAGAGATGACCAGTACAGAACTCCTTTTCAATCTGGCCCCATTTGTTTAAGGTACTATTGGACATTAGTGTGCAGGCTCTTGATAATGACAAAGAACAGTAATTCTTTTCCAGAAAAATCATATCCGAAAATAAACAGGATATTTTTTATTCTTTATTTCTATGAAAACATAGGTAACTTGTACAATATTTAAGATACTACTTAATTAAGCTCTGCTACTACTTAATTTGGCTTATCTAGATAGCTACTGGAAACCAACCAGACCTTGAAAAACTTTCTCCATTTAGACAAAAGTATTTCCTAAAGCCTAAACTGACATTCTGTCATACATTTTCATTCCTTTTTTATTACCCTTCAGCCTAATGTAAGCCAATGATTTGCCAACTGATACAGCAAATGAAAAGTAGTCAGGAAAGATGAAAATGCTATGACATTGCAACTGCTGTAATGTTTATACTTTATCCATTTAGAATCTTCATACTGTTTCACAATGCAAACTTTTGAAGCCATGCTTCTACTCAAAGGGCTGCTCATTTATTTTTGTTGCCAGTCTCATTTTAACCACAGCTTTTATTACCTTCATACATTCTCCAAAATACTACTCTCTTTTTCTCTAAAGAGCTTGAACAAGTAAAATTTCCTAGGTATAAATATAACTTAATGTATGGGAAAGGTAACAAAGCACATGTTAAAAGCATGTTCAGGCAAGGATTTTTTTGTTGCTGCTGTGGCTATCTTCTCCAACCTCCAATGTTGTATTTAAGCCTTCTCTGAAGGGCTCAGAAACTCAGTCACCATCAATGTATTAGCTGTAACTGAAAATAAACCAACTGTGACTAGAAACTGTAGGTTTTGGCTGCTGCTTTCTTTTATACCCTCAATTCCATAAAAAAACCCCAAAACACAACACAGCAGTATAAAAAGTAAATTAAAACAGTTGTAGCAGAGTTCTAAGTCAGCATTTTTTTAACAGCCATTATTGTATACAGCCTATTTTGTTCATAGACAGGTTTTAAAAGAACACTGACAAACTTTAAATTATACAGCCACACAGAGCTACAGGAAAAATACAAAAAATGTATCTTGAATATAGGTTCTGTCCTGTGGTGGTAGGTAAAATAAAGTTACTAATTACCTGTGGCATCAATGATTTAGCAATCATATATGATTCTTCAGCTTCTTTAGTTTTGTTTAGGTTCTTGTAAGTTCTTCCTACATTCATGTGGGCACCAATATCATCTTAATAAAGAAAAGAATGAAATTTAAATTATTTCCATGCACTGAGTATCATGAAATTAAACACCTCTGCATTCAGAGTAGCATGAAGTACAGGTACTCTGATAGAACATCCCCATCACCAAAAGAACAAAGTAATTCTATCATTTTTCATCTTAATTACGAAGCTAATAATTTAACCATGAACTAAAGAGGGACTATAAAATTACGTGGGAAACCGTAAAAAGTTTGAGGTCCTATCATATTTCCATGTATCTATCTTTAGTTTCTTGCTATAATAGAGGCACATAAATTGAAGGTTATTTATTAATCTTCTAAAAGGAAAGGCTGTCCAGTACTACCTAGAACTTCTTTTGCAACAATATGTAAAATGGATTAAATGTGCATTTTGATATTATCTAGATTTTTTTATTTTCTTACACACTTCCTTAGTTTTAAACAAAAAGATGAAGTAATATTTATACTCCATAAGAAATCACAGTTTAAGTTAATTCATAAAGAATGTCATGCAAGGAATAGTTTTAAAACTATTTGCAGCTTTTTATAGATAGAAGCCTTTTCTGGAGGACTTTTTTAGTTTATTTCCAAAAACCCTGGATCAATTAACTTACTGTATGACACTGATGTTCAGTTGAAGCAAAACAGTCCATTGAGAAGCTGTTAAGTAAGCTAAGTATACTGAACTACCAGGAGTGCAGAGATGGCAACTAGTCAAAGCTTTACCTGGTTGCACTTGTGTGGCCTGTATGAAAAACTGCAGGGCTCTTTCAAAATTTTTTTCATTTTCTAATGCATGCCCCACATTGTTCCATAGTTTTGCATTGTTCTTATTTACCTAAAACCAGAAAAAGATACAAAAGCATAGGTTATTAAGCTGAAATTACTTAACAATTGACTTTCTCTTAACAATATCTTAAGACATAAAAATGTACAGCAAATGACAGATTTCATCAAGCTTCTATACGTAAAGAATAAAAAGTCACTACATACAGAATGATTACATTGACCTTGTTGTGCGACATCAATCTGTTTTAGTTATTTACCCATAGAAATAACAAACATCTTAAAATTCAATGTAACTGATATGGGATATTTTGCAAACTGTCTTATCATGCCATATGAACTTAGAAGAAATTATCCTATGCATCAAACTTTTTGTAGATTTTTGTACTGAAACATATCCTGCTTTCATCCAGACAAGAGAATAAATTCAACTGCTTTGACACAAGAAGAATTATCATCTATTTTGTGCACATGAATTTCTATGTGTGCATCACACTGCTTTTAAAGCATTCCCAGAAGTAACTAATTAGATGCCAATATTGTCAATATAGAAATTAATGTGCCAAAACAAGCATAATTTTTGTCCATTTTTATCATGTTCCCCTGCAGCTTTTTAAGAACAGCAACAGGAACTTCCCATTATCCTTTCCAAACAGAATACAGTACCTTTAAAGCAGACATAAACAAAGTGTACTCCGACTCCCAATCCCAGTTTCTGTGCAGTGTTTTTAAGGCATGAGTGAATAGCACCGCAGCCAAACAAACCCAAGAAATTTTTCTTAGCACGCTATTAAATAAAACAAACAAAGACTTGTTGTAAGCACACCAAGAATTCTAATTTTTATTAGAATAAGTATCTCATATGCTAAAAGGCAAACAAAGGACCACATTTGTGACTAGCACACTCCAGAGTTTGAAAGGAAATAATGTTCAAACTAGTTTTGTTTTTTACCTGATTTTGTTGTTATGACTATGCAACTCCCTTAATAAGAACAAGCCCATTCACATAATAGAATTTGTATACCATGTATACAAAAATCATACTTCTCTTAAGACTTATCTGTAATTTAAGACAATATATGATGCCAAAAGTGAGGTTCTCCAAAACGCTACACAAAATGTTACAAAATGCAAAAGGCAACTTAAATATCACCTCGTACTTTTGTTTCATACCAGAAAATTCCACACATATTCTTTACTGCACACATCATCTATCTTTCCCACACTATAGAACACACCCAAATGGAGAGGTCTGTGCAGACTACCCCATCTTCCACAAGCAGATGTAATCCTAGTGCTACTGTAATATCTAAATAGGAGAAAGGTTTAGTGTCTTTCCAGCAATTTTGTTTTTAGAGCAGCAAACTGTGGCAAATATCACACTCTGTGACAAGCTTGTCAGGAATAATCTTCATTTTGTGCAGTTTATTTTTCTGGAGTTTAAACAGGACAGATATAAAACATACACTTTAAAATGCTGATCATTTGGTTTCTGAATTCTAATTCAATTATAAAAAGATGTCAAACATTCTATACCTTTCCTACAATTATGAATGTAATTTTGTTTCTAAAAAAATCTCATTCTTGAGTGGACATACAGGTGTTCACCATTAACAGCTATTTCTTACACTTGACTTATGGAACAGTTGTTCACTCTGCTACCTGCTTCACAGGGGTTTACTAAAAACTGAAAGGTTTTTACCCTCTCCACTTCTAAGATAAAAAATGCATCTTTTGACTACTATTCTTGGATTTTAAAATATTAAAGAAGTGGAACTGTAAAATTAAGAAAGTAATTCTAAAACACTATCAAAGTAATCAATGAGAACTGGCATATACAGTAATCTTTATGCCTATCAGGCTTATATGAAAGTTTTTTCTTTCCACATATTTCTAAAGCAAGGAGCCTTCTCTTTCTCATTTTAGAGAGCTGGTTTCCAATATTTTTGTAGTAAATGACACTATGTGCCTAATTTTTCTCCCCAGCCATCCTCTCCTGGTTCCTTGCTTTCTTCCACATCACTTCTATTTTATTGCCTCGTAGTGGGATTTGTGAGAATTTTTTCTCCATACTCCCACAAGGTCATTATCCAGATGCTGTCAGCTTCAGCAGCACCAGTTAGCGTAAATTTTACTGCAGGGCCTCATCTCTAACAATAGCAGACAACACAGACTGCAAATTGCTGCCTTCCCATTTGTCTGAACTGGCATCAGGATGCCACTGGGCTAAGAAGGGTAAAGCATCCACATCAGTGGGAGGTATGTCCAGATCAATGTAGAAGATATCACAAAACAAAAGTGTGTTCAAAACATGCTTTTAGAGCACAGTTTTTAAGGTGAAATTGTTAACCAAAGAATTTTTTAGTTTAACAAATACTGAATGGCTCTGATACCCATTCGTAGTATGTCATTTCTGAAAATTTAATCTGTTACTGATTAAATTTTCAGAAACTTTAATTTGCTGACACACATCCATTGTATAAATTTCAGTCAGTAATCAACTCTGAATAAAGTTAAACCAGTCTGACTTACACTCATCTCTTATTTTCATAGAAGATAACCATATTTATGGTTATGCAAGCTTTCCTGTTAGGGGTTTTTATCAGTATGAATTTATTTACCTTTTAGTTGATAATTTCTTCCATCCATGTGCTACTAAAATGCAGAATCCCATGCTAGGAACATACAACACTCGTTCTGCTACTACGAATCCAACAGGAAAAAACAGGTTTGACGCAGGAATGAATGGTAACACTATTAAGCAGAGTGCCTAGAAAAGAAATACAAGTAACATTAGTAATCAAGATTAGGCAGTGATAAATTGTATCCAAGAAACAATTTACAAATTACAAAAATAATCCCATAAAACCAGACATACATAGTAGATATTTGGTCTTGCCTTTTTTTTTTTTTAAATACTCAGATCTGTTTTACATTGAGACTGCTCTGAATATGGCAAGTAGTAACCTGCAAATGACTCTATTCCTTACTTAAGGGCTTGCAAGTCTGTTTGCATTTCTGTACTACAGAAAGAGGACAAATCAATAGGATCAAAGGATTAATTAAATTCAAAACAATGTTTTAGTAAGAGGTCCAGATAAAGAAACAAGACAGTGTAAGAACCTTGGACATTATCTAATAATTAAAAATTTGTATCAGCTTATTTGAGGCATAAAGCAGCTATTTTTACAGTACAATAGAATCTGGTTTGAGTTTCTGTAAAAAATGTGAATAACAAAAATCAGAATCAGTCACTGAATAAACATCAGTGTTTGGACAGAGCGCTAAGAGTACCCCAAAGTATTTGAAACGACAATGAAGAACCACACAATTGCAGTTCTTAGGTCAGGGACAGACTTCTTATCAAAAACTGTGTTTATTAAAAGGCAAAGAAATCCATCTGCTGCAAACAAAGTGGACGTGACCATTTGCCTTAAGTCCTGGATGATTGTTAAATAGTGGCTTTCCAATCTCTGGTTCCAGAAAAGACATGAATAATTATTTCAAAATATCTGGCCTCCAAGTTACAAAAAAAAAAAAAGCCCACAAAAGCAAACCTACAGAAATGGAATGTTTCTTTGAAGAAAGAGGAATTTTCTAGAAACTTTCAGTACAACTGGCTGTCTAGATTTAAGCATGACATTAACTGCCTCTTCCATGCTAAAACTGTAAAATAATCCAGTTTGAAAATCAACCTAGGATTACACACATAAAAATACAACACTGATTTAAAACTTCAACTAAGATTTTCTTGCATATTTCAAGGATATTTCAAGAATATGCACATGGATCATTAACACAGCTCAGCTGCTGATTCATAGCACTTCATTTAGCTCTACAAAGACAAAAACACAACTGAGCCTCACAATATACAGAATACATTGATTACTTGAGGATATTAATGGCTTACTGGAATGCAGCAATAGGCTTTGGCCTACCATATTGTTTCATTTTGTAGTACATAACAATTAATATTTAATATAAAATATTGCACTCCCATTTCCTAAGAAGTTAGCTTCCAGGCACTTCGATATTAAGTCTGAAAATCAGCATCATATTGAAAGTTACGTATACAACATAAGTACAGATTGAAGGAAAACAACTTGCATTAAACCAGGATTATACTGTCAGGTGACATTGAGGCTTGCATGCTGGAGTGAATGATCTCAGAAAATCCTTCCTATAAAAGGCACTTGGAATAATAAAAACACATGTAAAAATACCACTGTCAAACAAAAACTAACTAACACCAACACATGCTGAGAAACCTACTAACCCTTTCCTATGTAAGTTTCACCAGGTAGGGAATAAACATAAAGGCAGGGAAATAAACAGCCTTAAAATTCAAGAGCTGACCTATAAAAAAAGTGAACCACTCCCCACACACATTTCTACTGCTCACAGTGCACTGGAGAAAAACTTATGCCTCAGCTTATGTAAGGAGGAAAATCAAACTACTCCTTTGCATATTCGAAGTGCTGTGAAACTTATTTTCCAAGCATGTCACCTTGCATATTTATCATATTAATAAGGTATCTAAAGTTCTTCTCTTCATACACAGTTTCCAAACTCAGGACAAGAGATTTCATCAGCAATACTAGATATCATTTTCACTGATTTTCTAGTGAAATATATTGCCTTGCTCCAGTGACAAGACAAGAAAACCCATATGAGTCAGAACTATAATGCTAGGTCTTTTAGAAGTGAATCAAAATTTGTCAGCTGCTTAGCAAAGAACTACTTACACCTTAGGTTATGCATAAATATTCCCACCCATCTGAAACTTTTGTTGGCTGATTAACATACGAAAAAAACCCCATTATTTCTGAAGCAGACTAAGATAAATGCATGCAGGTTTGTTGTACACAGAATTGCACCACTGAATTAATAAAAAGTATGGTATCAGGTTACCATTAACCTTACAAAAATCTGCAATGGAATCAATAATCGATGACTGTTTTATTTTTCAAAAATACTAGCTCCTTTGATCCTTTCCATTTCTTCCAAAATATTCTTTCCTGTTAATCCATCTCAGTTTTGAGATAATATATAATAGTGAATAGACAGACAGGAACTGATCTTACAGTTTGACAAAATTAGTTTTTCATTACAATATGAAAACAACTCAGAGAAGAACAACAAAACAATAGAAAAAGTGGAAACCCTTTTCCTAAATGCAAAAATATGTCCTTTCTTTCATACCTATGAGAAAGAAAATCAAGTCTCTTGCTAAATACACATCATGACTACTGACATTTAAATAAGGTAGACAGCTTGCAGGATGAAAATGCATTCTGGTCCTTGAAACACATTTAAATTCTACTGAAAGCCCCCATTTGCCAGTTGAGCTCCGAATATCTGAGAAAGGCTGCAATACAATTTGCAAACACATAACAAGAGGCATATTTATCCTCATCTCTGACAGAATCACATACTGAATTGCAATTTAGCAGTTTTGTTGCTAGACAATTTTCCCCTTATGTGTTCATTTTAGCCCAAAAGGAGATGCACATAGGTCTAGATGCACATAGAGATGCTCTCTAGGTCACAATAGATTACACATGTGACCAACCTGGGCCACTTACTCTTAACAAAAGGACAAAACCGATGCATCATTCATACCATCAATACTGTCTTGGAGGAATCCCCAGGGTATCGGAGACTGAAGACCATCAAAGATCCCAGAAAGCAAAAGAAGGTAAGGGTGGCAACATTTCTAACATCTAACAAAGACTCCACAAGAGGAATAGTTCCCATTGTCCAGTCACAGCATAATTCTGAGGGATTGAGAAGAAGCCAAGCATTTACAGGAAGGAGGTAGTTGAAAGTCAGCTGTCTTGCTGGGGATGGACTAACAGCAGCTGGGTTATCAAACCTAAAGCAAAAGAAAGGAGAAAAAGGAGCTTTTAATGAAGAAAGATATGGTCTTGATTCCCTTTGTGGCAAATTTTAGAGTCATAGCTAGAACTACTACTTACAGACATGTAAAATAGCCTAATCTTCCTGCATTTGTCAGGTGTGAAACCATGCACAATGACACATTGTAGAGAGGCACAGAGCCTCCTCCATGTTTATGAAACTGTTTTGGGATATAATCAACATAAGTTTGAAGAAACAGAATGATTTACACCTAAAGCTGGGACCTAAAGTGGTCCTTGCTCATGTTTGTAATAGTTTCAATAGTTTGTCTCATTTTTTCAGGGACAGTTTTAGATTCTCGTATTTCTACATTGCTCAAACTTAAGATAAATTAGTTTGTCAGTTCTGATGTCATTCATATACACTTATCTTCAAGTAGTCTATCTGAAGACAACCATGTTTTCCACATAGTACATACCTAAAATACAAAATATATTCTGTTTGTAGAAGAGGAAAAAACTTAAAAGAGGTTGGGAGTGTTCAGCTAAGGTTCAAATACAGAGACAATAAAAAATACTTAAGCAATAAGACATTTAATTTCTGAATTACTAAGATGAACTATAAACTGCAAATTTTTTTTAAATGGCTGTCTGCTCAGATACCTCAATATTTTGGACATTTTAGTCAGCACTTGCTGGAATAGTATCATATAGCAATTTCACAAAAAATGCAATATTGTACAGACACTGAATACCGATATTAAAATAAGTGAGTAACACTTAAATCCATATATTTTTGGCCATTTCATTTGACTTCATTAAGCCACATCTTATTTATAAACAATTGTAAATAAGAAACACTTTACTATTACCTTGTAAACACTGGAAGCTGAGACTGGATAATCTGGACTCTGACAACTACAAGCAGCAACGTACTGAACATTAGGACTATGAGCTTCAACAGTGTTTGGAGCATAGAGAAAGGAATACTGCCCTTCCCTCGAAGAATCTGTACAGCTGTGTCCAACAATGCTGGCAAGGTGTACTGCAAATTAAAAAATTGTTTATCATCAGAGTACTCATTACTCCCCTTAGATAAACAGCTACCTAGTTCTTTTTTCCTTGGCTTTCTCTAAATGTCTGCTCCCAACAGTTACTTAGATCAGCTACTTAGTGCTTTCATGACAAGTCCCCAAAATAAGGTCTCCATCCTAATAAACTATTCAGGTATTCTTGCTAACACTATCACAGCTGAACCTGTATGCCTCTAGCTGTCTATTTTGCACTGACAGATCAAAAAACTCTACCATCTTCAGAGACTTGAACAAATGAATCATAGCCATGAAATAAACTTTCAAGAAGAAAAATCACTATTTTCAGAATTATCAGCCCCTCTGAAAACTTGCCCTATAAACAAAATTCCTTACGAATGATAGAAATACTATTTGCTTCCTGATTAGCCCTGGCTTTCTATTTTATGCCTCTACTGCAGTAAGTCATTAGTCCTTGCCTCATGAACATCATGATTGTGCAGTTTCCCATTACATAACCTAATTTCTTTTCTGTACCTCTTTCCCTTTGTCTTCATCACTTCTGCTGGTGATGATTTATTGGTTCACACACACTGGTTAGCTAAACTACAGAAATGGAAAGGTTTTTGAGGACCGGTAAACCTCTAAGTTCATGTGACACCTGTGCTTTCAGAAGAAGCCTCAGTTTGCATTTTATCTTTTCTACTCAATTGACTCACACAATCTTGTTAAACTTTAATGAAATTGAAGATCAGATCAAAAAGTTACTAAAAGAAAGGAAGAGTGGGCTGAAAGCAAGTCATGTACTGGTGATTTCCTTAAAAATGCAGCTTGAAAATTCTATGTTTATTCACTAGACCTGCAAAGGCAATAGTTACAAAGACATCTATGTGATTTTGTTATTTTGGCCTTGATTATGTATCCCCAGGATAGACAATCTTTTGGCTTTTATTGGTGCATTTTTTGCAAAATATTCCTGCAAGTAATTAAGGAATAATAACTTGAAAATTTTCTTAAAATATGCAATGATACATTTTTAATTGCATTTATTTTGATTATTAAAAACCTAAGAATTATTTAATTGCAGGAACATCTAGTTTCTTTAAGGAAAAGTCACTATTAATTTAAAGGCTTATCAATGCTTAAAATGAAATCTATCAGAGAACGGTATTCTTAGAACAACAAATTTCTTAAGCATATTACTTATTCAAATAGAACTACTCTAAAATGTCTGGTTACTCAATAGAAAATGATGAAATGCATTTGTATATGATATATTCTCTACTTTTACTACAGGGATTAAAACCAAATAATCCCTCACCTTTATACACCTCATACTTTAATCAAGACTGTTAACATGTTAGGATTTGCAAATCTCAGTGAACCAAAACTGTAGGCTTCCATTAAGACCTGTCAAGTCCTTACTGAGTATATTTGCTAACATCTCTGTATGGCATGTAAAGGACAGCCTGGATGTCATTCGAGTCCCTCAACATGAACCATTTATGTCAAACATGAACTGACTCAAAAAAATCTGAAAAATGTAACAGAACTATTGAGCTAACCTGAACTGAGAAAGATCACTGCTGAAATACGATGCTTTAAAGTACTTAATGTCTCATAACAGAAATTCACTTTATTTTTCAACAGCTTACCCCTTGAGCAATAAATACTTCATACACACAGCATATCCCCACCACTGTTATTCCTTGTTCTTTACATAGTGTTGCAACAGCTACTAGAAACACAGTCACTGCAATTGGAGTCCACACTGCAAATAAAGAAGACATTATTGAAAGTGTTCTGTCTTACAAAAAACACAAACATTTAATCAAGTAAATTAACCTAAAAAGTGAAGACTTTGGCTCTTCATGTTTGAATATGCTACGTTCTGTAAACTTGTTTAGTATGTAATTTCTTATGAAAGATGACCAGTTTTCCTCTACAGAAAATAATACACAAGCATCAATGTTAGAACTGCCTCCCTTAAATCAAAATAACTAAATGAAGGGTAAAAGACTAGTTTATAGTAAGTAAAACAAAGTATCTCAGTATTTCCTAAATCACCAAAGCACTTTTTCAAATGGAATACTTTATAGGGAGTCATAACTTTTCACTATGTCAATCTGGCAAAGAGGCAAGCCTCCTTCATCTTCACTGAAACTTTGCAGCTTACTTGTGACTGAACAGCTGAGGCACTGCAGCACACTTCCACTTAAATTGCAATAATAAAAGTCAGTGCAGGAATCCCCTGCAGTAGGTGTTATAAAGCTAATTAAGAAATGCTTAAGTCTTGGGGAAAAAAAATGCAATTTATATAATGGAATGTAGTATTACATGGGTATCTTGGGGCTCAAGGGGTTTTGGAACACACTTGCTGAATAACTAGTACACCTCTATTACAGTTTTAAGAGCATTTTTATCAGTGATAAAGGAATTTAATTATATCTCTCTTTGCCAATCATTTACCTATGGTATTATCTGGCCCTTTAGACTTTGTGTATGACAAAAAAGCAGCTAGGAAAAAAATAGATGATAAAAGCTCTGCTCTGCCCACAACTCCAGTCACCTGAAAAATAAAAGAAAAAAAAAACCTTAATTATTATGAAATATTTATTATTATTTGACATTTTAAGATAGCACTTGTTGAGATATTATTAGTAATCTAAGTACGCTATTTATACTAGATATTTATTATTATACAAAGCTAGCAGATCTTTAAGGAAGTATTCCAGGAGTTACCAATCCCCAGCAGCAATAAATTGGGCAAGGAAAGCAAGAGGTTGGCATTGCTGAGTAGAGAACTGCTGGTGAAACTAAAGTGAAAGCAGCAAACACCCAGGCAGTGGAAACAAGGGCAGGAAACCTGGGAAGGGACAAAGTTCAGTTGTGCAGAGATGGGGCGAGGAAGGCCAAGGCAAAGCTGGAACTGAATGTGTCAAGGGACAAAGAATAACAAGAAAGGCTTCTTACAGGTATGTTAACCAGGAAAGGAAGGTCAAAGGTGTAGCCCCCCACACCAACAAAGCTGAAAAACTAGTAAAAATGGACAAGGACAAGGCTGAGGTACTCAACAACATTTCTACCTTAGTGTTCAACGGTAACCTCTCTTTCCACATCTCTCCAGTGGATGGCAGTAGGATTGGGACTGGGAGAGCAAAATGCTTCCTGCTGTAAGTAAGGGTCAGGGTTCATGAACACCTGAGGAACCCGAACATGCATTAAGTCTATGGGACTGGATGACATGCATCCCAAAGTCCTGAAGGAACTAAGGGATGTAGTTGCCTATCTCCATATTTGCAAAGTCACGGCAGTCAGGTGAAGCCCAGGTGACTGTAAAATGGGAAATACTATACCTATCTTTAAAAGGAGTAGACAGGAAGACCCTGCAACCTACAACCTGTCACCCTCAGCTCTGTGCTTGGGAATACCATGGAACAGACCCTCCTAGAAGCTATGCTAAGGCACATGGAGAACAGGGAAGTGATTCAAGACAGCCAGTATGGCTTCACCAAGGGCAACAAGGACACCCGCCTGTTCAACCTAGTGATCTTCTTTGATGGAGTGACTCCATCAGCGGACAAGGGAAGGGCTACAGTTAAAATGTATTTTGTTTTCTCTAAAGTGTTGGACATGGTTCCCCACAATATGGAAAGAGATTGATTAGATGGGTGGACTGCTGAATGGATAAGGAATTGGTTGGATGGTTGCATCCAGACGATAGTGATCACTGGCTCCCTCAGGGATCCATACTGGGACCAGTGTTACTTAATATCTTCATTAATATCATAGACAAAAGGATTGAGTGCACCCTCAGCAAGTTTGTGATGACACCAAGTTGAGTGATATGGCTGAACCATGTGAAGGATGGGATGCCATCGAGAGGGACCTGGACGGGTTCAAGAAGTGGGTCCTTGGGAATCTCATGAGGTGTAACAAGACCAAGTGCTGGTGCTGCACCTGGGTTGGGGCAACCCCTGGTAGCAATCCAGACAGGGGAATGAACAGATGGAGAGCAGCCCTGCCCAGGACTTGGGGGTGCTGGTGGGTGAGAGGCTGGACATGACTCAGCCATGTGCACTCACAGCCCAGAGAGCCAAATGTGTCCTGGGCTGCATCCAAAGCAGCGTGGGCAGCAGGGCCAGGGAGCGGATTCTGTCCCTCTCTTCCTGTGAGACCCCACCTGCAGTGCTGCATCCAGCTCTGGGGTACCCAGCACAGGAAGGACATGGACATGTCAGAGTGAGTCCCGAGGAGGCCACCAAGATGATCACAGGGATGGAGCAGCTCTCCTACAAGGAAAGGCTGAGAAAATTGGATTGTTCAGCCTGGAGAAGAAGGCAGCTTCAGGGTGATCTAATTTTGGCCTTCCACTACCTGAAAGGAGCCTACAAGGAATGAGAGAGACTATTTTCAACGTGACAGGACAAGGGGGAATGGCTTCAAACCGAAATAGAGTAGCTTTAGATTAGATATTAAGAAAAAACTCTTTACTGTGAGAGAGTGATGAGGCATTGGCACAGCTTGGCCAGAGAAGTTGTGGATGCCCCATCCCTGGATGTGTTTAAGGCCAGGTGGGAGGGGACTTTGAGTAACCTGGTCTAGTGGAAGGTGTCCCTGCCCATGGCAGGGGGGTTGGAACTAGATGATCTTTAAGGTCCCTTCCAACCCAAAGCATTGTATGTTTCTATTCTAGCAACTATTCTAGTACTAGAATAGTGCATGACTGATACACTACTAGGATATGCATAAGTAAGATTGATAAACCAAGCAAAAAATGACTCAGGCAAGAAAGGCTGCTTTCAGTCCAATCATTCAAAACAAGAATCATACAGGCGGCTGGTGCCCAACTGTGGCTGATATTGCTCTAACCATTGAGACAACTGAAAAATGATGAACTTTCTCTTTAGCCACAAATATTCTTTGGGACAGAATTTGGGCATGGTAACAACTGCTGTCTCCATAATACTTGGATGACATCAGCTTTCAGCAATAGGAGTTCTAACAGAAGACTCACGAGGGCTGTTCCACATACATATTCTGCAGACACCAGCACACAGAAGCTATGATTGTTGTTTTGTTCATACCTTTTCTGACTGGTTGAACAGATCTGAATCTGAAAGGAGCACTTCTTTGATTGGTGCTATGGCAGCTCTAAGGTGAGCAGTCAACAGTTACAAATAAATGGATGGGAAGCTCAGTGCAACAGATAAAGAATGACTCAGGCTTTACTACAGGTCTGGCAATTTTCAGAATGACAATTTGGTTGGCAATATGAAAATTGCAGGTAATGCCCCCTTGATGAGACAGAGAGGAGTGGATTTTATGAAATTCAGAGAAGTACTAAAATGCATAGGGCAGAAGGTTGTTTCAGAATCCCCAATGAAATACAGATTCATTCCCATTTCAAGACCTGTTTTCAAAAAATGCTAAGATGAAACCAACAACCAGACGTGGAAGACCGGTCATTATGTTAATGGTTACTGCAGTAGCCACTGTGTTGACAACTGTACCTCCTAGGACTACCATTCTTCCTCACTTGTCCTCCTCTCTAATGCCTCTGACTGTTTCCCAATTTTGCAAGTAACATGGATGAAAAATGGCATGCTATCCTGAGGCAGATGGTCATATTTAGCTAAGGAAACCTCATAGCTCATGATTTAACTTTGATGATGCTGAAAACTGACTTTCTACCAACCAGACCCAGCTAGAAAGTTTTATTGCTATGTACATTCTTGGTCAAGCATGATTGATCCAGCACAGCATAAAATGAGAAAGTAACTCAGTACCCAAGGTCACAGCATAAAGAAAAGCATTCTAATCTGAATCTGAAATCATACTCTAGTATTTCTCTTGGGACTACTGTATGTTTGCCAAAGGAGACAGTGAATCACACACAGATAAAGCATGTTTCATGACTGGTAAGATACCATAGTTTGTGTTAGTATTTTGAAGAGTATATAAGAATTTGTTTCCAAAATATCTTAAGATGTTTCAAAGATTCCTGGTCTGGATTGCAAAATTGTCTGGCATTAAGACATTAAAGAGAACTTTATCTGTAGATCAGTTGAAAGAGAACATTAATAAAGCATGTTGGTGTGCCTCCACAGTTGACTGCCAACAAAAGAGAGGTTCTATTTCTGGATACAAACGTGACTTCTGAGATAAAATTCCAGCACTCAGAAGGTTAGTTGACATCCTGTAGTTATAAAGGTGGTTTACATACTTCTGGCCAAAACAGTAGCAAAGTAGCTAGGAAGCTGAACTGGAATTGTACAAAGACAAACAAAACTATGATGCTTTTATTCAACCCATTTCCTAAAAACTTCTTCCTCAGAATAACAGGTATTACCACTGCAAGAGCCTACCTTCTCTCTGAACTCAAGCAGAAAATTATCTTAAGTTTATCCTGCTCTGATAATTTTTAGAGGAAAAATCTGTTTATCCTAAGATAGGTAAAGGGTTGAAATACTTATGTATTGCACCTGCTGTTTCAAACTCTTTTGCAGGTGACTAATAAGTAGGAGATTAATTTGAAGGAAATGAATGTAAATGAATGAAAGCCAGATACCTTTCAATTATAAAAAGACAAAAATCCCCATTCCTAACATACATCGCCTCTTTTCTGTGTAAGGAAACTACCAGTTGTTCTGCTTTTCATACACTGAAAAAGATGGGGTAGGAAGGAAAAAAGCCCTTATCTGACTCCTCATTGAGTACCTAAGTACAGCAGCGAAGGGATTAAACTAGAATTGCAGTTTCTCAGCGTTTCCAGGCCAGCACCAAGTTGTACCATCCTTGTGTTACAGTGCCCTCATGTGGCCGATGCCAGGCCTTACACACCCTTTGCCAAACCGCTTCAGAACTACGCAACATTGCCTTACATAATTGGCTTTTGTTACACAATGCGCGGCAGGATTTGTACAGCACTTCTTACTAACTCTGATGCACAGTAATAAAAGCATCTGTGTTACTTGATAGTTCAGGAAGAATCTTAACGTTCAGGCACAATAAAGACTCACTGAAATTTGGAATGAAAGTGACAAATTACACTGGTTGATCTAACCTGTGAGCAACTAACGTTAAGTCACCAGCAACTTGCTAATACTCCTCCAAAGATGCTATGGCATTTACTACAAAGAAGCAAAGCCAAATTTTGCAATTTAAAGCGTATTTTTTCAAAGAACCAGAAAACCAAATGAATTTTTTTTTAACCTGTATTTTATCCAAGTTTTTATGGGGGTTTGTGCTTTGGAGTAAGCAGAACTTCTTAGGTGCTTAACTTCTGCACTTTTAAACATTCCATTAACTTCTAGCAAGGACATATTAGTAGCTCAAGTAGCAGCCAACTTTATCTACTCAATTCCTGTAAAATTTGCTCAAAATACATGGATGCAGGCTTCTGAAATACTGCCTAAAGGGATTTGTACTATTAGTGAATAAGAGAGATGCAAACTCTTTATCCAACAAATCAGAACCAAAAAAATTACAACAAAGTAAGAGCAAACCCCTTTCATTTTATTAAAATCAAAAGATTCTACTCCCTCCCTTCCCCACCCAAAAAAACCCCTTCACACAAGAAAGTGGTACCACCTCCAAAGCAGCAAAAGATTCAAGCATTTTCAGTTTTCTGAAAATAAACTAATACTATAAGAAAAAGGAGATGGAGAAAGGGCTTTGCAACACCTGTGTACTGAAATCCAGGAAAGCAGATTGAAGGGGTGCACAATGAACAGCAGAAAATGCCACAAATCTGCTTTATCATATTTTCTGGCAGAAACAAATCTAATGAATGGTGATCACAAGATTTCATTTCCTCCACAACATTGCAAGCCTGGTTGGCCACTAAAAAGTATATAATCAGAAAACTTGTACAAATAAAGCTTTTTTAAAATTTTTTTAATAGAAGTGAAGAATTCCTTCAGAATCAAAGAAAAGGTAAATGTGAGAGGAGAGGAATGTATTTCTTCTTCCTTATATAGTATAATGTTTAAAAAGTGGACAGTTCAAACAGAATAGGCCTAAGCTGGCTATAGCATAGCAACAAAAATCCTAGCAGAATGTCCCACTGAGACACACATACTGACAGAAAAGAAAGTAGACAGAATAGACAAGGTGATTAGCCACAAGGGATTCTGGAAATTAATTAATAGGCATCCATAGTATTTGCAAAATAGGCTACTGGATGAATCATCACACAACACAATGTCTACGTAAGCTGAAGTCATAAAAACCAATGTGCATAGCAGAGGCTTAAGTTACTTAGTAACTAATGTGTCTTTAATTACTTTCCAGTGGCTGCATGTAGTATGAAACAACTCTGAGCATGAAAATTTGTCACTTCCATCACTCACTGCAAAGGGAAGAGTCAGTATGAGTAAAATCACACTTTCTGTAGTTATATACATATAAGCAGATAAAACCGCCATGAAATTTAAGTTTCATTAACACAGCTCAAACAGGTTAAGCACATCACAGCTGTACCTACCGCTTCAGTATGTATTGGGTGCACTGCGAAGAGCAAGGATGCAACTATGCTGCTCCTGTTGTCCAGGAAGAGCTTACAGACCTTGAGGAAGACTATGCAAACCACCACATGAAAGACCAGATTTAGAAAGTGGTAAGAAACTGCATTTAACTCGCTGAACAAGTAGTTTAAACGAAATGTTAGAACTGTGAGGGGACGATAAGATTTATGACTCCGCTCCTGAAAGAAAATAAATAAATAAATCAGTCCATGAACTTGCAAAGTGACTTTCACTCCAAAATACCTTTCTAAACACCTAGGCAAATGTGAATCCCCTTCTACTGTCAGGCACCTACCTTCAAAATAAAGATACGAAAATCAGTAGCACCCCCCCCAAAAAATGGCTTATTTCCACTAGACACGATTTTTGAGTAAAAACATGTTAAAAAGTACTACTTGAAATTTTACTGGGGGAGTTTAGGAACCTACTTAACCCTCAATGAATACAGAACTAAATGGCATCTGGAATCTTTGGTTACAGGGTTATATGAAAATTATGTATCAGTCTATTTGTAGAGCTAGAAAATAACATCTCACAAGGAACGAACCCGGTACATTATGACCATAAGAAAAGATTATAAAGTGGAATGCCTTGATTGGCAGAAAATGTATGAATAGGAGAAAATTTTTATTCATTCTCTCAGCAATAACACCATGTGTGACTTTAAAAACTGTATCAAAATCCTTTAGCCATTGCTATTTAAAAATGTTTATCAACAACTTCAATGCCAATGCAGCTTTTCAGATAAAACATAGCCACTCTACATGGGCTACAAATCAGAAACTCTGGATTTATATACATATACACTTAATTTAATTTAAAGGATTCAATATCCCAATTCCAAGCTTTGTTGTTTAAGTGTTACCTTTCCTTCCAGACTGCATTTAGAAATAAATACCCTTGTATGTCAATATCTGACTTTTGCAGGAGAAAATAAATTGGTCAGCATTGTTCAATTTCGATATTGGGATTACACAGCAAATAGCATCTTGCAGCTATGTGCTTTCGGTACAACTTCATTTTCCTACCAGTTTTCTTATTGAACAAAGGCAAAGAATATAAGCTACATGTGTTCCTGATATTATAGTACAAAACACTAACACCACTAAATTCCATCAAATCCAAGCTATTCTGTTAAAACCACATTAGGGAAAAGAAGCGTAAAAACACTCGGCAAGGTTTTTTTTCAATTTCCTAAATGTTTCAAAGTGTTTCATAAACCATTTACCTCAGACATTGGAGTGCCCCAAAAGTCATTCTGAAACAGATTTTTTAACGGAGTAGAAGGATGCAAATCTTTATTGTCCAAAATTGCGGAAACGTCATCAAAAACAAACCCACAAAAGAGACTGTTCCAGTAGCAAGCTGCCACCACACCAACTATTAGTGCTGCTTCCTTCAGGCTTACATCAGCCATCTTCTCTAGGAGTTCTCATGGACAAAAGCTGAAACATACGTAAAGACACTTGAGTAGTTTTACTTACTAAACTTGATAAAGAAAGTCAAATTAAGACATCAAATACTTTAGAAGTTAATGAAACTCCATACCTAAAAATCAGTAATATAGAAAAATTTCCTCACGTCTCACGCATGTAACATGGTTTAGTGTTTAAAATAAATACTCTCATTGAAGTATCTTACCCTTAAAAAGGCTTACATAAAGTGGGTACACTGCTAATTTTCATGTTTTACTTGAGGGGGGCGGGGGATAGAGGGGTGGAAAAAGCATTGATAATAAATTTTGATGTAGTTTTTTGCAGACAGCTATGCAGTTCAAGTGCTGCAAACTGATAAACTATGAAAAATAAGTTCTCTGGAATCCTGAGTAGTTTAACATACACAAAATTCTAAGTTATCAAAGAGGCAGACAGTGTATCAATTATTTATGGGGTTTAAGTTTAAAGGTGTTACTCAAAATATTTCAAAAGCAATCAAAACTAAAACAAAACTTCAAACATTCTGATGAACAAGCAGGACACTCGTAGAACTCCACAAATATGGGGGTTCAAGAACAGGTATAGGACATCAACAATAATAAAAAGTTAAACTTACCATTGAAGGTCACACTAGGCTCATTTGCATTCTTTGTAGAAGTTCATGAAAAGGTCATTTTTTTTCCGCAACTCTGCCAATTGCTCTGATGTCACTGACTGCTCATGAGAATACTGTCTAAAAAATAGCATGCAAAAAAAGACAAAATAAACTTTATCTTACATTGTTTTCTCTCATCTTGCATAAACTTCCTAAACCCTAGAAATTATTAATCAGTAGTTTTATGATTATTTACAACATATTATATGGGTGAACTGATCAAAACATGAAATTACTGTGTATTGGAGTTGTTTGAAAATACTGTTCTGCCTAGGAAGAATAAGAAGGTAACTACAGGTAAAAGGCATTTCTTTTGACCACTGGTTGACACAGCATAGACCACTGCCAACTGCTGGGACAAAAGATACTGAAAAGCTACAGAGAGTTGAACACTTGACTTTATTATAGAGAAAAAGGACATGACCGAACAAGAGTATTTTCCCCCAAACTGTAGAGGGGGAACATTTGTAAGGACACAGAGCAGCTAATATTAGCCAGATAATGCAGATCCATGAATATGTAAAGACTGCAGCCTTATGTTTATCACAGTTCACACATCAAAGCTAATGAGCTATTTGAAAGCTACAATCTGCTTTATCGTCCTAAACCCTGAAATCCTGGTGATTTTTTTTTTTCCTTTGGTCTCCTGGGCTTTTTAAAAATTGTTCATTTATCATAAAACATGCTGAGCTGGAATGGACTCACAAGGATCGCTGAGTCCAACTTCCGGCCCTGCACAGGACAACCTCAAGAATCACACCATGTGCCTGAAAGCATTGTCCAAATGCTTCTTGAACTCTAAAACCAGGCCACAGAGATCTAGATAGGTGATCCTGGTTGTGGTTCGCAGCCTGGACCTGAGAGCATAGCAATCCCTCATCACCACAACTAGTGGTAAAGGAGCAGAGGGGTACAGGAAGGAATACATGTGCAACCAGATCAGGTGCAGCTGAACTAAAAACCAGGACACAGATCATTTCAAAGAAATCAAACCAAACCATTTGGTGTTCCTCACACAACGGCAAGGGCTTTTTTTACTTTTGTAGTACTTGGAGCACTGGCTATTGATGTTACTTCAACCAATAAGCCTTTTTTTCAAAGCTGCCACCACCTTTGTAATTAACAAAAATAAGTTAAAAAAACCCACAACAATGTTAAAGGATGTTGCCACATCTTTCTCACAGAATCATACAATGGTTTGGGTTGGAATGGACCTCAAAGATCATCTAGTTCCAAAGCATCCTGCCATGGGCTTGATCAGAGTACTTTAAAACATTAAGTCAAGTTTACAACTGAACATATCTATGGTCTTCTTGGCAGCCAGAGAAATCTTATTAAAAAAAGAAAACAAAGCATGCTGCAGAAACACATGAAAGACAGCCCACTTTTAAACTTCAACTCACCACTTTTTTAGTTCCCTCTTCAAAGAAGGTAGATATGAAATGGATGCTTCTACCCTGCCAGAATCTGAAATTCCTTTTTTGCAACAGCTTCTGAACACTGCACTTCCTACTTCTTGAAGTTCACTAACTCTACTGAAAAGCAGTGACATCTGAAAAGGACCTACAATGAACACGTCAGGATTTTCCAACATACAAGCCTTTATTACTTTAAAGACTGTTACAAGGTAATATTGCCACACAGAACCAACTGTAAGATTTATTTAAATTCAACCTTTAAGAAAAGACATTGTAAGGTCAGTAGGGTTTTGGTGACTTGTAATCCTTTAACACTACTTCAGAAACAGCTACTGTTACCCAACTAGCAAAAAACCAAAACTGATTCTTAAGTATTGCGTCTTACCAAAATGAAAAGCTTAACCAACCTTAATTATTAGCTCTGTCAACTTTTAGTATGTTTTCACATTTCCACACATGAAAAAGTATGTCAAAACATGTACTTTACTTATCTGTTAATCCTAGGTGATTCTAATGCTTTTACAACCTTTTCTTTTTGCTCTGAATTTCTAGTATTCCTTCTACTCAGAACTTCACACTGTACACCACTATTGACTATGCTGTTCCCTGACAGAGCTCCACTTACCTACATGCCAGCTGTAGGGAAAATATTGTTTTCATTTGAATGAAAGGGAACTCTTAAGCATAAATAAATTCAGATTTTAGATAAATCCAAAGTTCATGTTTCAGTGGCTAGCTCACCATCAGAGAAACCTTTCAGAGAATTCCAGAAAATACTCACATTTAACACTGAAATTTTTTAATTCCAATTCACCTCCTCCTTTACAGGCACATTTCAATTACAGATACAATGGCTGTACTTTGGTCTTTCAAGACAAATACTTGAGTCACAGACACTCCAGGCAATCCTGAACAGTTTTACTAAATTTACTGTAAGCAACAAATACACACTACAAAATGCAGTTCCGGTTTTAGCAGCAAGTCACACAACATACTGCTTGAACTGTGCCAAACTTGGTAACCTCTAAAGCATCATACCATACTCCTCTCAAATTTTTGTTGTGTGCCAAAACACTAGGTCTTGAAAACAGAGAGGCATAACGGAAATCTGGCAAGCCCCCATATTCAAGCAATCTGCTTCCAGGCTAAGTACAAAGAAAGGAATGGGGAATGTAAGGTCACGTACAACCTGTAGATTACACAAAAACTGTAGCACAGGTACTTTACTACTTCTGAATGGCATTCTAGCCTTCTAAGGTCTTATTTTCCTGAAATGTACTCTAAAGATACACAGAGTAAGGAAAATTACTCTTTTCCACCTGGCCTGATCACAAGGTACTTTTAATGTTCTTGCTGAATTAAAGCATAAATATGGAAAAAAAAAGTTTTTGCAGTCCTTTATGTTAGTGTAACAACACAGATTTCGAGGAAGGCTCACCATCAGAACTACTACTTCCTATCTGCTACTGTAGCTGGGTCCACCCTCACACTCCAAGTTCCAAACCTGCAACAATCATCAACATGTTGAGAATGCAAAACTAAAGCAGAGGTTTATAAAAGATCATCTCTACTTAGTAAGCCAGGCAAAAAGTATGCCTGCCATTAAACTCAGTGGAAAACAGCAACTGCTTCTTGGCAACCAAAACTACTTTCATGCCAACTAATCTGTTATCAGTTTGATGTCGGAAAGTAAGAAGCCATGTAAGGAGTATATAAGACTGAGAACCTCGTAAATCACAGATGTGCAAGAGGCTGCTGAAACCTTGGTATGACTGGGCTGCTCATGTGAGTGGATATATTTCCCTTCTTACCCAACTGACATGTTGATCAACCCAAGTATGGTCTTGCAAGTGCCAGTACTTCACTCGCAGCAATGGATGTATTTGATAAACACCTGCAAAATGCTGCCTAACAACTTCTTTATTAACACAGAGTTGCTGCGAGGGAGAACCACATCACTGCCTAGTCCTACACATACAAACAGACAGACCATCCTTCAAGTTACTTTTTCATCCCACCTACCTGCTACTTTCACAACTTCTAAGACTGCCCCTCAGATACCTTAACTACCCCTTGGGCTGTATGACTGCCAGCTCATGGTCTAGTGCACGGCCACAGACAGAGCTACCATTTGACTGGATGAAAACAGGACAGACATGTACTTCACATACTTTATTACAAAGACTTCTGTTGGATGCTTTAATTTACAACAGTATCTGACCATATCATGAAGAATACACAGCTGAAAACAATAAACAACAAGATAAGCCTTGATAGTCAGAAACTGCACAGTAGTCATGACAGCCCACTGTAAAAAAAAGAATACCCAAGCTGTGCAAAACACCCTATCATTGGACTAAACTTCTCAAGCTGTTTGGCACAGAAATCTGCACTTTGCACTGCACCATTTTAACATTTGTACAGAGACATTAAGTGGAAAGGACAGAAGAGAACCAGAACTCTCAAGCCCGTTTGGCTCATAAGGCACATAGTTTTCTTCTTCCAACATCTTGAGATCCCTCTAATAGCTCATCCAGTCTTCAAGAATTACAGACAGGAGCAAAGCATAAGAAAGTCCCACAAAACTGAAAAAATACACTGACAAAAAAACAAGTAACAACCACCAAAAGCCAAAGCACTTTTAGAAAGTAAGAAAACAAAATCTTTCTCAACAATTGCTACTAAATCCATGACACTACAGACGGTTTAGCACACCACATGCTGCAAGATGCGGTAGACTGCATAAAAAAACCTCTGTTGCAAATAAAAAATGCGTAATTATGTTCTAAGAGTATCCTCAGTTGGGAAATTGGAGAGTCCAGAAGCCATTTTCCGTCCATTAGAATTTAGAAAAAATTGGCAAGTGCGTATCTTGGCAAGAATACAGCTGCAATCCCAAAACATGCAAAAGCTATTTAGCACCCCATAATTAGCTATCTGCCACCTAACATTAAAAGACCCTTGGAGGAACAAATATGTTTTTGTCCATTAGACACATCTAACTATCAAACTTTAGAAACTTAAACATACACTTAAATTTTTTTCTTCTACTGAGTAATGGTATTTTTACAGATTGAAAGGTGTTAATAACAACATGAGTTACGCCTATTTGCTAAAAAATAATCAAGCATTTCTGGAGATTTACTTACTCTAGAGACATAAACTTTACTAACCACTGAAGGTCCTGAACTTTTTAGAACATATTTACAGTTCACACAGAAAACCTCCGAAGTATCAAAGGTGGAAGAAAACAAAGAGCTGTTAAAACCACTCCTAGGGTTATTTTTATTTTTAAACAGGTGAGCAACTAGTTCATCTAAGAGCTTGTAGCTGAACAGATGAATATCAGCAGAGATACATACAAACCAGTAGTACAGTCACTTAAAAGTAAGATATTAATTTATCTTCTGAGGCTCTGTTAATGTCCTAATCTATACCACCTACTTGCTAACCTTTATTTTTATTTTGAGTTAAACTGAACATTCTTTCCGCTGATTTACTACAAGTGTTTACTGACAGAGAGATCACAATTTTGTTTACGTTGTGCCTTTCCAACAAAGCCATTAACTTTATCTTCTCTTAAAAATGCCACTCCAAGATAGATCTCCAATATGAAATAACTTAAATGAACAGCTGATTTAAATGATCAGGCTTGAATCGGATCTAGAAGGCAAGAAGTATTTGGGAAGATGAAAGGAGAAATAATACAGAACATGCCTGGATTCCCCTTTCATCTTGCTGAGATCCTAAAACAGGATAAATATAAGAAGAAAAGTTTTATTGTCAAAACCACCTTCTGCAAATACTACCAGATCAAGAGGCATGGGGACTACTAGGAAATACTCTTTACTACCCAGGAAGGCAATGGCCTCCAGCCTTCTCTTCATATGGTTCTGAAGGATTAACTAGAAGAGGACTGGCAGTTCTGATACAAAGTCAGAACACATGTTGCAGACCAGATGAAAGACCTCGCAAACAGAAAGAGCTTGCTGGCAACCAAGCAGCTGAACTAATGCTCCAGACATTTTAGGTTACTCTGGTATAAACAAGGATCAAAATGGAACACAATTTAAAATGGGTGAGATGAAGATACTGGTTTAGCTTCAATTGGTTCAATGCAACTGGTACAAGTCAGTTGAAACACAAACCACACAGGTCTAACTTGTACTTTATAACTTAAACCATTAACAGAATCTCACATTTCAATGTCAAACCTTTAGGGGTTTTAGGTTTGGTCGTTTTTTTTGGGTTTTTTTTTGCGCTACATTCAAACAGTAACAAAATAATACCTGTTCTATTTAGAAACGTAAAAGATCTTTTGCTGCCTCACGCGACACTTATGCAAAAATAATGTCTCTATAATAACACTTAACACTGCTCTCAGTGTTCCAGAAATGCAACAGCAGAAACTGCATGCTTGTTTACACCAAAGAATAAACGAACAAAAGCTACATGTGAGGTATAAGCTGAAAACACAGCCTTTAGACTCTGCTACTCTGTCCTTACTTAGTATGCTGGGTCTGTATACGATTTCTTGCGGTATTTTAAATAACATTCCATTAGGTTTTTCACAGTGCAGTTTTTCTA
This sequence comes from Corvus kubaryi, assembly GCF_017639235.1. NCBI lineage: Eukaryota > Metazoa > Chordata > Aves > Passeriformes > Corvidae > Corvus > Corvus kubaryi. Next base: position 1,605,267 of record NW_024580671.1, read on the forward strand.
CTAGGTTTTTGCAATGGCACACTGCTATCAAAGCAGTGATTTAACATGTATGCCTAACTCTTATCAGAGTAGGTGAAACCAGGCACTATGGAGCTAAAATGATTTCTTGGCTCCAGAACTGTAAGTATCTATTCCCACTAAAAAGAAGATCCATTCACACAAAGTTCATCATGTGAGGTGATGCAAAACAGAAGAAAAACTAATTTACTTGGTCCAAGCCATGCTGTGTTTTAAATGTTTTCTCATTTTGTGTGGGATTGATACTTCAATTCTTTTTATTCTTTTTTAACTTTTGCAGTTTTTATGCCCACCTCAAATCCAAATACCTTTTACTTCTGCACCAATGGTCTTTACTAGCTGCACTACGCAATTACAGTCTAGGTATGGTTTCACCACCAGTAAACATAATAGTGTGTTTTCTGTTGATTCTGCAACAGAACACTCGAAAATGCTGATGCATATTAAATAGAGCACATTAGATAGCTATACTGCCATGAACAGGTTGTAAAGATGATGAAGATGATAGAAAAAAAAGCTCCTATACAGAAGCATTCTAACATCAATGGATTATTTTCTCTACCACAGGAGGATTCATTTCCTGAAGGCTTATTTTGTGGCTAAGGTGTCATTATTTTCTGTGTCACTTCCTACACCAGTAAAAGTCTCTGCTACTAAGAAATCATTGTTTTACATTTAACCATCATTATTTTTAGTAACACTATCCATTCATTAAATATAATCCAGTCTCCCTCCCTTCCCTAACTACACAGGTTGCTTTTTGCACCCAATATGGAACTACAATTAACCAACCCCTGGCTGAGATATAGAAGTCTTTGGATTTGTGTTGTGACTGGAACAAGCTGCACAACTATAAGGAGTGCAAGGCATCTTGCATCTTGTCAGTCTTCATTAAATATCAACACTGATGAAGAGATAGCAAAAAATTGAAAACAATTATTAACCCAAAAAAGGGCAAAAGTACAAAGATAAGATTATGATCACCTTTCTCTTACCATTAAAAAAACCCAAAACAAAACAAATCCACTTCAGCTCTCCATAGCTGTTGAATAAACAAATACAAAGAGATAAACGCTCCTGGAATGGTTACTAGTTTTCTGTTTTTATTTGAAAAGATGTCTTCACACCCATTTAACTAAAACACAGGATCCCAAACTTTCTAAGCTGTCAGACCTCCACCAAAACTCAGACTTGCTGGCCAACAATAGACCCAAGCACCCAGTGAATCCGAGTAGTTTACAGGTGTGACTTTTCCCGTGCCCTGCACCACTCCCCAAGCTGTCTCCTGGCTCCCCACTATTCCATGCCTACCCCCAAAGCACACGCGTACCCGGGTAGTCCCGCAGCCCTCCCGCCGGCCGGGCAGGAACCAGCATGCTGCCCGCAGCCCTGGGGCGAGGCAGGCAAGGTAAGGGCAGCCTGGGCGGCGGAGCCGGCCGAGCTAGGGCGCGGTTCCGTACACCGCTCAAGCGGCGTGTTCGTGTTCAGCGATCGAGGCCGCACCGCAGCCCGGCAGGCGCGGAGGGCTCACCGACACAGCGCAGCACGGCACGGCAGCCACGGCCAGCGGACCGAAACTACCGCGGGCAGCACCTACGCCAGACCCATGCCTCCCTCCCCAACACCCCCCGGCAAGACCCAGCCCGGGGGCGCGGCCGCAGCGCGCCGTGCCCGCCCTACCTGAGGCCGGGGCAAACACCGGAGCCGCAGCCCCGCCACCGGAGCCGCCACCCACCGCGCGCTCCGCCGCCGCCGCACACGGCGCACGCGCACCGGCCCGCTCTCCGCCCTGCAGAGGCTGTCGGGGAAAAGGTGGGCGGTGCGGCCGGCCCGGAGGCGTGCCGGGAGCTGTAGTCGCGGGGAGCCCGCCCGGTCCGGGGTGGTGCCTGGGGCGGTTGCCCCGGCGAAGTGGCGTGCCCGCGCGGCATCGCGTCCTGCCCGCCCGGCTGCCCCTCGGGATTGGGAGAGCCCGCTTGGCACCGTGGGGCTTGTCCGTGAGTGCTGTGGCAGCGCTGACTTTCCCTGCGCCCACGAGTATCCGGGTCCGCGGCAGAGTCTGATGGCGTCGCCTGGCAGCAGCCACCGTCATCCTCCGGGAACGGTGAGGCCACGGGGCGGGGGTGCTCCGGGCGAGGAGACCAAAAGCTGCCGCCGGCCGGAGCGGCCCGCGCTATCCCCCGGGAGCAGCCGGGCCGGGGGCAGTGGCGGAGCTGCTTCGCTCCTGCGGGCCGGCCGCGGTCCCGGGCGGGCGCGTCCGGGCGCAGGCGGCGGCGCAGGCTGAGCCCGGGAAAGGAGCGTCCCGCTGTGTGTGCTCTCGGCTGCTGCCTGTGCTGCGCCTCGTTGCGAAGGCGGCCACAAAATAAGGCAATTTGTTCATTCAGCAGAGCTGGAATGAAGCGGGGACAAAATTGTCTCAGCAGCGTCGTGGGGGGATCCTGGGCTGCCACTCCATCACTCCCGGGGCTGGGATGTGCCAAGTAGGAGAGAATGGGAACCCTGCAAAGATCCTGTCTTGGTTGGGGCTTTGTAATTAAGATCTAGTGCTTCGCAGAGCTACTCCGCGTAGATGCAATTTGAAAGTCAAAAGTAGCTTAAACTGTGTTACCCAAGGTAAACAAATACAGAGTTAGCAGAGCGCATCTCCTGCGTGACTGTGGTGCTTCTTGATACTTAGTCCCCCTCGAGTGAACATGACTCTGTGCTGCCCATTATACACACCTTGGTGGGAGAAGAACAGGTTTTCCTACAAGTGCTTGATTTCAATGTGATGGTAATGATGAGCGGGAAAGACTCCACCACTAGAATAAGTAGTAAAGCAGGCATGTTTATTCCAGCGCTGGGACGCATGGGGGATACCTCCTCCAAAGTCATGCGTGCCGACAGCTGCATTCAGCTTGGTATAGATCGGGTTATGAGTTCCATATTCATTGAGTTTCCCAGTACGCCTATACATATTCATCGCTTAGCCTCGCTTCGTATTATAATGAGCCCAACAGTCATTTGCATCCGTGTTGCGCTTGCGCAGTGTTGTCTGGTGGTCGTGGGCAGGGGTGTCCGAGATAAGAGTCTTCCTCAGATGAAGTAAAGGGTCTTCCTCATCCTGAACGTTTCACCTTTCCTCCCTGCGCATGCTCTTTATGCCCCTGGGCTAAGTCCAAACTTCAAGACTGGTTTGAGTTAGTTTTAGGTTAAAAACAGGATCTTCCTTCAAGATTCCTTCTCTTTATCAATAGTCTCGTATCTTCTCATCCTGCTTTGGTAGGCACAATAAGTGTTGGGCAAGTGGTATGCATTGCTTTTAACAAACCACTTCTTAGTAAATAATTTAATCTCTGTTTCCCCATCCCCCCGATTCAGTAAGGTATCACCATGCGAGCTTGGCTGCCTCTGCGTGGTTTCCTGTACTCAGACCAGGGCATTGTTGTTCTGGTAGTACTTGAACATACCCTCTTCTTCTACCCAGACTTCCTTTTCTATCTGAGTTTGCTGAACTTTGCAACATGTGGCCCTTTTATGTATGCTTGATCTCCTGAGTAAGTCCAGAAAATCTTGTGGAAAGTAATATAAAATCCCCATCTATTTCACACGTTTTGTAGACCCATGATCTCAGTGTCTCACCATACGGATCATCTGTTTACTAAAACCACAGGTTTTAGTTGAGGACAATGGACGAGCAAAATGATGAAAAACTCGTCATTTAAATAAATTATCTCACAGTATGTATATACTGTGGAAAATACTCTGCATAGGTTGTGCCCCCATACCTTACTATAGCTGGTCTCCCAACAAGTTAGATTCTGCTGTTTATGTACGGATATCTCTCCTTTTGGATAAAATTTTAGGACTGATAGTTTCTTACGACATTTTGTAAGTTAAGGGAAAAAAATATATGAGAGTTGGAAGGTAGGAGAGGATTGACAGTAGTAAGGTTGTGTATTTTCTTTCAGAATAATTTTGATTGTTGAGCATTTCAGACTCCTAACTTCTACATCCCATTGTTTAAGAAAAAAATGAACATGTTTAAGAACTCTGATCCTCAGACAAGTATGTTATTGAGATCAAGTAGTATTCAGTTAACTGAATAAGTAGAAGTGCCAGTATGCTCCTTGTATTATCCTTTGTCATCTACAACAAAACAGTAAAGCAAAAATGCATATAAGGTGTCATCCTTGTGAAGTCATGGATTGAATGTAATGCATGTTTATGTTTAGCAAACACTGAAGAAATATAGTAAATATAGGGGAGCTCTCAAGTGTTTCACATATTCAGAAAAGATGAAGAAAGGGTCGTTTTTATCCTCCCTTAAACATACAGCTGGATTTCTGAGTCTTACAGCTCTTCTTTCAGAATGCTTAGGCATATTTGTTTTGGAAAGTAATACCAGTTTCAGGCTTTTATTAAGGAAGGAGGTTTCACTTGTTGAGTCTTTAAACTGCTGAATGAGGAACAGGATGCGTGATGGATCAGATCTCAAAATATTGTGCTCAGAATACAGCATTGTTGAAGTTATTAATTGAGATTGATTTTTTTCTATAAAATACATACCCCTGTTGTGTCATTAGTTTTCTTGAATAATACTGCATTTACTATTCTAGTTAGCTTTATTTCTTTCTTAATTTTTCTTAACCATTTATGCTATATCCATAACTTAGGGCAATAAGTAGGTTAAAAATGTTCTGGTTTAAACTTGACAGAATTTACTTTTTGAAATATTGATCAGAAAGTCTAGAGACAGCTCCAGAGAACAGAATAATCCAAGATTTCCAATCCCTTCTGCCTTTTTCAGATACTGCATTGACTTTTAGGTGTGTGAGAAATCACGGTGGCCCACAGCAACCAGAAGGTAAGCAGTAGAAGAAAACTTTCCACCACTTTCTGATGAGATTTTTCTCAGTTTCCAGGTTGATTAATGTACTTTGTCAATTCAAGTATTCTAATCCAAAAGGAGTGATGTTTAATACAATGTTGAGAAGTTGGTGCTCACAGTATCAAACTAAAGAAGGTATTGGTCGTGTTTTAAATATTAGAAATAATGATTTTTGTGTTTGTTCATTGGCATAGAAATACCACATTAGGAGATGGTGAAGAAAACAAGGATATTGAAGTTAAAATACAGGTTTCATGTGTGTCTTGATCTTCACTGATAGTTTTAAAAATTCATTGACTATGTATGGTGTAATTTTTAACTTAAAGAAAAATGGTTTCATTATAGCCTGCTAGTTTGCAATAGATCAAAATGTGAACAGAATGTTATTCAGTGTTACAAATGGATACAGTTAGAATCATATGGTGTGGTTCAGTGGCCAGCCTCCATTAAATCATTTGACCTAAAACTGATATGCACTGATAATACCTGATAACTGTTGTTTTAATCTTTGTTCCAGGAAAAAAAATCATTACTTCGATATGGCACCCATTTTAGATTGGAAGAAGCTCATGAAAATTGATCCAGATACTCTGCCTCGTCAAGAGGAACTAGCAGACAGGTTGCTGGATATCTTGTTCAAGGTGCTTGAGAAAAAGGGAACATGAGGATTTTGTTATACCTTCTTCACTAAACTGTCTCTGGTCCTTCACATACATGAAAGCTTTATTTTGTGGATTTCACTGATATTAGTGTAAAACCACTTTTGTCTCTTTCCTTAGGTTGATGGGAAAGACTTAAAAACTGAAATTCCAGAAAAACTAATACACCTTTTTAAAATTACTCAATCGCTTCTAAAGGTTTGTACTAATGCTTACTTTCTACAATTCTGCAGATGCTTTTTTTTTTTTTTTGTTTAAATGGAAACATAGTTTTTCTTTTTTTCCCCTGTTCCTGAAAACACTGCTCACTCCTAAGGTAATTTATATGCTAAAAGTGTGCTTGCACCAGAGTACCTGCTTGTAGCTGTTGGAATTTAGTAGTGGAAAGTGAAGTGAATTGAACTAACATAGTTATATAGATGGAAAATGCAAACAAATTTCTCAAAGTAAGTGTGTCTTAAACATGAGGTCTATGGACAAATCTTTTAATTTCTTTTAGTAGTAAATATTTCTTCTTTGCTTACTATGCTTCTTTTCTCAGATGAAAACTCAAGAGATAGAACTGGCACTAGAAGAAGTTGAAAAAGCTGGGGAAGAGCAAGCCAAATGTGGTAAGCAAGCTTTTTTATGCTGTTCCTATATGCTGTTCCTTTTTTTATGCTGTTCCTAACAAATTGACATTTGTTAAATGTGGATTTTAGGTTTTTGTTGTTCTTGTTTTGTGGCTTTTCTTGGATTTAGAGAACTGGACAAAATACCAACTGCTCTGAAGTTAATTGCTTCAATGAAGCCAAATATTTAAAGTCTAAGGTTTACCATTGTTGTTTTATGTGTTTTTTACCTTGTTTGGTAATTCACTGTATCTGTTCTGTTTTACCAGAAAATAATTTTAAAACAAAGCTGATGAAACTTCAGAATGAATTAGAGGTATGTTTTAAAATTTTGCTAGTGTATAGGGTGCTCTGCTGGAGTTTTTTAATTATTTGATTTTAGACTAGTACTTAATCTTGTAAAGTGATGAACTAGCCCTACATTCTAGCAAATGCTTTTTATTGTTTTTTGAATAGTCTTGGGTGAATAATTATTTGACTTTTTTATACTTGAAAAATCCCATTTATTTTAGTCTTAGCATCTGCTTTGGTGTTTTTAGTTCTTTCTACTTTGAATATCTACTGTATTTATAATGTTATTATTATGCTTATAAGATGGCACAAAGATCTGCTGGTGGTCGTGATACTCGTTTTTTGCGTGATGAGATCCGCCAGCTGGAAAAACAATTGGAACAAAAAGAGAGACAGTTAACAGATATAGAAAAAGAATTGGAAAAGGAGAAGAAAGTGAATGAACAGGTAAGAAGGACTTGAGCGTGACATCTCTAGAAGCTATTTTGTCAAATATTTTGAAAAGTTGAGGTTCTGAAAAAAGCCTCTGAAATTTAAAAAAAAAAATGAAACCATTGATGGAACAGGATTGCTGTGCATTTGTTTTCTTTTTTCTGTTTCTGGAGTTCTTTGTGGTGTCAGTGATGCATATAAAGGTTTTCTATCTTGTAGCTTGCTCTTCGAGTTGAAGATGCCGAAAATGAGAACATCAGATTCAGGAGAGAGGTTAGCAAAAATTATTGCTGATTTACTGTATTTTTAATATTTGTTTATAGATGTATTATTGTCTTTCTGTATTTATAATTTTTGTTGTGATGTTTAATTTTGGAACATTTCCTGTTTAGTAGTGCAAAGTAAATATGTGGTACATCTGCTCCAATGAAACTTGGTTATTTGAGGTCAGCAATTCTTTACATTTCTATTTGCATAGTCCTACTGTGTATTAGTTTGGCCTGGATTTTGGGTTTTGAATTTTTAGTATTTTTCTTAAATATTATTGCCAAGTAGATTTGTTTAATTATTGTCCTGGGGTAAAACCTTGAGAATCATTTGTCAAAATGTCCCTCTACATGGGTGTGTGTATGTATGTATATGCATGCACAGGTATAAAGAAAGCTATTTTTTTTTGTCTCTATATTGATTAATATTTAGTCTTCCTAAAGCAAAACTTATTTCTAATATTTTTCATGCTTTGTTCTCTTGGTCTTGTTTTCTCCTTTTTAATATGAAGAAAAAGCGCATAAAGAAAAAGGTGAGGCTTCTGAGACTTTTAAAACAGACTGTAGGAATTTGGATGGATTTTGAGTGTCTTAGCTGTTTGTGTTAGCTTGTTAGAAATGCAATGACTTTGTCTTCAACTCTTAGAAATGGATTTAAGTTTGGATTGCTTTCTGTGCAGAATGAACAATTGCATCAGGATGTAGTTGACTATCAGAGGCAATTAGATTCTCAAAAAGAAACTATTCCATTACGAAGAGGAGAGGTTTCTGATTACACATCACAGTTGTCCAAAAGAAGCTCTGAGCTTGTCCAGTATTTGGATGAAATTCAGGTAAAAATCTATTCACTCTATTGAGTATATATTGGAGTTTTACTGACCGTAGTGTTTTTCATGACACCATGTCAATTTAGAGATAAAGTCACCTGGAGTAAGGGAATTCATAATATGGTATGGTTCTGTCATGCATATGGTCTGCATCTATGAATCTGGCAGAAGTAATGAAGTTATTAACTTAGTATTATGACATATTATGTCTTTTATTTGCTGTTTGGATTCATTGATATTGGTAACTTAGAGGTGAAATATGTTATTCTGTGCTAATTTCATGTAAAACTTTCAAGTTCTTATTCAGATATTAAGATGGGCACTTTCTAAAAGCTTTTTTTTCTTTATTTTTGCAGAATTTGACTGAAGCTAATGAGAAGTTAGAGATTCAAAACCAAGAAATGAGGAAAAATCTTGAGGAATCAGTGCAAGAAATGGAGAAGATGACTGATGAATATAGCAAAATGAAACTAATTGTGCAGCAATCTGATATTATTATGGATGAATTAAGAAAAGAGAAAGATCGCTACAAATTTCAAGTAAGAGCTGACTCATTATTTAGTATAATTTTTTTTTAGGTTTCTACTCTGTTTTCATATTTTAGCTTAAGTTAAAATATTCTATCTATGCAGTTAAAACCACATACTTCTCTAAAGTAACACTCTTTCAAAGTGGTGTGATCTTTGAATGTGGTACAGATTTTAAAATTTGACTGCAGATCACAAACTTTTTTTTTGTATAAAATGTTAGTCATGTACTGTACTCAAAAGTCATTCCCTTGCTGCTGTAATACTAATCTATTAAATGTTATGTACTCGATGTAGTGTGTTTGTACATAAATACTGGTTAAGCCCAAACCTTTTTGTAATGTGATGTTCATGCAAATGGCATGTCTAGGTTCAGGATCTTTCAGACCAACTGAAAGCAAAGAACGAGGAAGATGATCCACTCATGGCAGCTGTAAATGCAAAAGTTGAAGAATGGAAGGTATGTTTTAGTACTTTTAAAATCATTTTTAGAAATTACTTCAGGTGTTCTGATGGTATTTTATCTTCTTTTCAGAAAATCTTAGCTTCAAAAGATGATGAACTCCTAGAGTATCAGCAAATGTTGTTTAACTTGGAAGAGAAAATGAAAATGGTCCAACTTGATGTAGACAGAAACAGTATACTATCCCTTCAGCAGGTACAGTCCATGTGAGGCATTGCACACATAGAAATGACCATTCACTAAATATGCTCATGACCAAATATGTATTTAGTCTTTCATAGTTTGCAAATACAAAATACTTAAGTTTGAGAATTATGAGACAGGTCGATTCATTCGACTGTAAAGTTAGCTTAATAGACAATGTACAAAGAAAACTTCTGTGTAGGCATGTATGTATCTATGTATGACCTGAACTCTTGGTAGTTGGTTCTGTTACTTCCACGTTTATCTTTTCTAGCTATATATATTTCTAAGAAACACGTACTTAGTGTTTCTAAAATATAGCTTAGTTTCTGTGCACTAAATTTGTTAGTTAAGGAACAATCTTACCTAGTATTTAATTTTCTGTGTTCATTTGTCTCATCTGATTAACTCTGTGGTTCATTGTATGATAGAGCTAGCTGAATTTGTGTATCTCTCATATTCACGTAAAATTACATAGTTCTTCATGAATTTGAATGTCTCCACTTTCTTAAAAAACATAACCCCCTCCCCGTCCCCCCAAAATAATGTGGTCCATTAGGAATCCTGAAATAGTCATTATGGAAAGCATACACTCTGATTCCAGGATGATTTTCTAGAGCCTTGCTGGAAGTTTTTTAAGTAAATGTGTATTGACATTTATGTAACATTTTGCGTTCTTGTAGACTGAGCAGTATGGTGAGATATATTTATGCAGTCTTCCAGACCTAGTGACAGATAGCTTCTCAAGAGAAAAAAACACTTAAATACAAATCAGCCTTAGGTATCAGAAGAGGAAAGCAGCTGAAAGTAACTTTGATAAGCAGTTGCTTGGTTTTATCTGAATAGATGGCTGTAGAGATTGCTTTTTTGGGGGGGTGAGGGGAGGGAGGGGGCATTACTAGCATGGCATTTTGAAATGTTTTGTGGAAATAAGCTGTATTTTAAGCAGACATTTAAAAACTAAATCAAGCTACTGCTCAGGTTTTTTACTCAAAATGGACTGAGCTTTCTATCCTTCAATGTATGTTTATATTCTGAAGAGTTATATTTAAGTCTTTACAACTTTGCTAAGTTCTGTACTTTTAGATTCTGAATGTGGTTATATTTTTAAGAAAGCCTGAAAGTTGTTTTTCAGAACAGTGGTATAGAGTAAGAACCTTGAGATTTTTATGTTTTTATTATTACATTTTATTATTATTTTACATTTTATTAGTATTATTCATGCTTGTAACTTTTTTAAAGCCTTTTTTATCTTTTACCACGTTTTTATTCATCACAGAAAAAGTGACGTTAAGCTTTCTATGTTGTCTCTAAAGTTCACGTGCAAGTACAGAAATAGCATAGTATAAATAGAAGTCACTTCCACAGTCTGCGTGTACTTCGGAATGTATGTGGATGCAAAACAAGATGTGATACCAATTTTTAAAAGTTAGATGGCTTGCTGAAAGGCTGTCTGCAATTCAGGTGTCATGTAGGATGGATTGTTAGTCCTTGCAATCTTGAACTTGTATTTCTCAGTTCCCAGTGGCAATTGTTTATGAGGAAGCTGCAAGAAACCTGTATCATCTGGAACTTTTCATCTAACATTGGCAAACTCTGAGAGTACTGTTACCATTTAAAATCATTATACTAAAATTCTGCTTTTTTTTCTGTTTGAGTGCTTTATTTTTACAATCTTATTTTTCCCACTTTGCATTTATATACCAAACTTCTAGATAATACCTGAACTCTCCGTTGTAAGTATAGTATATTTGATGTTGTGTAAATTGTTTTGTATTAGCTACATGTAATTTCTTCATTTACCGTGTGGTGTTCTGTATTGGTAGTTTGCCTGTCAGTAAAGAAGGATCCTTTAATGGAATTTCTTTTTTTTTTTTTGTGTAGGGTGTGCAAGTGCGAGATGCTCAGATAAGATTGCTTACTGAGCAAGTTGAACAGTATACCAAAGAAATGGAGAAAAATGCATTCGTTATTGAGAAATTAAAAGATGATCTCCAAAAAGATAAAGGTAACATGACTATTTTATATTCATGTCAAAATTAGGAAAATCAGAAACCACAAATTTACTGTGCATTCTTTATTTTTTAGAAATACAGGAAAAAATAATTGCAGTATTTGAGTAATTTTAGTCTCTAATCTATTTTCTTCATTTTCTTTTATTAAACATTCATGAAGAGTTTACATTTATCCAGATTACCTCAGTGGGTTTTATGGGTAATAAAATTATACCTGTTCTGTAAAAGTTAGAGCATAACATACCAGGTCTCAGCTCCATCAAGAATTGAAAAGGAGTAGTAGCACGCAATTCCAAATAAATTCTGATTTCCCTTCTGTGCCCTCACTTATGATAAATACTGTTTGAAGGAACTGTTGTGGGAAAGAAAACCCGACCTCTTATATGTAGTGTCTTTAATTTCCCAATTAAAAAGAGCAGGAAATGAATATGTCCTTTTTAATGTTTTCTGAAGTGTTTCTGTCTTGATTAATGGCAGATAGCAAGAATTCCTAGTTGAATTGTAAACACCAAGGTTTTTATTTCCAGGTCACTCCTCTCTTGCTCCACGGAATCAAATTGGGGATATGCAAGAAAAGTTAAAAATGCTGGAAGAGAGAACTTTGGAGGCTGAAAAATCAGCGGAATTGGCAGAAGCACATGCTAGAGAAAAGGACAAAGAACTTGTTGAGACTTTGAAAAGAATGAGAGACTATGAACTGGTAAACAGCTTTTCAGAGTGCAGAGGGTATTCATCATATTTTTAAGAGAGCATTTTGTCCTTCCATATTTATTTAATTGTTCTAATTAAAAATTAAATAAATGACTTTGATGGTATTCCCCTTTCTCTTCCCTCCCCTTTTGAACAGTAATTGAACACTCAAGATATGATTCTTCAAAGGATCACGTAGTTGGAGGACTCACTTTTGAAATATGCAGACTCCTCTGTATTCAAGGACAGATTTATAGGATCTGCTTTTTGTTGAGTAACTTTTTTCACTAAGCATAGTGCAGAAAAGTGATAGAGGCTGAAAAACGTTTTTCTTGTCTGTGTAATGATGCAAGAAAGATTCATAATCTAGTAAGTCTTCTATTGGTTGTTTTGTTCTTACTTCCCATGTGGGGTTTTTACAGGGAATATATGGTTTGGAAGAAGCTGTTGCTGAAATCAAAGATTTAAGAAAGCAAGTCAAAATACGAGAACATGAGATCGAGACGTTAATTAAGGAAGTCAATAAACTTGAACTTAAAATAAATGACTTTCTTGATGAAAATGAAGAACTCAGAGAACGCTTAGGTATGCTGTATCCAGTACATGTTCAATTATTTGTTGGGTAAAAATTGAAATAGGATTTTATTATGGAAATTTTTTATAATACCAAGTCACTGGAAATAATTTGTTATATTCTGCTAATATTTCCAAGTAGTTTTAATTAGTTTGGAAAACTGCATGAATGAACTTGGCTTACAGATTCCTTTGACTGAAGAAAGTAGGACAATAGGTTCTGTACTCTTTTTCGGTTTTGATTCCTCTTTGACCACACACTGCATAATAAAATTCCTAATATGGTATTTGGAAACCACAGCATCCTGAAGTTATAATGCTAGATGAAAAACACAGAGAAGACTTCAGCAGGCTTATTTTTAAATAGAAGAATTTAAATGTAAATAAGGCCACTTTATTGCACTTTGGGTTTTGAGTAACTGAGGTAAAATTAAGCTTTCTTCTTGTCTTAATACATAGAGTGTAAGATGTGTGTATATGTTATATAGATAGTTATATATTTTTATAGATAGTTGAAATATATTCAACTATCAACAAACTATTTTTTTAACTCTGTCTAGTTATGTTCTTACATAAATTACCTGCATTAACTAACATTAATGTTCCTCCTTAATGAGTAACTGTGATATATTTTGTTTTAGGTCTTGAGCCAAAGACAATGATTGATTTAAATGAATTCAGAAACAGCAAAGCACTGAAGCAGCAGCAATATAGAGCTGAAAACCAGATCCTTTTGCAAGAGGTGAGTGATAAATGCTATTTTTGTGTAAGAGCTATATAATAAAAATATATTGAAACAAAATGGAATACTGATCTGTGAATAATAATATGCAGATTGAAAGACTGGAAGAGGAAAGGATTGAACTGAAAAAACACATTCGTAAGTTGGTTCAGGAGAAAGGAAGAAGAGTTGCGACAACAGGTAGGATGTTTTTATTCTAAACTGTCCTTTCAAAAACATTCTGTTTATACTTATAAACAGAACTTATTCTGTTTATACTTAAGTATAAATATTGTGTTTGTACTTAATGTAGCTATGTTATATTTACTCATTTATTTAAATTAAAAGGCTAAGTAGATTGCATTGAATCTGTAGGAAGAGGTGAGTGGTTTTGGATTTCCTAGTCTTACAGCCCAGTATCTTTCTGAGATGTGATGACTTGTAATGCATCACTGAGACTTCTGTCATTGCCTTGCAATGAGTGCAGGGTGATCTCCCCAAAACTTCCAGTAAATCTACTTAATTCATGTGTTTTGAAATTCTTAGAATTTTGATTCCGTGCTACCCAGGATAGCATAATGTGCTCAGATGGAAAGGTAGAAAACTAGAACTCAGATATAATAAATGGAATCTATTCTTTGGCTTGGAGACCAATTAAAATTTCATAATAATTTATTACTTGTACATCTACTTGCACCTTAGGATTGGATGCTGATAATATACAGATGACTGATAGCTTTACCGAAGAGAAGGGAAAGAATATGAGGAAGTTGGATTTCTTGAGCAGACATGACATTGCTGAAATAAAAGCAAAGGTTGGTTCATAAAGCAAGTTTATGAACATTCCTTGTATTTCTCTTGCAAAAATTAAAAGCCCCTATTTTGTAAATATTTGTTAAAATATTTATCTAGGGGCTTTTATTAACTGCTTTTTAAAAAATCCCAGAATGAACAGTTTGTAATACTTTCTAGAAGACTAGTGAATATTCTGTATGTTTTGTAAATAACAGCCTAGCAGCTCATGTAATATAGAATGGAGAAACACACTTGCAGATAGAGTAGCACCAGTTGAAATTCTGAAATCAGAGCAGAATATAGCTGAAAACAGAAAGGCTGTGGGAAATCTACTTAGAAGATCTTCTGGCATACATGAGAATTCAGATCACTTGGAAAAAAGCAGAAGTACTTTTTCAGTTCATTTTGGTTCTGAACAAGTGATAAAGTGACAACTAGTTAAAACACAAGTGCAATTTTGAAGCTCTCAGTGTTTCAGAGCAACAACTTACACGCCCTCTCAGACTTCTGGTGTGTACCAGACCACTATTCCAGCTGCTGCATGACCCAAGAGTACATACTTCGCTATGGACAGTATTATATGGGATACACCTCATGTAATTATTCCAGTGAATCCATTGCTGTTCCTATTTAGGCAAGAAATCAGTACATGGACAGAGAAATTTTCATGAATGCATACTTCAGATTTGAAGAAGTCTGTGACTAAAATATTAAATTGCTAAAACTAGATTCTGTGTATTTTCTTGTCTAGGAGAAACTTTATGTTTTTTTCTTTAGAATGAGTATCTTGCAACTGAATTACGTGAGAGAGAGAGAGATTTGGAGAAAAACAGGACTGTAATGGCCAAATTTCAATCTAAATGTAAGTTGCAACCTGTTTTAAAACTAGGGAATATTATGAGCTACCTGCAGATAGTTAGCTTATTTGGTTTTTCTGTTTCTAGAATTCTGATCATATATATCTGACTTGTAAAAAAAATCTTATGTTCATATATCTTTGCATGTGTATGTAAATATACATATGTAGTGTTACTAAATCAGTGATAGTAGCTGAAACATAGTTTATTCACACTAAATACATTAAAATATTACTTCTCATGTTTTTCCTTCTTGATTCAGGCCTAGTAAGGGCTGTAAGTGTGGGAGTAATCCCAGTTGTAACAATTGTATAACTTGTGTAATTGTAGAGCTTTTCTGGTCAAAGGAAGTACTGGGGAATTGGAGCCACTTGCTGCTTACTTACATATGTATGTTAGCTGAAGTACACTGCTTGAAAACTCAAAAATAAAAATAATTCTAATTTCTTTGGACAAGAAGCTTATTTTTTTTCCCCAGAGAATGTGAATTCTTAAAATTCTTTCTGACTTTTCGAAATAGACTTGGTGAAACTGCTCAAGTTGTTGCAGTTCACTCCTGGGTGTTCAGGATGATTAGCCATATTGTTTGAATGCAAAGAATGTCCTGACAGGTGTTTTCAGTTTTTTAAAGTTTTCAGACTATTTGCTTTGTGCTGGAAATCAGAGTTTCATTGAGAAACTATTGATGGTAGGGGTCTTGAGAGTCCTTGAAAGCCACATAATTTTAAATGCCCTTTTTTTCTCAGTCTGCGGAAGGAATTCAGGCAATTCCTAGATACTTCATTGTTACACCCAGACATTTCCAAGATAGCCGTGTTTCTGGACCGGTAAAAGTCCGGCTATTACAGAAGTTTAAAGTGAAGTAAACATTGAAGACTGGAAGGTTCAGTGAAGTCAATTGCATTCCCATGAAGCATTTAATTATGTTTTTTCTTGGTATTTCATCAGTAAGGTACACCTCCCACATATTCCTAGCAGCTCTGATTTTAATTTCATAATTGGTTATGCCTATGTATGTTCATTCTTTTAATTTAATCAAATCAACAGGTATCGTGATGAAATGTCCTAGGAAACGTTAACTCTTTTTTTTTCAGTGCTTTTAAACATATTTACAACTTTTATTACAGTAAAAGAGTTATCAGAAGAGAATAAGCAACTTGAACAAGGAATGAAAGAAATATTGCAAGCCATCAAGGAAATGCAGAAGGATTCTAGTATGAAGGGAGGAGAAACAGCCTTGATAATCCCTAGTCTGGATCGTTTAGTTCATGTAAGATTGCTTTTTAAAATATTATTTAGCTTTATAGGAATTACAGGGTATTTTTGTCCTCCTCAGTTATTAGTTTAATGTAAAATTTAATAGTGGTTTCTTTGTACATATGCTTTCTTAGTGTGATTCCCCTTTAAAAAGGTAAATTAAAATATACAGGAGAAGGGATTGCCATTAAAATTAAAAAAGCCCCCAGTTTCAGCTGGCTATAATAAAACTGTCCTTGGCAAATTTGTTGTCCCACTCATAAAGCTTTTTTAAAAGTTCATTTGCCTTTTTATCTCTATGGGACTTGCAGAAAATGTTTTTAAAAAACACTTTATTCAAACATCTTACAAAAAACAAGGCGTTTTCCAGGAAAGTGTAACCATATAAGTCATAGTCTATGCAAATATACCGTCAGGAAATTGTTAAATAGATGTTACAATGTTAAAATGTCATGCTTTTCGCTAGTTTCATGTAGTCTAAACTTGAGGGCTCCAGTTGACTCTGAAAAAAGTTAAAGCTTTTCTGCACTTTTTCTTTGTTTTGTTAATTAAATGTTTACTGCATTAGGCAATGGAGTCAAAGAATTCAGAGGGGATCTTTGATGCTAGTGTGCACTTGAAAGCTCAGGTTGACCAGCTTACAGGACGAAATGAGGAATTGAGACAGGAGCTAAGAGAGACTCAGAAGGAGGCAACAAGTTTGTCTAATCAGCTGGCAAGTGCCAATGAAAAGGTATATTATTTGTTTTATATAATTTATTTTGTACTTCAAAAGTGACTGTTCTGATAATATAGAACAATCCACACAATCTATAAGACACTGAATTTAGCTTATGAAAACAGTGTAATTGTACAAATCTTACTGAAATATATGTAGTGGACCTACTAATTCCGTTTTAACTTTGGATCTTACTCTTCTTAATGTTACTTTATCCTTGGAATATTCCCTCATGTTAAACACCAAGCATGCCTGTCTTCTGGGGAGAGCTGTGCCCAAAAAAGCTCAGTGATCTATTTCTTCAAAAAAGCCAGGAGTCTTCCATTTTTTATTGATAAATATGTAACAGAAATTAGGTGTTTGAAATTATGAATCATTCTCCAAAGTCCTATATCTTGTTTTAAGTCGTACAGTTCATTCTGTAGAATGCTTCTTCCAGGGAAGGAATGAGGAATGGATTATTATCTTACAAGAAGCCAAATTTAAATTTGCTTTTTATGACAGCTTTGGTGATGCAAAAAGATTTGCCAGAAACTAATCTTCTAGAATAGTTTTTTACATACTGTTAGAGAACCAGAGAGCTTTTAAATTAAATGAAAAGGGAAAGTTTTGTTTAGAAAAAACTGCCAAATAACCACTGCAATAATTCTTTCCAAAACTTAATCTTACTAAAGGAGTAGAATGCACTGTGTTTTAAACAATTGGGAATAAAACTGTGGTGGTATGTGTAGTTACCCTGATTGCTGGGGTAATTTGATAAATTTGGATGAATTTATTATGCATTTAATGATTTATGAAATCATAGCACTTTTAAAAGGTTATTTTAAGGAGTATTAGAATGTTTTAGAATATAAGTGAAAATTAATTAAGTTATTAATCACAACTGATGTAGCAATATACTTTTCATAATTTGTTTTTAAATCTAATAGCAAGAGCTACTGCTTTATGGTTTTGTGTCCTTTCTTTAGATTGAACAAATGAAAAATGAAATTTGCTTACTACATCAGTCAGAAGGTGCCAATATTGTCTTCCAAACAGTGAATCTTCCAGAAGGAATGGCTCCTTCAAGTGTTAGTACGATTAATTCTCTGAATGAATATTTAATACATCTTACACAGGTAACTCATATATTCCTTGAAATAAAGAGTATTCATAACATGTATCTAATTCCTCCAAAATCCAGTAGTATGCCGTGTGTGGAAACAAGAGATCTCTCCAAAATTATTTTGGTGTTCTAACATCTACTAAGCATTTTGGGCTCTTCTGTAATTTAAAGCTGTAAGTATTTTGCTGTGCTGTAAACCTGAAAGGTAATAGTTAACTAACTTTTGGAACAGCAGTTCAGATTTTTTTTGTTTTAAATCTGAATTTTGATCTAAATATTTGCCCACTCTTCCTTCTACTTCCACAGTTGCACTCTTTCTATGAGAAATTCTCTCTTACTGCTGTCTGGATTCCACACCTGAGTCTGCATGTGCAAATCCTACTTGAACAGTTTTTCCCTATAGAGCCAAGGTCTCTATTAATTTATTATATGAATTTTCATTCCATTATTTGTCAAAAATACATCAGCAATTGTAAATAGAGGCATAAATACATTGAAACAGATTCCAGTGATTCCCATGGGAAGCATAGCAAACAGGATTATATTAATGAAGAATTGACTATTTCAGAATTGGAGTAAAAAAAAAAAGTTACCTTTTTATTATTATTACGTTATCTTTTTCTGTCTTTGATAATTTTTTTTTTCATTAGAGAATATTTTTTCAACTCTATATGCTTGTAAAGTAGAATAGTATTTGGGAAAATGAGAAGAAAATGCCACTTCCCAGTTAGACATTCAATTAGTATTCCTTGTAGGCTAGCAACGGGTCCTGGTGTTTTGAACTTGAAGGCCTGTAACCTGCAGTGCAATTGTGCTCTATTTCACACCTGTTAATGTGAATGCCGAAGCTCACTGGTTTTTTTCATCTGTTGCTTCTAAAGAAAATACATACTTCATATCCGTAGTTCACATAGTTCATGACAGAAGCATCTATCATGAAAACACAAAGGACTGCCATTTTGATTAGATTAATAGTTTTGTGTTTAAAACCTATATTAATAACTTCTGTATTTTTATTTTGAAAATAACAATTAGGAACTGGAAAACAAAGAAAAGTTACTTAAACAATTAGAAGATGCAGTAGAGGACTACAAGCGAAAATTTGCAGTAATTCGTCATCAACAAGGCTTGCTGTATAAAGAATATCAAAGGTATTGCTCTCTTTTCTGAATGATGAAAGTTCAATTATCTAAGTATTTAACAATCTTGAAACAAGATTTGCTGCTGTGGTGAAGTAGTCCTTTGGTTAATGTCATAAGTGCTGCCATGTTTGGATAGGGACTCCATACATTTTTTTCAGTCCTGTAAAGATTCAGACAACTCCTACAAAACCATTTTCTGCTGGACTCTTCTCATGTTGCATATTTTATGAGGATTTCATTGTGCTTTCTGCATCGGATATCTTGCATTTTACTGGAACCTGGTGTGATGGACTCTTCAGCCTCATTTTCTTTTGCTTTCAAGTATGGGTTGTAATAGGTTTTTGGAAGTGGAGAGGAGGGGAGAGGGAAAAAAGCAAACTACTGTACAAATACAGTCAGAGATCTCTGAAAATTTCAGGTTGTCAGGATTTTGTGGCTGGTTTTCTTTCAGGCTCTTAGTTCTTTTATATGCTTCAGTGAACCTAAATTCTATAAAATTATTCTTATGGTTAAAAAATTAAAAAAGTGTTTTCATCTGTTTGGAGGATAGGGATAAATATGATGATTTGGATTTTTCAATTAACAAACTGTTATTTGAATACTCTCTTTCTTTGGATTGGAACGAACAGTCACCCAGGTGGCTTCTAGAATAAGGGTTTAACCTCTCAGAAACCTTTGTTGGTTCTTTGAATCAGTTAAGATTCCCAGACAATGTTATCTCTTTTTAAAGCATTAAAGATACAGCTTTTTTATTGAAGGCTCTAATATACTGCCTCATTTACTACTAGGTGAGATATCTCCAATGACAGGGAAAAAATGATGATTCAAGGCTCCTTCCTCTAAACCTGGTACAGATTGAAGTTACCTGAGGAGATTCTTTGACTTGGCATCCCATTAAAAGTCACTTTCAAAGAATTTTCTTCCATTCTCCATTTTACTCCATTATGTAAGAAGCTAAGATACTTTCTTTGAGGAGATAATACCACTTCTAAAATACCCTTGATTTACCGTTGTTTAAACAAGCCTAAACTATCCCATACACTCTATAGGAACTTCCTTATTAGACATGTATGAAAGTTCACAGTCTTTTTTTTTTTCTCAAATGAATAAATAAAAATGGGTAGAGGAGAGTAGTTTGGGCCAAGTGAAGCTGTGTGAGCTGAATCTTTTTATGTTTTCAATGTGTTTTTCACTGAAATAACAAAACAAGGGTGGGAACTTGTTAATTTCTGTAACAGGAAGTTACGTCCTTTATGCAGCTGAAATAAAAATAAATGTAATGGAAGGAAAGATTTGCAGGCAAAAAAGTAGGAAAGTAAGGCATATATATCTCTGCATTATAATATACATAAGAACAGATAAGACACTGAAGAGTTATTTTCATCATTTAAGAAGCTGTAGCCTAAAGAGAGGGTGTTGTTTTTCAGTAATCCGTCTACAATTTATCATGTGCTTTTCAAATTATATTACTGCTAAAAGTAAGTACCTTGGTTTGCAATATTTCAGAGTTGCTGTTGAAGCTACAGTTTTAAACATTATCAAGTCTTTCATCATAATAAATGAAAATTCCTTACTGTTTTAGTCAAAAGGAGAGCTGGCAGAAAGAATCAGAAAATATTAAAGAGGAAATGAAAAAGCTAGAAGAGCAAAAAGAACAGGATGCTATGAAAATAAAGGCATATTCTGTAAGTAATTTTTGTTGCTTTCATTTTTCAAAAGGACTTTAGGACATAGAACAGAGATTTTAATACACTGCTCTGGTTTGTTAGATGGGAAAATGTGTACACACACCTCTTGTGCATGCCCCAGGGTGCTGTGTATGTGTGGGGGTGCTCCAGTATTGTGTGTGCCCGTTGTCCTTCCTGCAGGCTGCTAACCCTGCACTGGGGAGAAGCCACCCCAGGAGGTCACATCACACACCTGGGGTGTGGGTCCCTAACTGTTGCACTTAGTACCTCCAGACCATTATCTGGAGTGCTGAGGAGTGGTGTCCAGCAGGGAAGAATCGCTCACAAATGCGCAGAAGATGCAGTGGAGAAGCCTCTGAAGCTGAACTAGGTTATGAGTGCTGTATTGTAACCCTTTCTGCCTCTGTTGTTAGAAGCTTTTATGCATTTTTTATACCAGTTTTCAAGCTGACAACTTCTTTATTTCAAGTCTCTAATTTTATGGTTACTATTCAGTCTGGTTAATGGTGATCTTTAAGATTATCAGTTTTGAGCAAATGCCTTCTAAGGCAGTCTCACGTGTACTGTTCACACACACTATTTACACTCACACTGCTCTCTTAACAATAGTTGTTACCCCGGCTGTTTGATTGGGAGGGGGAGCATGCAAGCAACCCCTTGGAAAACACATTAGTTTACACTAAGAATTAAGGTTACTACTTTTAATTGCATCTTATTATAAGTAACTGTTAATGTAAATGAATCAGTGTTTCAGAAAAACAGGAAACAGAATTCATCTTTCTATTTTGATTTACTTCCACCAAGTTTGAATTCAATATTCCATTAAGAAAACTGAAAAGTATTGGTGGTATTTAGAAGTTCCTGGAATTCATGCAGGTGTCTAATCACATAGTGCAATTTTAGATGGCTACAGTTGTCTTTGGGCACCAAACTGCAAAATTTAACCAAAGGCATATTGGCCTTACAGAGAAGCAGACACAGAGCAAGGATATCACAGGGTGTTGGAAGTAACTAGGAATGTTTAGAAGACAGCAGCTCCAATTTCTACTACCTGTCTCCTTGGCAAGCTGATGTGTGTGACAGCAGAGCTAAAGCTCACATGACTTCTGTGACCTGAGTTGCCATAGTTTGCTCTCCCCACCGCTGCCCCACCTGGGATTTATACTTGCATGCAAGCACATGTGTGCACACAGACACACAAATGTTACTATAGCAGGGATCCTGAGCTTACTTTACAAATAAAGGTTTGGTCTTCAAAGTAGGACGTTATTAGGGTTTGTTTGGAGCCACAGGACTTCTCTTTTGTTTAGAAAATTGTTCCAATGCATTTTTTTTTTATTCTACTATAAATGGGAAGACTGATGACAGGGAATGCAGAGAACCATTCTTATAAATTTTGAAAATGTCAGCATTAATTAAAATTCCAGTTAATCAGTACAAGGTACTAGCTTCTGGTTTTGAAGATTCGTCTTTTTCTTAGAATATTGTATACCTGGGCATATGTTGAGTGTGTGTATATATTTTATTAGCAAAAAGAAATTATTTCAGACAAATTAATAGAATTTTTCCACCTAGATTAAAAAGTATGCAAGAAAGCTTGTGTATATAGTTGTGCTTTACCATATTTCTGGACAAGGTTCTTTGTTAAAAAAATGTTTTACAGAATTTACTCGATGCACTTCAGATGGATCCTGATGAAACAAAGAAAGTACTTGCAGAAAATAATAGAAAAATAACTGTTTTACGAGTTAATGAAAAATCACTAACAAGGCAGTGTACCACTTTACTTGAAATGGAACGACACCTCAGAAAAGAAAATGAGAAACTAAAGGGTGAAATAACACATATGGAGACTGCAGTTACAGGGAAGATTGGAAACTTGCAACGATTCAAGGTATAGTTTATAGTAGTAATAGCACACATTTTTATTTTTACTATTTGGAAAGAAATACCCTTTGTTTTTAAATTGAGTTGGTACTAGTTTCTTGAATGCATTACCCAAAAGCTTGCTAATTGCTGTTATAAATTTTGTAGAAATATCCTTTGTGTTTAAATAAGCACTGTGACCTGGACAAGCTCAAGAAGTGGGTCAGTGGGAACCTCACATGGTTTAACAAGACCAAGTGCAAGGTGCTGCACCTGAGTCAGGGTAACCCCTGGTACTAATCCAGGCTGGAGGGCGAACAGATGGAGAGCAGCCCTGCCGAGGAGGACCTGGGGGTGCTGGTGGGTGAGAGGCTGGACATGACCCAGCCACGTGCACTCACAACCCAGAAAGCCAAACGTGTCCTGGGCTGCATCCAAAGCACTGTGGCTGTTATGAGGAAGGGTTGAGATAACTGGGATTGCTCAGACTGGAAAAGAGGAAGCCTTTGGGGTGGCCTGATTCTGGCCTTCCAGTATCTGGAGGGAGCCTACAAGAAATATGGAGAGAGAATTTTGATAAGGGGATGTAGTGACAGGACAAGGGGGAAGGGCTTCAAACCAAAAGAGAGTAGCTTTAGATTAAATATTAGGAAGAAATTCTTTGCTATGAGGGTGGTGAGGCACTGGCACAGGTTGCCCACAGAAGTTGTGGATACCCTGTCCCTGGAAGTGTTCAAGGACAGGGCTCTGAACAACATGGTCTAGTGGAAGTTGTCCCTGCCCATGGCAGGGTGCTTTGGATCTAGATGATCTTCCAAGTGCCCTTCCAACCCAAACCATTCTGTGATTCTATGATCGTCGTATCTTACCTTCTGGCCTTGCAGGTTGCTAGGGCCTGTATTAGTTTTATAAAATATGTTTTGACAGTGCCTTGAGAGGCAACTATTGGTAAAATTACCCTGTGAATTGGAAAATCAGAGAAGTTTTGTCAGTGTTTCTTGCAGGAGATTTTTAAAGGTGAACAGTAATTTAGAAAAACAAACCAATTACCTAAAGCACTATATTAAGTATTATTCTTTTTATGCGGAGTAATTTTATATTTAAATTTCTAGCTGACCTTAGTAACCTATTGTGTTGATTATTTTCATAGGAAATGGCTTGCTTTAAGATTGCAGCTCTGCAAAAAGTGCTGGATGGTAGTGTGCCATTGTCTGAGCTAGAAGTGGCCAATAAGCAGTACAATGCATTAACTGCTAAATACAGAGAGATGTTACAAAAAGATAATTTGCTTGTCCAACGGACAACAAACATGGAACACATGGAGGTAATTTATGTTACTTTTTAACCCTAGGGGAAAGAAAATTACTATATATTAATTCAGCTTTGCTTTTTTTCCTCACTTAATAGAATGATAGAACAGAAGTTCCAGCACTGAAATTGCTGGTTAGAACAGTTTCATAGTGAGTATGAGATGTTTGAGCCAGTGTGACTGTTGCTGTTGAATTTTAATTTGCTATCCTGGTATTCTTAGTGGATTAAGACACATACACAGAATTCCAGGTTTTATTTCAATGGACAGACAGAAAAGCATTTTGTTTTGGTTCTTTGGGTTTTTGTTTGTTTGCTCTTTAAGCTTTGGATATGTTCCTTCAGAAAATATTTTTAGTTCATTGATTACTGAAACAAGGCTGGCAGAAGGAATATTTGCTGTCATCTTCAGTTTTGGAGGTCATAAGGAAAATTGAATGTAAACACTTCCAAGGCTTTCTCTCAAAGTATGTGCTCTTACTAATTCCCAGCTTTTACAGAAATGAAATGTTTAATTCCAAAAAGAGTAAAGCTTTGGAATTTTACTTCCATAAAAGAACCCAAAAACCCCAAAGATTGTTCATAATGTGTTTGCAAAATATTGTAGGGACTGCAAATTTTTAGCTCCTTCTGTGAACTCTTTTTCTGAAGTAGAAGGGAGTTTCTTCTCAAGCACTGTGAAGTTGGCTTCAGAGATACATTACTACCTCCCACTTTTCAGGGGTGGTAAAGAATGAATGGTGCCTACATCTATTTTATGGAATTTTGTGTGTATGAGAACTTGCATTGCCTATTTCAACAGCTTCATAGAGCTAGAGAATCATTTATCAACTAAAAACGTGTCCAGAAAACTAAAAATTGCAAATTAATATGAAGCATTCAGTTTGTTTTATTGGTTAATGTAGAAATTCGTGTTTGTATTTGGAGGAGTGAAGGAACATTTACAAAGGTAACATTTGGCATCATATTAGGTGACTAGCAGAACTAAAAGAAATGTATGGTCTGTTTTAAATAGATTTTTATGTGCAAGATGAAGTACTCTGTGTGGGATGAAATATCCTCCAGAAGTACTTCTAATCTAATTCTAGACACCGTAGGAATCACAGTTGCTGGTCATAAATGTTCACAGTATTACTAGCTGTGATAGTAAGAAACAGAGGACAAAGACTTACATTTTTACACTTAGTAGGAAACATACACTCTTCTGTTGCCATATATGTAGGTTATGGGTCACACACAGATAAAGTTTTAATCTGAAAATTTTCATAGATACTAAGCATGAAATCTGCTACAAGTAAATAGTTTGCTGTTATGTTGCAACTTTTCTGTCCTACAGCGTGAGAATGAATCCTTGAAAGCACAGATAAATTCATTGAATAAGGAGCTGGAGATCACAAAAGAGAAACTTCATACTGTAGAACAGGCTTGGGAACAGATGACTAAACTGGGCAAGTATGAAAGTTATATTGTAACATTAAGCACCAAATGGTATATCCTGTATAAAAGTAATATTTGAAAATATTTTAAAACAGACATGTCTTAAAATAACCAAAATCAGAAAAATCAAAACTATTTCATGTCTTTCAGTAACAATCTTAATTTTTGTGCTGAATATTTTTGTTTGTATGCTTCATTTGACTAAAACCAAGTTTGTTATTTTTCTCTGGAAACTCTTCCACTTTGACTTTTTTTGGGTTACTGGGTCAAGGGTTTAAAAGCTTTTAAAGCAACATCATGTGAATTAGATTTTCTTAATGTGTTCTAACTTGATTCTCAGTCATAGTGCTTCAGAGGTTGTCAAGAAAGTGATTTCTTTTTGCTGGTTTCATGCTTTGTAGCAAAGTATTCTTTCTTGATAGCTGGGGTTTCTTCGTACAGCGTACATTCCCGTTATTCAAGAAGAACTCACTCACCCTGGTTGTTTTACAGACCAGGCTTGACCAGGTATATTAAGGATAAAGTGAAAGGCTACACTGAAAATAGTTATCAGTGTCAATAACCATGGTTGCAGATACAGGCATTCATAATTCATAGTATTATTCAAATTACGTAACTTTCAAATCTGTAATAAGGCAAGATAACCATGCCTCCAGTTTAAAAAAAATAATATAGCTGTTATGATAAAGTTTATGTGACATATATAAAGAAAAACTCATGTTCAGTTTCATGGTGGAAATAATTTTCATAGTTGAATCAGCTTGTGTATTTCCTAATTCAGTATTTTTTTCTTGTAGGGGATGACAGTGCAATGGACAAAGCCACAAAAGCAATAACCAACAGTGAGATTTTGTCCATTTCTAAGAAAATCACAAGGTTAGAAATGAAGGAACTAAATGAAAGACAGAGAGCAGAACATTCACAACGAATGTATGAACATTTAAGGAGTACTGTAAAGCAAATAGAAGAACGTAATTTTGAATTGGAAACAAAATTTGCTGAGGTAAATCTGCTGAGATTTAACAGCCTAATTTGATACATCCTAAAAGCATATTTTTGAGCTTTTCAAAAATTATTTATATCAATAATATCAATTTGTATCAATAAATAAGTGTATAAATAAGCTTATGATGCAAAAAATAGTTTTGCAGCCTTTAAGAGCTGCAATTTTGCATGTGCAGGACATTGGTAAAAATATAACTAATTAATTTGTCAGTAGTTTATTTTAAAAGTTAGTTAATAGCTGTAAAACACATGATGAGCATCTTGACAGATAGTTTCCTAGTTTTGTCACCAGACTGCAAGAAAAAAGTCTCTTCCAGACCTGTTATTTCTTTTGGCTAATTCGTATGATCTCTTTTCATTTATTTTTTTCTTATAATTACCAATTATTCAAAAAAAGGTTAGAACTTTACATCCCTTGGGCTACTGATAGTGTTGTGATTCTGTTACAGATTGGCTATGTCCTGTGCCACACATTGTCTATAGTACAGGAATAGAAGTTATGTGCCATTGAAGCTCATGAACCTTAATATTCCTATTCTATTAGTCTTAACCTTGTTAGGTTTTTTTGTCCACACTATTCGTATCTGGATTTTTAATAGAAATTTATTTTTTACTAGCAGGAGACTTTATTATAGTTTCTAGAATAAATTTATTAATAGGAATTGTACAGATTTGTTCTCGTGCCATTACTGGTCTACTATTTAAGCACAAAGGAAGAAAAAGAATAATTGATAGGAGTGCTGATTTCATTTCCACTCCTTGTCTTTTGCTAGTGTAGCCTAACTATTTTAGATTGCTATTGTGTGACTCCCTGTTTCTCTGATGTTTTAGTAATGTGTGTTACATTGTTTTGATTTGATTTAATCTCCAAGAGGGCATAACTGAAATTGTATAAAGCTTTTCAGCAGCAGTACTGTTAAAGCCTTTTTTGATGGGATAGTTTCTTTTATTTCTTTAAGAAATGCTTTAGGTGATGGACCCTAGTGTCACATTTTTCATATTCTCTTTTTTTGCATATTTTATTTGTCTTGTCTACTTTTAGGTCTGATGGTCTTCCTTTATTCTGAGTTGATGAACTCCTAATGCCATAATTTTTTCTTTCTAGTTCCTCTGTATCCATTTTTCCTCATTTCTGTACCTCCAGTACATACACTTTCTGTTTCATATACTCCTGTAGTCAGTACCTCCTAATCTGATGTAATAGCTCTTTTTTTGTTTGAGAAAGAGACAACAAGATTGTGTGCAGATGTAATTAATGACAGTTGTAAGTGACATCAGTTTAAGAACTGATAACCAGAAGTCTTCTATACATCTTTTTAACTCACAAATCAACGTCAGCATTCTACTTTTAGTTTTCCAGATACGTGAGGATGCCCTGCACTTCTTTTTGTTTGTTTAGGAAATCAGTTATTTTATTAAGAAGAAGTGGTATCAGAATAATGGGCCACAACTGTATGTACTAGTTAAGTCCTGAGACTTCTCTGTGTTGTCTAAAGGTTTTCAGATTATCTATCTTAATGCTCTTTGGTTTGAATTGAAATATTGGTTACTCCATATTTGATAATCAACTTGAGAAATCAGGCTGCTTGAAAGAATATCACTTAATTAAGAAAGGTTTTTTTAGAAAGAACAAAAGAACAATATTATTGTCAGTCTTGGCATTTATAACCTCTATTTGTGTTACCAATGCCAATATAATAGGCAGTATATAAATATGTAAGACTGTTCATTTCCTGAAGTGTTAACAGTCTTTTTTAAATGTGTTTTTATTTTTGATTTTATTTTAGGAGCAAGTTATTGCGGTAATGCTTTTAAGAAAATTCATTAATAAAAATTGTGTTTAGTTTAGATTTCTTTTCTGTGCCAAATCGTGTATTCATTCCTATGTGCATGCAACCCTGCAAACAAAAAGATGTTTAGGCAGAGAGTAAGGGAAACTGGTTTTTGAAGACAACCTCATCACAGCTGAACTGTGTATTGCAATGAGTGACAAATGAAAGGTACTTTTGGCACTGCTATTTTCATTGCAGAGTTTGAGCAGTTACGTGCTTAGGATACCATTTTGTTTGTTTGTTTCTGGTTTTGATTTTTTTAAGCTCACCAAAATCAATCTTGAGGCACAGAAAGTGGAACAGGAATTAAGAGATGAACTGTCAAAGAGTGTAAGTAAGGCAGTAAGTGATGCTGATAGACGACAAATTATGGACCTAGAGAAGCGTGAGATGGAGCTCAAGATTGAAGTATCAAAGTAAGTGCTGAAGTAACAAATTTTGAATGCAGTATCTTCGGAAAGGTGTGAAAATTTAGGCTATTAGTCTTATGTAATACACTACTTATGTATCACTGACATCCAATTTTCTGTGCCTGTTCTTTTGAGCATTTATATATGCCAAATTTGGCATTGAAATTGAAGCATTTAATTCCTGACTATAAAGAATGCAATTTGTTTCATTTTAATTTGAACAAGGAATTGAGTGCTGGCCTGGCTAGATACGTAAGTGTGCAATTAGATACTTACAGTACTATTTTTACACTAATTAAGGTTGATTTTATTTCTGTGCCGCCACCCCTCTTTATGTGTATGAAAATCTCACATAACTAACTGGAAAGCAGTTCTTACTTTGAAAGACTCGTATCTCAAAGATTAAGTTACAGTAGGAGGGAGGTTTGCCATTTACTTAAAAGAGATTAACTGCATAAATTGGAAAACTGAGCTTTTTAAATATGTTGATATGGACATTTGTCTTTGAGTAATTAATACAATCATGTTATATTCCTAAACCAGTAAAGTCTATAGGGACACTTGCAGTGATATTCAGCACTGCAAATAAGTTATTAGACTTGGGGAAGCAGAGAAGGGAATTGAGAATGAAACGTTTTGAGCATTTAGAAAATGTTGAGTATTAATATCCTAAAGTGGGAGAGAAATACAGGACAGAGATGCTTAGTTTAGGTAAAAAAAACCATGGCATTGTTTTCCTGGAGTAGGTTACTGCTAGCAAACTTCTGTATAATGTATGGCAAAATCTCCTGTGAAAAATTTGAGAGGCAATACAGAACAAGAATTTCCTTAACCAGAGCTCTGAGTAGTAGAGAAGAATATGCTGAAAAGAATGAAGTCCAAAGGTTTCGATATGATGAAACATACTAAGTATCTTTCCTTAGCATCTTCTATGTAGAAAAACTTAATAGGTTACTCAGTGCTTTCAAGTGACACAATACTCTTGTTTGTCCTGGAAGGTTAAGAGAACTATCTGATGTAGCACAAACACAAGTTGAAGCTCTGGAGGCACGCCAACAATACAGAGATAAAGAAGTGGAATCTCTTAGAATGCAAATTTTACATTATCAGGTAAAATTCAGCCTGTCTTAAAATTGCAGTTTGGATCCTTTTTTTCCCTGGAGTGAGAAGAAATGAAGTAATTTTGCAATGAATCAGAAAACTGCAGAAGTATTTCAGAAGGATCTTAGCAAACTGGTCCTTGTAGTGGCCATACACTTTCAAAAGTTCTATATTACATTAATTATTCCCTTCTCCATTTATTCCATTTCTAGCTGTGCAACTATTACAGATCCTGACCTTTTTCCATGTTGTTTACATAACATTAATTCTTTTATCATTAATAACTCACGGTCAAGGAAAAACTCATGTTCAGGAAAATTTGATCGTTTTTTACAAGGCAAGAAATTACTTGCAAATATTGAAGATTTGCAATAGGTTTACTATTTTGTTTTGTTATTAGCTAAAACAATTTATTGGGATTTGGTTTCATGTTGTAGAAGGGTTTGAGTCCTTAAATCCAACACGTGTCAGCTTTTACGTTACCATATTTTCTAAGTTTAGGTATACATTTCTTCCTCCATTTGTGGTATTTTAGAAAGAGACCATTTTTAAGATCAGTATCTGAAAAGGTGTACTTCTAAAATGTGGCCATAGAAACAACAGTGGAAAAATAAAAGCCTGTTAGAGGCTAATTCTTACTCTTCTCTGTGGAATAAAATACATACAATATATAATATATTAAAAAAATAGCTTGTTTATATTTACATATAAACTGTGTTAATCAAAATGAAAAATAAATTTGTTCTATCAATTTTGTTCTTAGGCACAGTCAGATGAAAAAGCCATTATTGCAAAACTCCATCAAGATATCACAGCCCTTCAAGGTAGTGAATCTCTTGCTGTAGGCAAATTGGAGAAGTTCAAATTGAAACTGCAGAAGATGGAGATCCATAATCTACGTTTAGAGCAGAAGCTTGATGAGAGAGATCAAGCCTTATATTTTGCCCGACTCGAAGGAAGAAATAGAGCCAAACATCTACAACAGACGGTTCAGTCTTTGCGGCGACAGTTTAGTGGTGCTCTGCCTTTAGCGCAGCAAGAAAAATTCTCTAAAACAATGATTCAGCTACAGAATGACAAACTGAAGATCCTGGAAGAAGTTCAGCATGCCCAGCAGGAGCGTCGAAATGCAGAAAACAGAGCATTAGAGCTGGAGTTAAAACTAAAAAATCTAGAAGAATTATTAAGTGCATTGAAGGATGCAAGAGGAGCTCAAAAGGTTTGTGATTTTACAGCTTTGAATAGCTTTGCTTATCTGATCTGCATTTAAATTATGTTCACTTTGTTTTAATATGTTTTATGTTTATAGGTTTAAATATGTTTTAATGTGAAACTTACTGATTTCAAAATACACTGGTAGAATATGACAGCAATTATATTTTGTTTTCTGTAAAAGTCAGTGCAGTTATGTTTACTAATTATCTTTTGTGCCCAATTAAGGCACATAGGAACTAGAGGCTAGCTATAAATGCAGTTATATTAAATTGAATTATATTATGAATCTAATTAAATAATGAATTAAATTAAATACAGAGTAGCATTCTGAAGTTCTGTTCCATGAGCCTGCAGCAAAATCTTCACTGAAGATCCATGTCTTTTTAGATAAATCCAGGGGCAGTAATTTTGGCAGCATGGTTAGAAATGTTCCTGTGCTCACGTAAATCTGCTTAAGCTATTTTGCAACTGTAAGCAATGTTGCCCTGAAATCTTAAGAAGGCTTTCTCACTTCTCTTCAAGGTCACTGTATATTATATAATATGATTGTATCTGTTATCACTGAAGTTGTCTGCATGTAAGCAACCAATGGTTGTAACGCTCTGGGCACATTTTAGTTTTGAGTCAGTTTTCTAGTATTTTTCTAGAGCATTTTGATCTAAGTATCTCTGTTATTCTTAGTACACGTGCATTTTTTTGAATACTTATAGTTTTTAATGGTTTTGAATTCTTTTGCTCTTTTAGAAAAGACAAACCAAACTTTTTGCATACTTTTTTTGTTCAGTCTGGACAGATACATAGGGTATAACTTGGGTCATGTGAAAATTGTTTGCAATGCACTTTTGTCAGTGTAAGGGAAACCTGTTGCCTCTCCAGTTGTGTGCTGCACTTCTCAGTCACTCCCCTTGCAGTTTCATACTCTTGTCATGCTTCCTCACTCAAGAAAAGTGAAGAAGCTTAAAAAGGCAGAATATCTGTCTTCCAGTTAGCTTGAGAAGTTCCATCCTGCCTCAAGGGCAAAGAGTGAAGCCGCGTCTTGTTGGCCTGTGGTAAATTATAATGTACTGTGTGTTATTCATTGCAAGGTAATTGAGTGGCACATGAAGATGGAGGAACTCCATCTGCAGGAACTTAAACTTAGTCGAGAATTAGTCAAGCAAAAGGAAGAGGTGAAGTATTTGCGTAATATAATTTCTGAATATGAATGTACAATCAGTAACCTGGAAGAAGAAATTGTGCAGCAGAACAAGGTATGTATTTCTGCATGCTATTGAAAAAATATCCTAGTCCTTCCTTTCCTAAATGGTTTTCTAATAAGTTTGTAACATAGGTGTTTGCATCTTGATTTCATAATTCTTTTTAATAGCTCTTCTGAGTAGTTTACTTTTCAGTAACTATTTTTTCAGTTGAAGTTGGCTATAAAATTCCCATTTATTTCCCCAAATTGCCTTCAATAAATAAACTACTTTTATCAAACCTTTGTTACAGTTTCATGAAGGAAGGCAAATGGCTTGGGATCAGAGAGAAGTAGAACTGCAGCGCCAGTTAGACCTGTATGATCATCAACAAACTGAAATACTTAGCACAGCTTTAAAGGTACATGCACTAAAAGTAGACTCATAAGCATGTTTTTCAGAGCTGTCAGAGTACATGAATATGAATCTTTCTGTGCAGTTAGAAGAGGCTACAGGCTCAGTTCCAGACCCTAGTTTGCCAATCCCACAGCAACTTGAGTTGGCTTTAAGAAAGATTCAGGAGCATATTCGAACAATCCTGGAAACTAGGGCAACCTGCAGATCACTGGAGGAGGTAATTTAATGTATAAATTATAATTTAAAGTGACAAAGTTTGTGTTTCCACGTTCTTTTACTTCTTTTTCCATGAAAAAGATCCTTTTTAAAATGTCATTTAGACATATTTAACACAGAGAAAATGTAAATAAAAAATATAATCACACCATGAATAAAATGAAATCTTTTTTTCATTGGAACAAATCAAAGAGGAGAATTTTCTAATGTTTTTATTAATCCATTCAGTAGGATAAGATGGCTCTTGCTGTACAAAATTCAGTTGACTATACGTAGTTAAATTTAGCAAGTGTTACAAAATACTTTTATCTTGGGTTGCTAAAGTGCTACTCTGCTACAGAAGATACTTTGTGGTTCTTAAATAATTTGTAAAACACCAGCTTCGTCATTTAGTAGCACAAAATGAATTGTTTAAGTGTCTTGTGCCAAGCAAATAATACATAAAGACACAGTAATGATATTCTGGGTCATTTTCATCTAATAGTAATCCTGTATAGACTGAAACCAGTGCAAAGTGTTTTGTGTTTTTAAGTCCATTTAGACAAAACTTTCTGGTACATTTCTTGAAAAGTAAGATCTTTTTGCAGTGGTTGAATTCTGGAAACAAAGAAATTGCCTTTTGTTGTAGAAATTAAAAGAAAAGGAAATGGCTCTGTGGAAAGCTGAACAAAATGTTATATCAAGAGACAAAGTTATAAATGAATTAAGACTTCGATTGCCTGCAACATCAGGAGAGAAAATAATGGCTGAATTAAGCAAACAAGAAGATGATTCAGAGTACCATCATGCCATTAAAATTGCTCATCAGACCATTGCAAATATGCAAGCAAGATTAAATCAAAAGGAAGAAGTGTTAAAAAGATACCAACATATGCTTGCTAAAGCAAGAGAGGTATTTAAACTCTTTGTCTGAAATTTCTTCCATTTTCAAGTTGTTTTATTTGATTCTTTGTTTTCTTATTCCTAGTGAAATCTAAAAAAAACAGGTTTCTGAACTCACACATAACAGAACAGAGACAATTATTTATTTCATATGTGGAAAGTTCATGTAGAATATTTTAGCTTTTTAGAATAGGAGGCTTGCTTAGTCAAGAGGTTACGTATTTAATTTCTGTCTAGGAATTAAAGTAGTGTGACAAGAAGAAAACTAAAATTCTGCCAAAGTGGTCTCAGTATACTTCGTATGTTTCTTTGGGATTTTTCAGTATTTGCAACAGAGATGTCTGGCTTGTATCTGGTAGTGAAGGTACAAGAAAGACATACATTTATAGATAACATTCTTCTAAGCATATTTTAAACTAAGGCGTTATTTAAAGCATAAACAGTGTATCCAAGCATGCTTTATATTTTATAAGCATAATTTATATTCTTTTTTCTTTATATCCTTAAAGCGTATTTTAAAACATAAACCTTTTGTCAAAGAGATACTTCAAGGCCAAGCATCCATCAGTTTTAGTGTGTCTGGATCAGAAGCACATTTCCAAAGCTGACTTTCTATCATCTTCACGTAGTGTGCTTTGGTTAACATGTGTAGCTATTTCTCTTGGGAGAAATCAAGGGGTTTTGTTTGGGAAGAAAACAGAAGATGCAGTCTTAAAATGAGCCTGTTGTTCTCTGTGGGCTAGCATTCCCACTGGGATCACACTATAGTCCAAAGTAAATAAACTTGAAATGTACCTAGTATGGATATCCCTGTCCATACTTACAGTCACAGTTGGTGAGGACCAACACCAAGGGTTTTGTTCTCCAGCTTCTGTGCTGTTACACCATACTACTTGCTACATAGCTTAAAACTGCAAGAGTTGATTTTTTTTTCCCAATAGTGTTAAAAAGAAAAAAAAAATTCATTGATTATATCCAGAAGAAAAGAATTTTAAAAACTTCCAGAATCAGAGGAAAATCTGGGGAGTAATATTGAGCAATGAGTGAACAAACAACTTGAAGGCATTGTAGTGTCATGACTTTCTGTGATAGTGTGCATCACTAGAGTTTTATTTTGAACTAACAGGAACAAGAGGAAATAGCAAAGAAGCATGAGGAAGACATAAGAGTTCTACACCAGAAGTTAGATTTGCACACTGACAATTCCCTTAATAAATTCAAAGAGACTGCTTTGGTGAGTCGTGTGTTTGTAGAATTAGTGAAGTTGCTCCTATATTTTTTACTTTGTTACTGAAAATAACAGTTTTGCAGTCAAAAGTGAGGGATAACTGATGACTGGAAAAATAATTGGGTGATTGATATACAGTTGTTGTATTGTTGAGAGAATTCACATGAGAGGGATTAGAAGTCAAGTGTAAAAAACAGAGTTACCACATTTGCATATCATCCTAATTTATGGAGACTTCTAGGGGAGAGAGTTACATACTGCTTTCTGGTCTTCTCATTCAGTGTATGGTTATATTAAGCTAACTCATTTTGATACCAACTTTCTCTCTGCACTTTATGATAAGGTGAAACCCTTATTCAGCTGTATTCTGTTGATCATTAGATGTACAAAGCTCTTTTCAAACCAGCCTGACTGGTTTCTCTGTCAACTAAGAAGCACATCTCAGTAAGTAAATGGTAGCTTTTAATGCTTGATTATATTTAGGATTGAGTTAAAAATGCATCAGTAGTGCTTATCTTTTGCTTAAAACTTAAAATGTTTATCACATGCGTTTCTTCTGTTTTACAGGAGTTAGGGAAAAAGACCGCTATATCCCTGTCCAACAGGAAATATTTTCACCACTTAGAGAAAACTGTAGCAGAGCAGGATAATTCTCTTGCTTCACTTGTTGGAAAATTAAAGAAAACATCATCTGATTTGGAGAAACAGAAGCAAATTACTCTAACAAAAATCAATGAGTTTGAGACTATCAGAGCCCAGTAAGTTTTTAGACTATTAACATAAGTCACAATTAGAGTGGTTCAAGTCAATTATGTATTGCTGCTACAGGACTGATCTATCAAATTGGACATGTTTTTGCTGAATTTAAGATGCAGCTGGAAAAAAAAATCTCAAAACCATTGGTATAGTTGGCAATTCCAAGTTATTTTTAATCTGTAGCCCTTCACTGGGGCTAATACTGAAAAATGGTGGCTTGGAAAAATGCTTTTTAGTTGTTAGCTTTATGCCATTTAGTGAAAAAGAAAGTTGTTTTTAAGTTACTGTATTATTTGCTGGCTTGTGCTTTGTCATTTTTCTCCCCACGATACATTCATTTGGGTTTGTTGCTGAACGAGTTTAAATTCATGAAAGTTTAACCCATGTTTAAAAGGAAAAAATATGATGCTTTCTTTGCCTGTGAGGACCAGGAATGAAAATGAATAATGCTCTAATCTCATTTTGCTGGCCTTCATGAGTTATTCTCTTACTAAACTGCCTTTTTTGAGCCAGTCTTTCTTTGCTGTTTCCAAATCTAAGTGTCATTTTCTTTAATAACAATAAAAAATAAACCATTGTGTCCTTTGTGATTTATTTGGAGTTTGCTAACTTGATTATTACACTGTACCCTATTAATGCTTATTTTGTATTAGGCTTCAAGCAAAGCACACAGTTGATGTGGCACAAATAAAACAAGAAGCAAATGAATTGAGGAACACCTTATCTCAGAAGGAGAAGGAATTAGCAAATGTAAAAGCTGAACTAGAGGTCCAAAAAGAAGCAAATAATAGAGCACCCACAGCAGCACTGAAAAACCTGGTGGAACAGCTGAAGGGCCAGTTAGCCATAAAAGAGAACCAGCACAAAGTTAGTCAACAAATACTAATCTCTACGTCACTTAAATGTTTCTTAATGCTTAAGAATTCTTTATATAGCTGACTAGGAGGTACAATATAATTGTGTAACATGCCAAAGTAAAACACAATTATTGCTTTTGCCTGTTTTGTAGCAGCATCTTCACTTACAAAAAAAATTCAATTAATTATTTTCAGGCTTTGAGTAAAGCACTTCTAGAACTCCGAGCAGAAATGACTGCTAATGCTGAACAGCAAATTATTTCTGCTGCATCACAAAAAGAGGCATATATGAATGTCCAGGAGATTGTTGACAGACAAACAAAGGGGCTTACGGTGAGTACTAGATAATAACATTGTATTGCTTTGTTGTATTGTTGATCAACCTGATTTGGGGCCTTTGGTGGCTTTTTTCTTTTCTTCTAGACACAGATAGAGGAATTGAATAATCAGATTACAAAACTTACAGATAACCTTAAAATAAGTAAAAACAAGGAAACTTCTTTGTCTGATGAAAGGGATGAGTTAAACCAAGAGCTTCAGAAGAAAGAAAAAGCATTTGCTAAAATATCGAGGGAAAAAAATGAAATTGAAAAAGAAAATGAAGAACTGAAGAACCGGATTAGGAGGCTAAACAGTAGCATTCAGGTAGAAGTGACTTTTCAAACTATGTTTGATCTTCGTCAAGTTTCTGTATAGATGAGCTGGTTGGGGGGGTGAAAGATTTAAGTATCTTACACTTGATAAAAAAAATTATTTTTTCCTCATCATCTGGGTTACATGTAAGATACTAGCTTTCTTTCTTGCCTCAGCTAAAAAAAAAATAATTACATACTTCTTGAAATATGTTTGAAAGAGTCTGAGGAGTTGAATAACCACTTTCATAGCTTCTTGGAAAAATGGTATTTTGTCTTAATTTAAAGATAACTTTTAAAAGATCATTTAGGTTCTAAACTAAGTTTACCAATTTGGAATTAAAATCCTTATTTTTTGATTGGAGAAAAAAATCTTAGTAGTCACTAAAGTTGAAGTTGTAAAAATTTGTAATGTTTCAGAGCAAAGCTGATGAACAAAATCTGATAGATGTGCTTCAGAAAAAACTTAAAAAGTTGGAAAGTGAACTTGAGAAACAGTCTGAAGAAACAGAAAAAAAAGGTCTAAGAGAAGACAAGGTATGTGATATTTATATCATGGCTTTGAAAGACCTCATCAGCCAAGGCCAAGGCTGTTGACCTCTCCCTATTTCTTCTAAAACCTACCAGCCAAACTTGGTTAGAAAAAAAGCAGTTTCATGGCTGCAACTTCTCATGTTTCTCATGCTGTTTGTTACTGCTCTTGTTACTTAGTACTGCTATCTTAATGTTTTCCTGCCTTTTTCTAATGGATCTGTTGTCCTACAAAATCTCAGAAAACTAAGATTCTCTAGGTAGCAGTGAAATTGATTACATAAGTGAAAGGACGCGTTGCACTAGAGCCTCTAATTTCATAAAATTTTTTTGTAAAATGAATATTAAAAGCTAAGGAAGAATTTGGTAGGAGCATTAAACTGCACTAGCTTTATACACCAGTCACAGCAGTGTATTCAGTTGAACCTGCTACTTAGATATGGCAAATAATACTTCTTGGTTTGAACTGATAAATGAAGAAATATATCATTCTTACTTTTGTAATATGTTTGCTTGTTTTGCTTTAAGAGAAGAAATCAAAAGGAAATACATAATCTGTTTATGCTCTTCACAGACCTCCAAGGAGGAAATAATTAGATGGGATGAAGGTAAAAAATGGCAAATCAAAATGGAAGGATTGCGGAACAAACTAAGGGAAAAGGAAAAAGAAGCAGATGCTTTATCCAAACAGTTGAATACACTGAAGGAATTTTATACAAAGTGAGTTGGTTTTAATTGATTCAGCTACAAGATGATGTCATAACGGAAATACAGATATGTTTGATATATAGTAATTACTGCAGTTTGTTATGTTTATAAGATTGATGGTGAGAATTCGACATTGCTGTTGAGACTAAAAGGATTAGTTGATTTTGAAGCAGCAGGCTACTCTGCTAACTCCTCTAGTATCCTTTCCCTTGTAGAAGCCAACAAACTTTATTAGAAGAAAGTGTTTCGAAATTTAAGTCCTTTACTATGCTTCCTGGCTTAGCATTCTGTTACTCACACAAAGCAAATAACAGCTTTATGAAGACAGGCTGTTTCTCACAGTGTTGTTATTTAATTAGGTTGCTAGGACTGGATACTTGTAATGTTACTGCAGTAATGACAGTTCTAGGATTATTAGTTGGAAGCCATTTCAACAAACAATCATATGTCCATACTCTCTGCAGATACTACGTTTACTTCAGTTGATGTAATGGCAGGATTTTACTGATAAAAGATGTGGTGTTGATTGTAGCCGTTGTTAAATTGTGATTTGAAACTGCTTCAAAATGGCATTTATTCTTAGCAAGCCTTGCCTGAATTTCACATAGAACACAGGCAAGACCAACAAGTGGTTTATGATGTGCATGATAATGACTTACTGTCCATTGCTTTTTTTGGAGTTTGAGTTGGGATTTTGGTAAGGTTTTACTGTCTATACAGTAACCTTATTAAACAGAAAAGGGGGTGTGGTTCAGTGAGCAAATAAAATGCAAACATGGATTCTTTTAAGACAGAAGATATTTTCTCCTCAAGAAAGCAAGTTAACAAATAAGCTTTAAAATGTAAATTTACTGAATGTTGCAGGACTGAAAAAGAGAAAATTGCTCTGCAGAAGAAACTGAAAACTACTGGTGTCACTGTTGACCGTGTTATTGGAGTAAGAGCAACAGAAACTGAAAAAGAAGTGGAAGAACTAAGAAAACGGAATCTAGAATTAGAAAATGAAGTTGCACACATGAAGTGAGAGACTTTTTAAATGAATCTATAAAAATTGAAAAATCTAAATTAGTAAAAAATCTGTGGAATGAGATAGACTTTAATAGGTGAACTATAATTCAAGAAGGAAAAAAAGAAACAGGAATTTTAAAATTTCTGATAATTTCTGATATAAGCAAACTTAAAACTATTGGGGAGCAGTTGTGCATGTTCAGAGAATATGCAGCATTGGTTCATGATTCTAAAAAGCTAAAGAATATGAAAAACATACTCCTATTGTGGAAAATTTTAACTACAGTTTAGAGTTGGTGAAAGTTACTGGAACTGCTAAGTGCAGATAGGAAGTGCATTCTTAACCAGTGTATCTACTACCACAGTGGATAATGTACCTGAATAATAGACTGTACGCATCTGAAAAGAGCAGATTCCTTTTGCCAAAGTGAGTATCTTCCATTCATGGGGATTAGTTGAAATGCGGCCATCGTTGATTTAGAATAACTAGCTTAGAAACACTGGAAAATCACGTCTAGAAATCCAGAAGTTCATGATGCTTTTACCTTGAAGGGTGTTTTTCTGCATTAATAGCCATTTGTTTGTTTTGGCTTGATTCATTTTTTGATGTAGAACACTGCAAGCAATCCCACGAGACTCTGTTGTAGAAGATCTACATCTCAAAAATCAATATCTCCAGGAAAAGCTCCATGCATTACAGAGACAATGTTCAAGAGAGACATTTTTGAGACCCTTGGTAAGTTAATAATATAACCATATTACGTAGAATACTACTTAAGAAAAGTATTTGTTTTCTATTTGGTATTCTATGTCACTTAGCTGGTTTTATTCAAATGACAGTATTCTACAGCAGATGAAATACTCAGCTTTTAGTGGTTCTAAAAAAACCCAACAAAACAAACACAAAAAACCCCAAATCCCCAAAACTTACTGTATCATACAGGTAGAAGTTGGAATATTCAGCATCCTAGCATATGTGGAGAAATAAGGAAAAAATATTTGAAAATATATGAGTCTGCAACTGAGAGACTACTTTTATATTATATATTGATTAAAAATTCAAGATGCACGGAGTTTGGGGAAATACCGAGCTGCATTTCAGTTACATTAGGTGTTTTTGTTGTGCTTTGATTTTTACAAGGTTGATTATATTGCAGATTTTGCATTATTAAGTTTTCTTAATCTTTCAAGAATAGACTTTGCAGTATATTCTATTTTCCTTTATTTCCTGTTTTCTTTTACTGTGTTCTGCTTTTCTTTCATGCTTCACTCTATCTTCAACTTGAATCAGAGTACATGTGACCAGACTGAACTGACCAAGTCTGTTCCTATCACTGTCAGTAAACAAAAGTATCTGAATTTCCTTCACAAGAAATCTCTTTCAAATAGGGATGAAATCAAACATCAGACTAATAATAGTGTTACTGATGGCAGTGAAGTAGATGAGGATGCAGACATGCAAACATCCATCATGCATAATGAAGGGCAGGAGGCTGCTGCTGATGCAAGCAGGGAAGTGTCTCCTGAACAGCACCATGAAGATAGTGAGAAATGCAAGGACACAGATATTTCTAGGGAAGGTAAAGAGAACTGCAGTGAAAAAGAAGAAAATATAACCCAGCCTGAAAATGGAAAAGTTAATGAGAAATGTGAAGAAAAAGAGAGGAAGCAAGAAATTTTCAAGCAATCAAATGTGGATGAAGAATGTGTAGAAGACTCTGATACTGACAGAATGAGCTGCAATCAGTCTGATTCAGGGGAACATCCTAATCAAGCTAATGGCTGTGAAGCAGACAAAATAAATATGAATAATGAAATGAATCCACACACTGCAGAGAATAAACAGGAAAATGACAGAAGCTGTACAGAAGGGGTTGAAACTACCCCAGAATTTTGTGAAATGCCCGAGGTTTGATACTGTAGTGGCCCTCTAGCATTTCTTCAGTATAAATAATATAGAAATAGAATAGTTTGGTCTTGATAAAGCACTGCTTTCCTATCCATGGTCTGCAGGGATATTGAAGTACTTGCCAAGTGGTCCATAAAGCAAACCTTATACTTTCATGATAGGCATGCATGTCAGCTCACAAGTAAGCTACTGTCAATCCTAAAATTTTGATCCAGAGAGTTTACAAATAACCCCAAAGATACATGGAGCTAATTGATGTCCTTCATTCTTTAAGAGACTTATGATATGTTATTATTTACACTTAGGAAAAAAAAATGCTTTAATGAAGCAAATACTTGATTCCTCTAATTAGTGATGAAGTAATGAATCATACAGTAATTCCCAAATTACATAAGTAAAAACCACTGATTATTATATTATTAAAAGGTTTTACTCTTTACTAGCCAGGCATAGTAATTTACCATATCACTGTGATTTGAATTGGCACTATAAAGTATGCAAAGCACTCTTTGTGTAGTATAAATTACTAGCCTCCATGCATAAAGACTTAAGACTGTGGGAACTAACAGATTAAATGAGAGTTACATACTGCTCTTCCTGACTTGCTTTCTGATCCATTTGACATATATGACATTTCTTATGACACATGGTACTACTTAAAAAACTATCAGAGTATGTCCTTAAAATTAGATGCTGTTCCCAGGTACAGTGTCACAGCTTACTACATTCAGTAGCTTTTTTATCTTTTAGTCTTTGAGATTTATTTCTACAGAATAGTTTGAGAGTCAGTTTTGGTTTGATGAAATTTTTACTAGTTTATACTGATTTTTAAACTTCCCTTAAAGGTTAAGCAAGTTAAAGTAATGTAAGAGAAGGTGTTAAAATCAAAGCAGATTAGATCAAAACTGGTAATAATAAAGTTTTGTTTCATTTCTGTGAGAAATACTAGTTATCTGTTGCACTTAATCAGCTACAACTGATAGTTGTAATTTTGAATTAGTACATTACCACTTAATAGCAGTTTTTCCCCCTCTTTTCTCAAGACATCAGGAATAGGATCAAGTGATCAGTATCGAAGAGAACAAGAAGTTTTGAAGGAAAATTTAAGATTGTCATCTGAAAACATTGAGCTAAGATTCCAACTAGAGCAGGCCAATAAAGATTTGCCAAGACTAAAGGTAACATCTTTTTACTTTAGTCCCCTTTAACCTCACACAGGTCAGGGATTTGTTTAAAAATAGATATTTCTTCTGTACATACTGTAAATTTTCCATGATTTTACAGAAGATGAGAGGGTTGAATAGCTGGTAGAAATGATGGAAAATATCACTGAGATGGGAAATTGGTTTCTCTTAAATTTTTCAAAGTAAAACTACACTGTAATTTTGTTCACCAGTTGTTCACCTCAATTTGAGATCTAAGTTGCTTATTACTTTTTTTTTTACTTGTAGGACCAAGTAGATGACTTAAAAGAAATGTGTGAACTTCTCAAAAAAGAGAAAGCAGAAGCTGAACGAAAGCTGGGCAGCATTAGAGGGGTGAGTATTCTAACAGCACTTTCCATCATAATTAAATGAAAATTAAATACAAAAAAAAGCAAAGTATTATTGAAGCTAAATTATTTGGAATCAACCAAAAGCAAACATGAATTGTTCTTGCTTATTTTATTGACAAAATGCTATAATAAATTAATGACGTTAAGTTAACAGGACCATTAGAAGGACTAGAGCTAAACCATTAAATATTTACACTATCATGGCCTTATTTTGTCATTTTGATTAGTTACCTTCAGAAGCATATTTGTACAATAAATCGTAGTTACAGCCATAATAATGAAAATTATATTCATGTATCTATGTAAATGATTTGGTGCAGATGTAGAAAGGGTACTTTACTGTTAGTGAAAGTTTTTGTTGTACTATGCAAGGTGACACAGCTAAATTTTACCCTAGCTACTGTCAACTACCTTAATAGGACAGTATTTTGGAAGTTTAAGGGAAGAAAGTACTCAGCAGTGCCCAGTATGTCTCATGCTGCTCACTTATCAAACTCTTTGTGTGACCTTCTAAAGAAAGCTGAGTTAGTAAAAGCTCCTAAGTGCCTTTGTAGCTCTTTGTAGATCGCTATACAAGGTAAATGAGTTCTGCTTCTGGGGACCTGGAAAAGATCAGATATTTTTCATTCTTTACTCATGCCTTGTGTGGACTGCTTGTGTATCTGTCTCTTATGCAGTGGTATTCTTGGACAAGGAAATTCAGTTTATAAAACTGTTTCATGCAAAAGTTCTGAGGAGACAGCAAATTCTGCATCTTTCTCCATTCACAGGCAGCAAGATGTGACAGGTTTTTCTTTAATTCTGCTGGGTACCAACACAAACCTCCTAATCCCTCCAGTTATTTTAGAGAAGAAAAAGAAGTAGTTTTTACTTCTGAAATTTGGTTGCTATATATATTTATGAAGAACTCCAGGGAATAAAATCCTCCCCATTTTCCACTTACTTTGCTCCTTACTTCCGTAGAAAGAAAAGGAGGTACCTTATGGCCCCATAAGTAGAATCAGCAGCATCTTAAAATTATGAGGAAATTGTTACAAAGATGATGAGAAAATAAATGGATTTGAAGACTTAAACAGATTTTCTAACTCATTAATTAATGTAGTGAAAGAAGAAAAATAGAGAAATTACAATGTTACCCTCACATACATTTATTTATTATTCTGCAAGAAGAATATATGCCTTTGGAACGGGAGATCTATTTAGGCTTTAAAATATAGTTCTTCTGTCACTTTGATTCGGCAGAAGAAGGGATGCTAAAAAATGGCCCTCTTTTCTTCCCTCAAGTTCCCAGCCATTTTTCCCCCATGCCCCCAATTGCATAGTCTGTTGGATTGGGGAATTTTTCTACAAGAAAAGCTGAATAAATTAAGTAGTTCTTTGATTTATTTTCCTAATGTTTCAGTTTAGTTCATGAAGTACAGCAGATTTTGAGACTTAACTGCAGCTCTTTTGGGTAACATAGAAAATGAAGGAGTTGATTTGTTGACTTGAGGGGTTAATATATCATTAGATGTTTTGCAGAGGTAAGTATGCAGGAAATTCTAGGGTTCAAGTCATATCAAAACAAAGCATCTTTTTTTTTTTTATAAATATGAATTGAAATGGGAAAATAAGCAATAAAGTAAGATTTGGAGTATCTCAGAATGTCAAAATGAACTATTGTTTACTTATACTTTTTCCTTCCCCCCTCTCTGTAGGCTGGTAGAAGCGGAAAGACAATCCCAGAACTGGAAAAAACAATTGGCTTGATGAAAAAGGTTGTAGAGAGAGTCCAAAGAGAAAATGAAGAACTGAAAAAAGCTCCAGCTGTGGTTTCTAATGAGAAATTACTTGG
This sequence comes from Corvus kubaryi, assembly GCF_017639235.1. Classification (NCBI taxonomy): domain Eukaryota; kingdom Metazoa; phylum Chordata; class Aves; order Passeriformes; family Corvidae; genus Corvus; species Corvus kubaryi. The sequence goes on from NW_024580671.1 coordinate 1,649,854, forward strand.
TCTTGAGCAGGAAAATGAGAAGCTAAAGGTACAGATTTATCTCCAGTAACTGTATTTAGATAACAGTTTATATGCAAGTTAGTAACAAAATGGAGTAGCAAGCCTGTTGATACTGATTGGCACAAAACTGTTTTGAAAATGGCAGATATGATACAGAACAGAAAGGCAAAACTTCATTTTAGCATAACATAATGCATGATTTAAGGTACTTTGTACCTTAAGGATATATTTAACTATGTGATGAAATGTTCACTGTGCTAAGTAGCCATAACTCTTCTGTGATTTAAAAATGGAAATCTGAAATCTTCTACAAAGCAATGTAAATATGTTTTAACAAACTATTTGATATTTAGTCTGAAATGGAAAAAATGAAACTTGATCTGGAGGGCCAGCTGAGTATGCGTTATGAATCTAAGACCAAAGGAATGGAAAAGCTCATTACTGAAAATGAGAGACTGCGTAAAGAACTGAAAAAGGTATGATCATTGTAATGCATCCCTTTATTTCATTAGGTACTGGTTATGGTAAGTATATGGTTTTTAGGTTTTTTAGTGGTTAATATAGCACTGATGTTGCTATGACAGATTTTTTTCACTATATGTGGAGAGGAGATATCCAAGGACTAGTCCAAGATCTAATTTGGAAGTTGTAGTGCTAGTAATCTTGGATGCAGTTTTCCTCTAAATCAGCGCTGACCCTATCGCACCATTGTTTGAGATTATGCTGTGCTTCATGTGAGGTTAAGCATTCCGTAAAGCTTTGCTTTTATTGAACAATAGGAAGCTGACAGTGGAGAGAAGCTACGAATAGAGAAGAATAACTTGGAGATATTAAATGAGAAGTTAAACGTACAGCTGGAAGAAACCATTAAGAAGCTAAATATGGCAGAGAGCCAACTTGATGGAGCTGACAGCAGAAGCTGGAAGTCCATTGTAACAAGGTAGGAATTGAGAATGTAATAAAAAGACAGAAAAATGAAACAAATGCTTATGCTATTATGAGAAATAACCTGTGTCCTGCATAAGGATGGGAGAGAGCAGATTTTTGGTAAGAAATACTTAGTCCTGGACTCCTGGATGACTTCAGGGTGAAATGAGTTGCAAAAGTACTCTTTAATAGTGGTAAACAGAGATGGAAGGTATCTACAAAATCAGAACCTGTGACAGTAAACTTATTAGGGCAGAAAATCCACTGGACAGAAGAGAGACCTGTCTGATTTCATCTTAGGTCAGATCACTGTTGATGGCCAAGGTTTTACTCCATTCCCAGTCTTGCACTCCCACAGGATCCCCTGCTCTGACATGTTGCTCAGCCATTTCACTTCACTGAGACTTTAAAAAGCCATTTGGTTTTTTTTAACCTTCCCCCAAACTATCCAGTGAGGTAAAATGTCTCTATGCAAGGCAAGATAACAACCATAATTTGTCTAAGGAAGGAGGGCAAAAATGACTGCAGGACTGGACAAAAGTGGCTGATGGCCACAGGAGAAAGAGGATAGGAGCATACAGTGAAGACAGTTGTGTTATAGAATCCCCACTGTAACGCTTAACAGCTGGTGTATTGGCTCAGCAGTTTTCATATATTTATTCTTTCAGTTCTTCACTTCTTTTGAAAAACATTTATACTTGGTTCTATTTAGTCGACAGAGATATATATGTAGTTGTATATAGATACAAAATACAATGTTTAATTGTACTTGCCTATTTCAACTCATGTGAATAAAGCCTTCTATTTGCATTTACTTTAACATGAATTTTAAGTAAGTTAATAACATGAACACCTTACTAACCCAGAGGAGCTGCTTGGGGAACTTTACCATGCAATCCACTTCACCAGCACATCCACCAAAGCATGTACGTGGTAACAGAAATTGTTTCATAGGGCAAAGGGGTGTCATCCCAGTGACCCTTCAGAAGACTCTTTGGCAGGTAGCAAGGTGTTGGACATTGTATTGCTATCTGAAAATCCAGATGGATTCAGATGGGAGAACTGGGCTACAGGATCTCCAGAGGTACCTTCCAGCACTTCAGATTCTACACAAACCTTTTGTAGCCTTATACAGCTCAAAGCAAAATGGAATCTTTGTCTGACTGCTGTTCCTCCAGGGTAAACAATTGATTGCAGAATAGTTTTGGCTTTGGAGTTTTCATCTTCTGCATCTGTATTAGCGCCCTTTTCTGAGTACAGTATTTTCCACAAATTATTAAATCAGTAGAAAAATACTTTGAAAGGTATAACACTGAATTAAGATACAACTAGTGTACACACTGCATCAGTAACATGCATCCTTTTAGCAGCAGGTGCTTAGGTTTCATGTGCAATAGCATAAAAAGATTCCAGTCCCCCTTCAATAAAGTGTTGACACAAAAAAACCCCACAGAAGCATAATATCTAGAAAAGCCTTTATTGCAAGATTAAAGATGTATTTCTCATTATGCTTCTTTCAGCAAATTGTATTTATAAGGCCAAAGCTTATTTCAAGGCTAATGCCCCAAACATACTTCAGGGTGTATTTTACCCCTAAAGGTAATTTAATCACTATTTCTGCAAAAGTATTAACTTCTGCTCTTATTTTTCTCTAAATAAAAATACTGCCAGAATGCAGGAAACTAAGCTGAAGAAAATGGAAACGGATATTGCTAAAAAAACCCAAAGCATTGCTAACCTTCAACGGCTGCTTCAGGAAGCAATAGAACGTGAACACAACGCTGATAAAAATTTACAAGATCTTAAAGAACAAGTGAGTTAAATTTAGCCAGATAACTCTGAAAATAGAATGCTTAATTTAGGTCTTTGTAATGTCTGTAGTGGCAGAATACTTGTTTTTTCTCTAAGCCTTTCTTCTATAGGGTTTTTTTTTTGGTCATAGTTGCTATATTTACATATTTTAGTGAATTAATGAGGTTTACCACATACTATCAAGATATATTCTTGACTTGCAGGCTGAGGAAAACTGTTATTTTTCTACTGTGTTCTTCTGTAGGGTTTTTTTACTACAGTTTCAGTGATCACATGAAAGCCTGTAGATAGATGCTTCAAAAGGTTCTGCAGAGTGAGGCTGCTGCAGAGACCTCCCTCTTCCCTCCACTTTGGTTTTTTAGCAGTGGGGGCAGGGGAGTATTGAGTTTGCCGTCCTAAACAGGATCCTCATTTCTGTTTCCAGTCTTACATGGCCTCTTACATGCAGTCTTCAGTAGTCTTACAAGTACTATTGTACACGTGGAAGAGTTGATAAATTTTAAACACAAGTGCCTTTGAAAAGATGTATCACATTTTGGCTTTTAAGTGCAGAGGTGCAGTCCTAGAACTACGCCTCTGCATCAGCTCCCATCTTCTCATTTATTTATATGTGGATGGTTCTCTTCCCCAGACACCTTGTACTGGCCCTTCTCAGTGTAAGTTACCAAATACAAACTTTCAATTTGGGAAGTCATATATATATATATATATATATATAATGTAAGCAAGTAGACATGTTCAATAAATAGAACTTGGAATTGGTTCCTGTAAAACAATTATTTTGTTAGTTTTTCCTTGTTTTTCCTCTATTAACATGAAGTATATAGCAGCAGCAAATTTAACACAGAGATAGAAGTCTTTCATTATGTGATACTACTCTGGGAGCGACACACTTTCCAGTTTCTTTCATGTCTCAAGTACTGATGAAGGGATGAGATCGAAGTTAACTGCATTGCAAAGACAAGAGCCTCATTGTGTAAAAAAAAATAACCCAAATCCTTACCATGATAGGTAGTAACAGAACAAAAACCTCTCATGTGAGTTCATGAACTGTCACTGCATTCCTTAACTGTATATAATCACATATTTAAACCACTCTTGTGCTTCTGAATTTTACTCTCTCCCCCTCTCATCAGGACCTCTTCTAACTTAACTGCAGGTTCAGTGTACCCTCATTTGGGTTGTCACTGCAAAATCATAGGGTTTTCATACTATCTTTCTAAATTAACTGGGACACCCTGATATGCAAATAAGCACATCAGTAATATTTTTAAAGCATTTAAATGATTTAGGTATATCAATTCCTTTAGCGTATGTATACATGACATTGACGTAGCTATGCATCCAACTTTCTTTGTAAATCTAACTTCTAAATACTTTTTTCTTCACCTTTCATGAAGTATGTAGCAATAATCTTTACTAACTTCAGAAAGGCTGTCAAGAACTAGCTTTGTGTTTGGAAACTGTACATGAAGGCTTTTTTTTTCCTGATAGCCTAATGTTTGGTTACATCCTTAGTATTATTTTCATTCTTTTTTAAATCTTGTATCCAAGAGAACTCTTACCTGAACTGCATTGCCATGGATACTGTTTTTAAGAATAAAACTTTCTTAATTTTTCTTTTAAGATTGAGCATCTCAAACATCTTCCTGAAGGTGCAGGGACAGAGCAAAACCTCATCAAGGAGCTTCAACTTTTAAGGTAATGGACTTCTAAATAACTAACTAAATACCTCAGCCAATATACATGAAATAAGAAGATCAAGAAATGGCCACTGCAATTTTTAGTTAAATATTTTATGTTTTAAAATGTTTAATAATTTTTAAAAAATATTCTAAAATTGTTCTATATTCTAGATTAACTAATGATCGATTAGAGAAAGAAAAAGCAGAACTAGTGCACCAGATGGGGGATTATAAGCATGAAAGACACACCTCTACCAGTGGAGGTCCGGCAGCTGGTAATAATTTTCAATACCTAAAATAAAGATCTTCTTGTACTTAGGGTCTAAAACTACTTTTACTTAATATGTGTGTGCAAAGTGATAATAAATCTACAGAATTACGTGAAGTAGATTAATGCCAAAGTAGTGTAAACTGGAGCAGATTAAAGTCTCAGATTTTTGAGTACATATATAACCTTTTTGTAGAGAATTTTTAGTAAAAATCTCCCTAATCAATTATTTTGAGCAAGAGGCTGTAAACTTTGTATGATTTTTCGCTCATGAGGTATGTGGGAAAAATCTGCCCCAACTTGATTCATTAACCTCAAAAGACTGTAAGATGTCAGTCATTAATTGAAATCCTCTTTCCTACGCATTTTGCTTTGGATTCCAAGCTGCTAGAGAATGAGTGTCTATTTCCACTTACCAGCTCTGTGAATGATTTAACATGTAGCAGGCATCAGTTCCATGGGAAAAGCAGAGTACTATGGAGCAGCACATTGCCATATGACTGGAAAAAACCCCCAAAACTAACCCTATTGAAATTATGAACATATGCAACAACACCCTTATGATAGTTCCAAACTTCCTGCATTTAATTCAGAGGAAGTGTTCATGTTGTATTTGTCAAAGCTGTGCTAACAGACTGGCCACGGGGCTGCAATTCTACATTCAACCACAGGAACTAGTCACCATTGCTTAATTTGTACAAGAACTACGGAGAAGCCCAGGTGACTTAAATTTTTGGTGATCCCAACTGGATTTATACACTTCAACTGCTGCAGCTTTCAGGAGATGCAGAATTACTGAAACAAGATTATTTGTGCCATGGGTTTTCACTACTTAAAATTTCATAAAAGATCTTTGTTTTTGCAGGACATAATGAAATTGTAGAGAAGGCTAAAATTGACAAGCTAATGTCAGAAATGGCTCACCTCCAGTCACAGCTGGAAGCTTCAGAGCTCGAAAAACAGCAATTAAAGGTGAGCTGTGAGGATCATCCTAGGCAACATAATAAGCAAAATTATGGTTAGTTAGGAGGAGCCATTTAATAGCTAAATTAATATTAAATGACAAAGTCAACCTCTAAATATTGTTTACAAAGCCTATTTGGTTTCTTGGGAAGGTGCTATTTATGGGTAGCGTTTTTTGCCTCTAGACAACATCCTTATTCTCTTATCATATAACCTCTCAAGAAAAAGGCAAAAAAAGCTGTTGCGTGGTATTAACAAAGTCCTGGATAAAAGTGGTACTCCTTTATTCTTTTCAATAGGAAGAGACAAAAGAGCTGAGAAGAGAACTAGAAACCTATAACCCTTCTTTTTTTGAAGAACTTGAGGATCTAAAATATAACTACAATGAAGAAGTAAAAAAAAATATCATCTTAGAAGAGAGATTGAAGCAGCTTTATGAAGAGTCTGGCATTCAGGATAGTCCAGGCAACATTTCTGTTGATTAGGCTTGTGTTCAGTATCCTCCTAATTGATACAAAAAATAAAATTGTCTGTGTTTATCTTAGAATTATACAAGTCTCTCAAAGTTATGTTAGTTTGCACACACCTAAGATTGCAGAATTGGATTATTCAACAGTTCATGGTCAGTATTTATATACAATAGTCAAAATAAAAGCAAGTTTTACCTCTCCCAGCTCCTGTGCAATAATATATTTTAATTCAGAACAGTTAATTTGGGTAGTAAGGTGTCAGGTGAAGTTGAAACCTTGGGCTTATCCTAAAAGTTAATAAATTTTTTTAAACTGTCAGCATACTAAGTATGCTAAGTCCCAGATCAGTAAGAGTATGTAATTTGCTCTTGTCTTGTGTGGCCATAATGTTTAACTCTGAACTCAGGGTCAGTGTGCCGGATGTCTGTTCTTACATGCCTGGTTATTTTTACCTCTATGTTACAAAATCCAAGAGCAAAGAACTGGAAATGAAGTTACAGTGTTTCAGCCAAACCACTGGTATTTTTGTACATAATTCATTTTTCATTTTGTTTATTTTATAGAGCTAGATGTGTACTTTTATAGCAGAGATGAAATAAAGCCAACTCAAATGATCATTCAGTCTCACTTTATTATTTGTATACCTTATCTTAGTATGCCCTTGACAAAGTTTCCTAGTTGAGATGCAGTTGTAAATGGGATTTAAGCCAAGTCATGTCTCTCTCTCCACTTACTAGGTTCTCCAAAATAAAACTCACTTATTTTCTATTATTTATTCTTTTTTCCCAAAATAGTGCAATCCCTGTAGGATATAGGTTAATTGGGTTTTTAAATAATAGCATAATGCTGCAGATGAACAGTTAAATGATACCAGGAAGTTTTCCCCATAAGAAACTGTTACAACTGTAAAAAAAATTGTCAAATTTTAGGACTAATTCTGGTCCCACGTGAAATATGTCCTTTTACTGTTAAGAAACTTGATGCTAAATCTCAAACCTACATATAATAGTGTACATATAATAATTACATCTGTAGAAGCGCAACCTATGTAACTTTTCCAGTTGACTGCATTCATTAGTAAAGCTTTTAAGACCAGCCAGTAGACAACACACTTCCTACACTAAATGCTAGCAGTTTCCAGGAGTGGGTTCAAAAGTTAAGGATTTTTCAGAAAATAAACATGCTGGAAGCTAGATCTCTGCTCTAGCTGGCAGATTTCTGTTATTTAAAATTAGTCATTTAGAATAAAATTAAAATGATACAGTACCTGGGCTGTTGCCTAAGCTAGAAGAGTATTCATGAAGAATTCTGTGGTACAGAAAAGTAAGAGGAATGCAGCACATACATTAACTTAAAACAATCGTTTCAAGCATCAAACTTGATATCTTTGAGTCTGTCAAATCTTTGTCCATCCAACTTTGAAAAATGGTGAAACAAACTCTTTGGTTCAAAGTCACAGTCATATTTCGTTCTATTAAAAGAAATTACAACAGGCTGAGAATTCAGGTATGTCTCTGCAAGTGGCCAAGGTAAACCAAGATGATGGCGATGGAGCTAAAAGAAAAAGAAAGACAAGATCAGTTCAGCCATTTTGATAAAGTAGCACAACAATTCCCAACTTGGGAGGTGTGTGGGTGCTTGTGGATTCTAGGATTCTCTGCATCAGAGCACTTAAAAACCATTAATCAGTTATCTCTGTAACATGAACAACAACAAAACACAAAAGGCAAACCAGAACCAAGCTGTCCTCCACAGTTTCAGAAATAATACAAACTGCTAAAAAATCACATTCTTATTAATAATGCTTGTTCTATTAGTCAACATTACAAGAACTTACTTTTTAAATACAAGAATTAAGTTTTAAAACTAATGATCCCTATACAGAGAGGCAAGAAAATATGTTCCCAATTATGTTATTAGAATGTTGGGAATTAAAAAATTCAACATGTTGTCATTGGTCATTGTAGTGATTCAGTGGCTTTACTAATTCTACTGTCATCTCATTTGTTGGAGAACATTTACTATTAAAGAATTTGGAAAAAAAGACAAAAAATTGATACAGTACTTCACGTTTTATGTATTATAGTGCTTTTGACCTGTCCATCCATATACGTACCTTGATTAAACACCCATCATGGCAGTGCCACACAATTCCTTCAACTTTACCCTCAGTGCAGCTTTCAAACCAAGACAGTATATCATTTTGCTTCAAAGCAGGTGGATTCTTTATTTCAAATGCTCCATGTGGTACTAGAAGATGTACAGGGTGCTTCTTGCTTCCTAATCCTGTGTTTAAGGAAACAAATACGTTCCTCCTAGTTAATGTGTTTCCTCACGTTTTTTACTGCAGGTATCTTAAAAGCATTCTGTAAAGGTAAACTTCTATTAGATACGACAAGATTGTCTCGTCTTTTACAGAACAGTTAGTTATATTTTTACGTACCAAAGGCAGCTGTCTCTCCTCACATTTTAGTTTATATTTATTAAAATCTCCTCCTCCTTTGTATAAAATAAACATGACACAGAGATTTATACAGTTGTCTGCTTTTTTCTTGTGGTCACCTCCTCAGTCACCATAAAGGTACCAGCTAAATCCTTCATGCTTCAGATCATGATTAATAGCATAAACACCTTAGTTCCTGAAAATCTGGCATATCGTCTCCTGAATACTTAAAAATGAGCTGTTAACAAATGCATTGCCTTTTCATGTTAACATAAACCTTAATTTAAGAATACAGCTATTAGAACTTTTTGTTGCAATTCTTGTACATATTGAGAAAATGCTTAAGACTGGGTAGGACTATTTTTCCTATCCATCCTTGCAAGTTATCCTAACAGCAAAGCACAGAAGTTTGAAGTCACTTGTGCTCATACCCAATTACTTTTTTTGTTATAAGGCTTTTAAAGGAAGAAGCCACAACCAAAATTTAGCCTAAATTACATTTCCTTAAAAAAAAATCCTATTTAATAATTTAAAAATTGCAACTTGTGACTAACTTTAGGGGTTCCAAAAAAATGGCTGAATAAAATTTTCTACTTCAACTCATCAAAACAGCAAGTGGAAAAAAAATGAAGGCACCAAGAAACAATCTTAAAAAATTTTATTAGTATTTTAATAGTAATATTTAAAACGGCTTTTCCAGTCAAAATATTTTTTTGAAAGACTAAAGCAATGCATTTTTATAGTAACTGAGGTTTAATAAGACACAACTAGTCCCATGACAACTCAGCTTTCTAAGGTGAGTATTTTTGGGTGAGAGTTCCTTCAGCCAGCCCTCTTCTCTCCTTTCTAAAAAGGTAGCTACTGGAAAACTTTTAAAAAAATACTTACACAAAAAAAATGCATTTATTTAGCTCAAAAATACCACGAAATTAAGAAAGTATTTAACTAAAAAAACAAAACCAGACCATATAAACTTACCATATGGATTTGCATTGATATTAGTCCCAATAAGCTCCAATGTTTGTTCTAAGATTTCTGATAATGGCACGGGACTGATTTCCAGAAGCCCCGGGTCAGCATGGTGTTTCAATACCAGCGCTATTCCAGCCTCATAATTTACAACAGATGAGTGCCAGCAGTACTGCTTACTGTGTTTCTCCACAGGCACCCAACCTATGAGAAAACACTGCATTTTACCAAAGTAAATAACTGAAGTTATTAAATGCATGCATTAGAAAAACCTACAGTTAAGTACAAACAGAAAGAGTAAAAAGAAAAACTGTTGTATCTCATAAGAATTCAAACGTGACAATTATGCCTTCAGCTGAAGGCCTGTAAGTTTGTACAGAAAACTGCAATTATTTCCATGTGTCAGAAGAACAAAGCCTTTCTTGACAGTGAATGAATGACATTCCAATTTTTTTTTTTTCCTGAATACGTTAATTACTATTTTTAACTCTGGAACTAATTCTGATTCACTTCAGAAATTCACACACACCTTTCCCCAGTTTTACCTGTGCTGCATCATAGGTACCTGGCATATGTCCATTTTCATCAGGCAAAGGATTGCCATTAGAGAACTCTATGTCCTTTGCTGGAATCCAGGTATCTGGAACAGGCTTGAAATCCTCTTCAATATTCCAAACAAATTCTAGACATATAAATGCAACACTGAGTTTTTGGCAAACTGTTAACCAACTTTGCTTTAGTTGTCTTTCAATGCAATCATCAAAATACCATTGATCTAAACCTTGTTTTACAGACAGTAGTCCCAGTTACTTTGTACAAACACCAGCATTTGTCACACTTGAGTGGTCTACAATTAACATAGTTTAAAGATGCATTTAGGCTTTAAGAAGTTTAAAGGTTCAAAATTTAAGATTAAAAAAATAGCTACCTAGTCCAGTTTAAAGCTCTTCAATGTAAAGAGTGATGTTAAAAAAACTGGAGCAGGATCAGATATTTCCCATGTTAGCTTGGTCATTTTTCCAACTGGATAACTTGCATTGTCAAAAAGAAGGAAAGAAATCTTCACCAACCTTTGCAATCTTCCAATGAATACAAGAATCGTTTAAACCTTTTTTCACCTTGTTTGGTGGGTTTTCGATCCAACCTGGCCCATAGGTAGGGCTGTCCTAGGAGTTTCCAGAGATAAAAGCATCATTTTACTGAGGTAACCATACCCAGCACAGTACTAAAATCAACTACATAACAGGCAAGATAGGAATTCTCATTTGCCACTAGAGAAATTTTATAAGCAAAGCCACCCACAATTTAAATTCAAATTACACTATATGAATTTCCGAATCTATTTTAGATTCTATAGACAGTCTTGCCTAGTGTAATACATTCCTTACAATTTCAGGTGAAGGCATGAACCCCAGTGAGTCAATGAACCACAGTCTTCTCATTTCCTCCCAACCTCTGTACTTCTATTGATCTTCCCCAAGGAAATTAGACACTCTATTATACATGACCCAATTTGCAAGGAAGACTTACTAATAGGAAGTTTAAAAACTGGAATAGTTCCTAGATGTTCATATTCACTTAAATCACACCTCATGTATTTCAGAGAGTAAATTCTAGAAGAACTTTAGAAACACCTTCTAAGTTTATGGTAACTATTACTTTGTGGTCAGGATGTTTAATGACACTTGAATTCACAGCAGCTGTAAATAAATCATACAATAAAAGTGAAAACTAAGTAAAACAAGACTTCTAGTCAGCGTGAGAAATCTGCAAATGGATCTTCCTTATTACCTTTATACGTAGTTACATAACAGCAGGTTCCATCCACTTTTTCAGTAGGAACTGCATTGTGTACATCTGCCTCTAATGCCTTTCCAGTTATAGTGTCAGTTGCCAAAACTTTAAATGGCTGAAAGGAAGACAAGTGGCTATGTTACTGCCTTGCTCTCATGTAGATTCTCGCTCCTTACAGCTGGCCTCTATAAATCCAGCTTGTTAAGTATTACACTTATTATAGAGCTGATTTCTAATACTATTGCAATTCACCCTTGTTTCTTCAAAACTTCCACATTTTCCGGATCCAATACCCTGTTAGGTTTTTCTGTGCAAAGAATCACCAGTGTAGGGATGTACTCTTACATGACCATTATTGAGATGGTTTAACTCTGAATTGAACAATTATGTTACTGTTCTTTTGGCAACCATTTCAACTGTTTCATCCAGAAGCCAATCACCAATGGGGGAAGATCACCCAGAGCTGAATTCAAGCTCACTACGCAGCTGCTACTAAAATCAGGGAACACAAGCTGGAGGTCTGCAGCCAGACAGATGACTGCCGCCCCAGTCTGTCCACATCTCACAGCCTCAAATGAATTCTTCTGTCATAAGCCTAATATTCCAAAAAGAAAACAACCACAAAGAAAAAAAAAAAAAAACAAACCCAAACCCAAAAGGGATACAAGCTCATTTTTCTTCGTACGAGGCTCACAGGTGGGAATGGCAGCATGGTTTTACGCAGGCTCCCCGTGCGGTCATGCTGGAGTGGCCTTCACTTAGAAAAAGCAAACACAGCATCAGGGTGAACACCTGTATGCACTTGCCAGGAAATGCGTGGGGCTGAGCTGACACAGCACTCAGACGGCCCTTCTTCCCTGAATTTCAGGGGGAGAATCCTATGCAAACCTCTCCCGTGAGTTTCCCTTAAATCTGCAGCCACACTTCTCGCCACTCGGCTGTTGCCGGGGGCTCTGACACGATCCGCGCTGTTGTAACCCGCGGCCCAGCGATTTCCCCTGGGCTCGGGCACGGGCCCAGCCCCACCTGCCTGCCCCCAATCCGCCAGTCCCGGTGCCGCCCCGGCCACCTGTCGCTCCCGCTTGGCCGAGGGCTCGTCCTTCACCTCGGTGACGAACAAACACGGCACCTTGCGCTGCACCGCGCCCCGCCGCCTCATGGCTCCGGCCGCCCGCGCCCGCCGCCGCGCCTGCGCCTGCGCCTGCCCGCCCGCGCTGCGCCATGGGAAATGGAGTCCGCCGCTGCCGGGGGCGCTGCTGCTGCTGCTGCTGCGCGGGGCGGGGCGGGGCCGCCATCAGGCCCAGCGGCGCGGTGGCTCCTCTCGGCCCGGCCCGAGCGGGGCCCGGCGGCAGCTGCGCTTTCCCCAGCGCCGGCGCATCGAGAGTAGACTCCTATAGACTCCTGGGTCTATGGGTCCTGCCGGGAACCTCCTCCAGCGCCGGCTTCTCATGGGGTCACAGGCTACTTTGGGTGCATCCACCTGCTCTGGCGTGGGGCCCTCCGCAGGCTGCAGGTGCATCTCTGCCCGTCGGATCTTCGTGGGCTGCAGGGGCACAGCTGCCTCACCATGGCCTTCACCATGGGGTGCAGGAGACAGTCTCTGCCCCGGCGTCTGGAACACCTTCTCCTCCTCCTTCTTCCCTGACCTTGGTGTCCGAGGGTTCTTTCTCTCACACATATTCTCACTTCTCCCTCTGGCTGTTGTTGCCCAGCGGGCTGTGGTATCATTGTGGTATCAAAGATTTGTTTTTAAGACCACAGTTCCATCAGCAAGAAGTTGGATTTTACTTAAGCTTCACTAAATGAGTTTGTTCCATTTCACATTAAAAAGCACCAGAATGGGTGACTCTTTGAAACAATCTGATATTCTATATTTTACTTGGATGCAATAGAGAGAAAGGAAGATGTTCAGCCTGGGCAGGTTATGCAGCAGCATCATGCTGATGTCCCAAGCTGGAGGAGCAGTTGGCAACTGTTAAAATGTAACATTCCATCCTGGCTAACAACTGCTCTCAGTTCAGTTCAACAGTTCAACCACATGGAGAAGGTACCACATGTTTCATTCAACAATTTTTTGTTTTAGCTACACTATCCACTGAGTTTTGTTTCATCTGAAGGTCTGGTATTTGGAAGAAAACTGCTTTCAGGATAAGATTATGATTTGCCTGACTGCTGATAGCTTTAATTCAAAGAAGTACTTACATTCCACCTGGTAAAAATCCAGGGATGGTTTTAGGGCTCTTGGTTATTCCATCCATTTTTAAGGGCTAGGGAGTTAGGTGTTAATGCCTGGGAGATGGGCTTTGTGTCTCAGGGGGTGGCCCAAGCATACTGACTACAATCCAAAAGTTTTTGGAGATGCTGCTCCTAGATGTAGCTGTTAATGTCTGGAACTGAGAGAAATTTGCTTCCAAATATTCCAATATTTTCCAGTCTGGCCTTGTTTTCATTTAAGAAATTACTCAAAAACTTATTCAGAAATAACCCCCACCCTGGCATTTACAGTTCTCAGGTGGGAACTGAATCACATCCAGGATATAAACCTGAGTTTACACACTGAGGGTAAAGCTCATGAGCACTTGCCTCTTTGGAATTACAAGTTTATCGTATGTTTGAGGAAGATACCCCAAGTTTTAAGGATAAGTGAATTGCATCATCAGAGATGATGCTAAAAACTGCGAACTCTGATAAGACAGAGATGCAGAACAATAATTTTATATATGTCTAAGAGAACTGACTCGTTGTGGAAGTACTATCTCTGCAGTATTGTGCAGGCTTTTTAGCTGGTGGCACATTGATCAATAGAGAAAGAGCAGCGGTATGAGTACATATATGAGTAAAGAAACAAAAACAAATCCATGTAGACAGTCTATTATTCCCATTAGGTTTTTGTTTGTCATCTTTAAAAACAGCTGACAGGTGGTGTGAGCAGTGTAATAGCAGCTGTCTCAACATCAAGTCCCAATTTTTTTCAGTTTTTGTTGGGAATCTTTCTGGGTTTTCTTACAGTTTTCTGGTGTTTCTTACCCCATGTTTTCTCATAGATCTACGTCCTTTAATAGTAAGGCAATACTAATGCAAGATTTGCACTTGTACAGCACATTTTGGAGGTTGATCTGATTTTCCCATTGTACAGAAAAGGAAGCTCAGCCACGTCGGTTAAATGACTTAGGAGATTTTTTTTTTCCTTTCCCATCAGCTCATGAACAGTCTGCAGTAAACTAAGTAGACTGTCTTACCCCTATTCTAATCTAGAAACAATTTTACATCACCAAACACCATTGACCTTACTCGATAACTTTAGAGCTGTCTAGAGCTTATGATAAACTTCAAGATAATTTGAGATGCTGTAAACTATAAGAATGTGGTCCCACAAAGTCTTGGTCATATGTTTACAGCAGTGTGAACTGTCATATATTCAATCCTATGTTCACACAGCATGTACTAATCCATTTATTCCATTTTGATTGTTGTATTTCCAACACTTGAAAACTGTTTTCTCCTGCAGCAAAACTACAGCAAGTTCTCCTGTTTCTGGGAGACAGAGCCCGTAGGCTGTAGGAGGATAAGCTGTGACTTCTTTCACAGAAAACCCCGTAATATAAATGGACTTTATTTGCCACCTAGTAACAGTGAGTAAAAATATTTTCTCAACAATTTGTTCATTAGAGTAATGAAATAGACAAAAATGCCCTTCCAGTGCTTATGTAACATATAGTAAGGTCAGGAAATGCACCATGGTGAATCAATGAGGTATGATGTGCTATCCCAGTAAGTTCAAGGGCAAGAAAGGAATTTGAATAAGATTGCCACACAAATTGTTTTAGCTGTCATATTATGAAATGTCACACCTATTAGTGATATAAAAGATGAAGTCACATTTAGGTTGCTGAGATCCATAGAATAAAAATCTTGCTTAACTTGAATTTTTAATAGATTTAATCTCTCTAGTAGTTCAAATGGTTAGTATGCAGGTAATAATTTAAGAGAAATCAAAAGTAGTATGTGTGGTGGGAGGAGGAGGTTGGTAGGGACACCAGTATCTGTTGATAGAGCACAACATATATGGATGAGATGCCCCTTGGAGAGATAACATCAGATTACAGTGCTGTTTGTGCAGATATATTTCTAGTTCATTGTTTTGAATAAAAATTTCGGGCTTGAACATTGGTTGCATTTTACTGAAGTACAGTAATAGTGTGTAAGGCAGCACTCTTATTTTGGAAAACCCCACCACTACAAGTTGGATCTTTTTTCTCATCCATTTCTAAGAGGAGCTCTTGACTGCCAGGCATCCTGGTAGACGGTTGGAACCCAGAACAGGATAAGGGTCCAGGGCAAAGAAGCAAGACAGATGTCAGAAGCAGGAGTGAAGAGAGCAAGTCATCATGAAACCTGGTGTTCCTGAAGTTGCCCCAGAAAAATGTAGCCTCTCATACCTGGGCATGTGGAGCCTAACTAAGCTCACAGGATCAAGGCAGGACCTCAAGTGCTCCATACTGCCTTTGGCATAGCTCCCACATACACAGACAGCACAGGCATGCTTTTGGCTGTGGTGCAAGTCAGAGGCTGTACCCAAGAGACACTGTGGGCAAGGGTATCCTGTGTAAGAGCAATGTCTGGCAATCACAACTAGAAAACAGACCAAACCCTTTCACTTTTTCCTGCGATATGGACAAATTCAAAGTCTCTGTGCTCCACAATAGCACTGCAAATACTAAACCTGCAATTTTTTCTAATACTTAAAATCTTGTTAAACTAATTTAAGTTTGATTTGGCTTATTCTACCTGGAGCTAAAAGTAGCCTGTTCTGAACAGTGAAAAAGGCTCTATCACGTTAGAGTGTTATATCTTACACATCTCTTACATGAGATGCAACAAATCTGATCTGCAATCATGTTATGAGAAAGGGTTTAACATGATATACATGCTGCTCATAGGCAAGCAAGAGTTGTACAAGAATAAAAACAACTGGAATAATAGAAAAATGCCCACACTTTCTTTTAGACTGGAAAATATATCAAACTTCAATATTTTTAGTATTAGTTATTAATTCACAGAATACTATGGTTGCAAATCAGTCAGCTTGAATAATACAGATAGACTCACTATTTTTCATCATTTTTCTTTTCAGTCCATTGCATTTCCTGGCTCTTGGAATATGTTATCTCAGTATTAAAGTCATTTTGCTGAAAATATTATGTGTGGAGATAGGTTCCTTAGGAAAATAATATATTTTCTAATTTCTTTTCTGATTAAGTGTATGATATTTTCATGAACTTCATATTCTTTCACAAATCTACATTTTGTACCTAGTTAAGGCAGTTGAGATTTAGTTTGATATACAAAAAGTCTTCAAATTTAAAATGAGCAATCCTGTGCTTAGCATTGCTAAATTCTTCAAAATGGATGCTGTAGCAAGTGATACAGCATGTTTGCAGCTTTTTAAAATAGGGCAGTGATGAAAATGTTCTCTTTTCAAATTCTGTATTCAGCAGTGCCTGTGTCCATTCAGAGGAGCTGGTACCTGTGTTTCTCATACTTTCTGGAGTTGGGAGGTGCTCTCTCACCAACCTCTGCACAAGATAATGCCTAATCCTGATAATGGTTTCAGAAGTATGCCTGCTGGTGTAAACCTGGATGTGATACTTTAGTTTCCTCCTAACAAAGTAAATCTAATGCTGTCTGCAGATGTCCCATTGAAACAGGATGTCCAAGGAGGCATTCTGCATCCAGCCCATCGTCAAGACTCACTCAGAAATCAAGAGAATGTTTTAGTGCCAATTCACCCTCCACTGATTATAAACCTCAGTGATGAAGAGGACGATGAAGAGGATGATGAAGACAACTGTAAACACTTTTTTATTTTATAAGCAAGTTGAATGGGTTTGCCAGCTCTTGCAATGTACTTCACAACTGATCTGTTATAATAACCATTGCATTTTTAGAAAAGAGTTGTTGACAAGTTTTTTGAAATAGTTTTCAGTTAATCTTTAAAATCTTGGAACTGGTAGTCACCAGATGTGAGCAAGGCAGTTATTTTCTAACTCCTGTAATCTAATTCAGATGGCCATCAAGAACTCTTCAAAATTGTGGGATGAAATTACAAGTTTAGGAGGTACTTTTCTTCTGGGGAAACACATTTTTGAACAAGGACTGTATGCACTTGTCAGTGAAGGTGAAGTCACAACTTTTTTACAAAAGATAGTTGTGTGACTTTAACTTAAGTAATTTTTTCAGCTGATTTACCAAACTCTGTAGGCAGTCATTTTTTAGAGAAAGTTATTCTTAAATCTAGTGAAGAGAATGATGCAAAACTCTCCATCAGTTGAATTGAATGTTTTTATATTTTTATATAGATATATAGATATATATATATATATACACACATCTATGTTAATACAGTTAAACCATTGATTGTATCTCACTTAGAGATAAGAGATTCATAGGGATGGAAAAAAATTACACATTCCTGGAGAGTGAAAAGGGAGAGAATGATCTACTTTTAGGCATGCACTCAACCAATTACTGTGCTGCCCCAAGCCACTTTTCACTTTCCCCCTGCCCACCAGGCTGGCTGGTAGAGCAGCCTGTTAGTGCTTCCTAACTTGGTTTCAGTCTGAGTATGCCACTTAAACAATAAAGAAAGTAGGGCTTTGCTAATCTCCATAGCCTTAACCGAGAGAGATCCAGAGCACTAACTTCACCAGCTCTGCCAGAAGATAGTAACTTTGGGCAGAGGTTTTGTGACAAGCACTCCCTGGTGACATGTTGAATCTGATCTCCTCGTGGGTATAAATGATGGATTATTTTGAAAATGAATATTGGAGGTGTTTTTGAATCCTTTTGAATCAACCAACATTTGCTTCTTAAAATGTGTTTTAACTGCAATTCCATTGCACTTTAAAATACCTAATATTAAGTAATCATTTTTCAGTCCAGAAGCCCAGGTTGCAGTCAGAAACAAAAATAACCAATGACAGAAATGAAAGTCATTATCATATTTGATCATTAAGAATTATTGAAGGTCTTTGTATAGTTATCTTGTAATCTTTTACAAATATTTCCTACAGATGTTTCTAACTGGATGCCTAAGACTGTTACAGATATTGAAGAGGAAAGAGCAATAAGGGATATATGCTATAAATCTGGTAAATATGAAATTAGTCACTCTTTCCTTAAAAGCAGTGCTTCCAATACAGTAAACTCTAGGGTTGGGTTTTTTTTTTCCTCCTGGGGCATGTGTAGGAGAGTATTATGGGATTCAGAACCCTTACAAACACCAATCAACAAAAACCATGTCTTCACCATGGCAAGAGGAATTATTACCCTTGGAAGCTACTGAACAAAACTTGCAGAAAGGCAAGTATTTTGATTTCTTTGGACTGTATTTACCACTTCTAAAATTGCTGTAACAGGGAGAACCTATTACATAGTTTGCACTTCCTCTTCACTTTTTAAATGTAGTGAAAATAAAGTATTACAAGAAAACATATTTGAATTTATCAGCATATTACAAAAACACTGCATTCTTTTTTGCCATATATTTAGTCACACTTTTGGTGACAACGTGCATCAAATGTGGACAGAAAAGCTGGAAATGGGCTATTAACAGTGTGTACTTTCCTGACATACACAACATAGGTATTTCATATAATTTCATGATAAAGATTTATGTAGTCTAATTTTAACCATCCTAAGGTTAGGAATGTAGTTTAAATTTCTCATCTAGGCTCTTTAAGGTATGTGGAAAGAGACAGGAACTCCAATGATCCCCTATTTATTGAATCATCAGACAATGCCAAAGGGTGAGATGAGCCACTTTTCCAGAGGTGCTCCATGATCTCTGCTGGCTGTCTTGGGTGTCTTGATGTCAAAATGTAGTGATACATCAGACTTTTCTATAACTAAATTTAGATTAAGTAAATACCTCCTCAAAAAGAGTTCAATTTTGTTTTGGATTCTGGACTATCCAACATAATTAGGGTCAAAGGAATACAAATTTATAAATATTTACCCCAGTTCTTATGATTCTTAATTCATTATTCTCTTCTAATTTCTAAATTTGAAATGTTTGTTATTAAAATAGTTTTGATAAACTATTTCTAACATATACATAGATATATTAATCTATAGATGAGGGAATCAGTGACAAATGTATGAACATACCTTTTAAGAAGTGTCTTTATTTATCATTAGATACATTAAGAGAAAAGGATAGATATGTTTCCCCAAAACAGTTTTTCAATTGAGTTCTCTGAGGCTTCAGGTACTATGATGATATGCATCCTGAAAATGCCATAAATTCAGATAGGATTCATAAATATAATTCATGGATAGTGAGAAGCTCGTGAATAAGCAGGTAATTTATAGCTGGGTCTTTACTTTGAAGCTATCATCTTCTTTAGTCTATGAATTATGATATTTTCTTATAGAATATGAAAGTTAGACATCAGTTACTCTAGACAGGATCCAAATAACTAATAAAATAGAAAGAAGGTTATGAAATGAGAGGTTAAGAGAAATTGCACTAAACTAATTAATGGCTCATAGGGGTGGGAGGAAGAGAATGTCAGGGCCATTACCTGTGCTTACACACAGCTAAACGTTCTTTCTTTTGCCTTTCCAGGTGACGGTAACACAATTCCTACAAGATTTACTAATACAAGAAAAGAAAAAGAGAGTACAGAAAGGAGATTAACGATAGAGAGTACTCCCAGAACAGATCATAAATCCTTTGACAATGGAGGTAATATACTGTAGCATCAGCTTCTCATTGCTGAACGTCATGTGGTAAATAAAATAACTGAATATGCATGCATTAAACTTCACTATTTTGCTTTTGAGTTATTATATGTTATGTTTTAGACACTCTTTCTCATGCTGAACTATTAATTGCAGCAATCAAACTCATTGTTTATGATTATATCTTATGCTTATTTTAGGATTGTACTGAAAATATCCTTTATGCAGATTACAGTTGATTTTGGGAAAGAAAGGGATTTGTGGAGTTATGAAAAAGCAAGTGTAGAGATGCAGACAAGTTGGTTAGAGCCTGGTGCTAGCAATGCCGAGGTCGTGGGTTTGATCCCTGTATGGACCATTCATTTTAGAGCTGGACTTGATGATCCTTGTGAGTCCCTTCCAACTCAGAATATTCTGTGACTGTGATTCTGTGACTCAAGTTAAAATGCTTTCAAAACCTGTTACTTTTGTGAGACTATCCATAGTTAAGATGAATAAGCTTTGTATTTTTCAGTTATGCTATAGAAATATAACGACACTGCAATCCTGCAGCTTGTGTAACAGGATCTGATCCCTCTGCATAAACTTGCTTGACCTTAATGAAGACACAGTGTTTTGACCAATTGAGTTCAGTATTGAATCATGTCATTAAAGTTGAAGAATGCTCCATTCTCCTTGAATTTACTTAATACTTAGTTGTATTCAATCCTTTTTTCTTCATAAATATTTATGAATGATAAAAATAGTATTAATTGTAGTATTCTCTTTTCCCCCTTAGTTTGTCAATGCAAAATAGTGCAGTACCATGCAAGGGCTGCTTGCTCTAGCTTGGAGCAAACTGGTGTGGGTCTTCTAGCTCCAGAACTGTATTGCACAGTGGAAATGTATCTTACATTCTACATCTTTTCCTGTGACCTTTATGTACAAAAGTATCTTTCTTTTTAGATATTCTTTATGTCTGTATAAACAGTTACCACAATTCAATAATTAAGTCTCTGTTCACAGTAATATGTATTCAAAGCTTTTAACAGACTATTTAACAACTCTTTTTAACAGACTATTTTCTCTAATTTTTGTGGGCCTTGTTGAGTCAGCTATTTGGTTTCATTGTCTTCATTGTATTTTTTCACCCATTTCAGCTAAAAAGATGTCATATAAAAAGCAGGCTGTTTGCATTGCTCACCTTTCTCAGGGTGCTCTTGAGTATAGATAACTTTGTGAGACTCCTTTCCTACAGGAAGTGGTGGTTCTGTGATGCAGAGGAACATATTTGTTGATAGGAACAGATTTGAGGCACAACCTTGGGAAAAAGAACGAATTACATCAAAGTATGCCAATGTGAAAGGTACTTCATTATTATTTGTTTCCAGATTTTTAGATTAGATTACTTTTGTTCCTCTGCAAGTGTGGTGAACATTATGTATTTTGTTTAAAACCAATCTGAAGTGAAATTTCCATTCACAGCGTGATTTCTTTCACTGCAAGATGACAGCAGTTGTTATATGTTGTGATTTAATTCTGCTTCTTTCTGCCAGTTTACATCCTCTGATAGATTCAATGTGGGCTTTAGTAACTCCCTGAGTTACTAAAGTCTTTGATGCCTACATGTCAGATCATGTTGAGTGCTGTGTACTTTCTGCTTCCGCCAAGTAAAACAGATTTGATTGTAGGTGGTATCTCACAGAACATAGGACTTAATAAAACCAGTAAAAAAAACAGTTAAGGAAAGAACATAACACTTGGGATAAAGTGTGTTTATTAAAAACTAGTCACATACAGCAAATTAAAATACCTACACTGAAGTACCTTGATGATAAGTTTCATCCTTTTCACAAGAGAATTCTAGAGTATATTTGTCAATGTAGAAAATGTTATTTTAAGTAGATTGCCAGTTATTTCTTTGCAGTTTTAGAGTAAAAAGGAAAGAAAGGACATTTTTTTGTCTTTAGCCCATAAACTGAAGCAGAAGTAGAGAATTTCTGCCACACTTTGGCTGGAAATGAGAGGAGCCAAAAATGCTTATTTACGTTAGCAGGAGAAAAGGAAGAATGAAGCCACATCTTCCTGAAGATAGCAGGGGCCAGTAGAAGAGCACCGTGGTTACTTCACAATGCAACTTTCCCTGTGAAGTTCTGTTTGTAGTTTGAAGGGGGTTTACCTGTGCAACCAGTGCTGTTGCAAATTTATCTTCATCATTTGTAGTATTTTGTTATGCTCATGCACTGCCCATGTCCAGGATGTATCCAGATGCTACAGGCAGAAGTCATTCACAGTTCAGCCAGGCATCCTTTGGAGTGCATAGATTGGTCTCCATAGGCTCAACCATGGGTGTTCCAGAGGTCGACCCCTATGCAGTGTAGAGAAAGGATGATCTGATTTTTGCATTTAGAGTTAATTTTTTAGTTGGCTTTCAAGATATCTTCTGCTGGAGGAAATACAGACATTTTTGCTTTCCTTCTGAGGAATGACGCTTTTGGAATAATTAACATGTGAAACCATGTTGCACCCAAAGGGGCCTATATATAAAGTAGGAGATTATGTTTTCAAAACACCACAACATTTTTGGATATGAACATTTTTTGTTCTTTCAAAAAAAGTGAATATGTATTATTTTAAACCCTCAGAAACAAACCACATTGAACTGGTAAAGAGCCACCACTGTAAGGAAGTTAAGAAAAATAAAAGGATTTCTGAGGAACGAAGAAATTCAGCTAATGCACTAACCGGCAAAGGTATTTTCAAAAAATCTTATTCATTTCTATTTACTAAACTGTGAGATGATTTAGCACTATCTAGTAAATTTCTGTTCTTAGTGTCAAATACGGACAGCCCATACGTGGATTGGACTATTTACAAAGAACGTTTTTAAAACCTTGTTGTCCAGCATCCAGTTGCCTGCACTATGTGAAATTTTGAATAATAGCACAACCTTTTTGGTTGTATTTTCACTTTTAGGAATGTACACTTTGGACCCCAAAGTAAAACCAAGTTACCAACAAAAGGTAAATAAGTATGATGAGACTGCTTCTACCAGTCCGTATGGGAGAGAAACTGGAAGATACACTCATTTAAATTCTCCAGAACCTCGACGATCAGCATATGTAGTCTACCGGACTGTCACTCAAAAACCGAAATTCAATGGACCTACTGGTGGGTTCCTACTTACACAGAATTCTTAAAATGCCTGTCTATATTGTGCTGGATTCAACTGGCTCCCTGCAGGTGAATAATAAGTTATTTATGCCTAAATACAGGCATGGGTAAATTTGATCAAGCATAGTTTTCACAATTAGATTTCAGCTGTATCCATAGACAGAAACATAAAATTTTATAAAGCTTTACAATTTTTCAGACAGAATATTCATGAACAATAGTTGAGCCGTCTTTACCGCAGGAATTCATGGTTGCAATGAAGTGCTGATGTGCACAAATATAATGATCCCCACTTTTTACAGCATATCTTATGTGACTTATTATTTTCAAATATTTAATAAACCTTGAAAACTCCACCTTTAAGCTCTTATTTCATTCTAACTACTTATAGTAGAAATATTTTTTGCAGTAGAATTTCAGTTGTGTCTCAAGAAATGTTTCTTGTTCAACCTCATTTTTCCTAGTAGGTTATGAACTAGGAAAATTCATAACCTTTTTGCAGGATATATTTCCATAATTGGGGTTTCACTGGAGTTTTCATTGTTATGGATTTGTATTTATTTTTGTTATTTAGAATTGGTTTTTGTCTTGAATAAACAAGGGTTTGGGTCTTATTCACACTTCTGTTATCAATTTAAATGCAGTGTAAACCTTTGTGTTTAACATTAGTATTATTTTTTTCAAATTAATTATGTTGGACAGAGGACTGAATCTATTCTTTCTGCTGTTCATAAAGGATGAAGTGTTCCTTCATCTTACTCTACTGTCCTCTTGATGGTACATGCTATGTCATTAATTTGACAAGAAACCTACAGGTGGGATTCTGAGTCTTGCATCTTTCTGACAATCTGCTTCAGATTTATTGCATCTTTTGCTTTATTTTTATCTTGCTAATATATATAGCCTCACCCAATCTAGTACCTCATTTGGAGTTTATTTGAATTTTCACTTTTGTGTCCATGGTTTCTCTGCATAATTGTTTTTTTTTCATTTGTCACTTTGTCAACAGATTTAGTGGTAAATAATTTAAATAATCAGAAGTGTTAAGAAAGTGATTTTTATCTTGCCAGTTTCAGTCATCTCTCTTAAGATGGGTTGATCCTGCATTTTGAGGCGCCTCCCTGTCTTAGTTTCTAATAACAGGGACCTATTCCAGGCATAGTAATGCCTACTTTAAAGCGAATAAAGGTAAGTGAAACAAATTCCAATGTCAGTGCTTTGTCATGAGGACAAAGAGTTGTGTCTTTTTTCTTTTTCCTTTGAACTTTTGCTTTCATTAAATGTGAACAAGCTGGTATAGAGATTATAGAGAGAATATTCTTTATGGAAGAATACATTTTATTAAATTTCCAGGTTAAAAAAGGGTAGGTCATTTTTGAAAAAAAGGGAATCAGCATTTTTGTTGTAAGAACAATCATTAACATTTTTGCTGCCTTTCTTTCCAGCAGTACCTGAGTCTTATGGTCAGAAAGGCTCCAAACAAAAGAATCAGCCTGACACCAATAGGAGATTTTGGACACCAACAGAAAACTATGGTAATATTTACACATTGTGTATAAGCTGAAAATTTTAGGATTATTATGAAATTAATTATCTGAATTAATTGCATTAAGATGGAATTAAAAGAAGAATATTAATAATATTAATTTTAAATCAAACTTTTTAGAAAATGGTTTGTGATGAATCAGCATATTCTGAGGCACAATCAACTGTCTAGGACAAAAACACGATATAGCCTTGTATACAGGGCTTTCACAAGCAGGGATAAAACAGAAGCTATTGATGCCTTTGGAAAGGTCTTCAGCCCAGGAGCATTCCCTTTGTTAAAAACAAGGATGTCCATAGCAGAATCTCCTCGTTCGGAAGTCCCCACGACCCTCACAGAAATGCTGCAGTATTACAAATTTTGTCTAAAGTTCTAGAGGGAGTCTGCCTGTAATACTAGCTTGTGTTTCAGAGGTGATGTCTAACTCATCTGATGCATTCATTGAAACTTCAGCCAGTGTAATATTTAATTCACATATCAGACTAAGGGAGTGTTTCCTGAAATTGTGGCTGAAATTAAGAAACAATGTGTATGTTTTTCCTACAGGCAAATATACTTCAGGATCTTCTAATTCACCAACTTGGAGGAAAAGAAATCCACGAGCAAAATCGTTCTCTAAATTTAAAACAACCACTCAGGTAACTGATAGAAATGGTTACAATTCAGCCTTTTTAGGAAAATTGGCATGTCTCTGCCCACCTAAAAAATGTAAAAGTGCTTATAAAACTTTCTCAGTCAAAACCTGCAAGATTCTGATTAATGCTGAGTAGCTGAAAGAGCAGTTATTAGTTTTATTTGTTTGCAGACATGTACCTTTGCCTGCATAACTAACCTGTGACTTCTAATTTTTTTACAATAATACTTATATGAAAGCAATATGTGTACCTGCCTTTAAAGTAAGGTGCTACAAAAGGCAGGTTTTGGTTTCTAGCACCAGACAAACACAGTAGAGATCATATGAGTTTGATCTATTTGTTTCTCTGCTGTATTGTTCATGAAGCTTCAGAAAAGACTGGACAATAACTAGCCAAGGTCTGAATTCATGAAAAGACTCAGGCTACAAAACATTTGCAAGATACTCTAAAGACCATTCATGCATTTTACAGCTGTCTTGAAAGCTGAGATTAGAACCTCTATCTCATGTTTCATGTTGAAATTTTACTTCTTAAAATGTTTCTGAAAGTTCATGTAGTTTTACTCTAAGAAATTATGCACAGAATTTTGTATCTATTTTGACAGCAGAGTAAAGAAGACACGGAAGTGAATAGAAAAGGAGAAAAAGAAACATCTAAAGGGAAATAAGAAAATTATCAACTGGAATATCCAAAGACAAAGAAACTGCACATTCCAAAAAGAAGGTGCGGGAAGGACATACACTACAGTGTTTCAAAACTGATTAAAACTTCTTAAAAGTATGCTCTGCGTGGTCACATATAAAGATCTATATTCACTAAATTTAATCTACTATAAAAATTTGGCAGTTGAAGTTATTTTTACAGACTACGGCTCTACACCACAAGACTGATAGTAATAGTACATAGAGAAAAAAATCCCTAAGTAGAGTCTTCCCCTATTTTATTTGACAGATGTTTAAGGCATAATTCCTAATACGAATAAATACTATTAGTTATACTTAGCAGTTTCAGAGGACTTTTAATGTAAACAGCAATAGTGTAATGCATTCTAGAATGTAGTTTTCTGTACAAAAGCCAGATTCCTAGATGGTTTAGCTGTTTTGCCAGATGTTTGGGGACTCAGTCTGAATTTGATCTTGAGATTTTGCAATTTTAGCAGAGCAGCAGAACTGTGTTATGAACTAAATGAACTTCACAAGGAAATTCTCACAATTAGCTGAGATATGTATTTACATGCATTTTAAACTAAAATATGAAGAGTTGTATAATGACTGAGAGGAAGACTGATAAGAAGGATACTTCAATATTATGTTCTGGGGAAAAAAACCTCATACTGAAGTGTTACATATACATGACTTCATATCTTTGTCTCAGATGTTTTTTCAGTTGTTTTGCATTTACCTGACCTTTGGTCATTCTTACAACATAATCAGCTTTTGAAGAGAGGCCTTCAAACTTATTTCTGTAACATTAGGATCCAATAATTATCTTGGTGACACCTGTAACTGTGAGCATTTTTCCACCTTGGAGCCTTTTTTTCTGTGACTGCTTATAACATGAGGCTGGATCAGATACATTCCAGGATACTTCTACCTGAAATTACTCTATTATTCTATGAGAAACATAGTCATACATTTCTCTGCCCTACTTTGTTGACATGATTTCAATAGTGCTGTAATTTTTATTTTCTTTTGAAATTTAATTTTTAATCATTCAAGTTAGAAAATGATGTACTGATTATAGACATTTGCAATTATGTATCACTTTTCTTAACCAAGAGAAGAATAGAGAAACCTAGAGGATCTGGTTTAGCTAAGTGAAAATGTACAAAACTAGAAGCATCATTTTAAAATCAAAGACTAGCTGTGTTGGAAATATTCCCCCAGCTCTAATTAGACATTGGTGTTTCAAATTCTAGCACATGATGCCTTGCAGCAACATTTCACGTGTTGCCTGCCTGAAGCAATTTAAAATCTCAGTTCAGAAGGCTGTTGTATCAAGTTATTTTTAAATATCTTGATAAAGGCTTTTAATTCACTTTTTTTTCCCATAAAAGAAATATAAATTTTACATATGCTATTTGTCCAATGTCTCCACAATTTAGAGTATTAAATTTAATAAGACCGTAAATGGGCATGGGCAAATGCTGTTACTCTGGTCTGATTCTAGCATTCCGTTATGTGTAAGTGCAGGCTGTTCTGTGCTGTATGTGCTGCCTGCTGGTTTGTGCCACACAGATCCCTTACCACAGGAGAAAATCAGCCAGCTCCTTGGAATAGTGGCAGCTCCTGCTTGGTACAGGTGATTACACTCCCTGCCTGGCCTCACCTTTATTTACAGTGCAGCAAGTTCTCAGGTGGACATCCTTTCTGTTTGACAGTAGAAATGAGGAATATAGTTGGCTTCTTTGGGAAAATCTTGCAAGAGTTCCAGTGACCAAAATGGGGTAGCGTTCCCGTGGATGGAATCTGCAGGGTGTGCTGGGCTGTGGTCAAAGGCCCATTCAGCTTGGGGCTCCCAGCATCTGAAGGGTCGTATGATTATCATACTATCTTCCTCTTCCTTTTACTGTGGTGTCAAAAAATCAGTCTTAAGAGGTCCTTTATAGAATCTGAGCACTTTTTGACAGGGATCATGAAGAACAAGGCACCTCCTGATACAATTTAACCCACCTCCCCACCCTGAAGAAGCAACCCAACAAACCAAAGCCAAAAGAAAATAATTTTCTAGCATCTTAAGATGAGAATATCCCAGCAGATCATTGGGCTAAGTGTCAGGCTCAGCTCAAGGGAAAGACAAGGAAAGCAGGGGGAAAAGGACGTGGCCATGAGAGTAATACTGGGCTGATCCTCAAATGTTGTGGAATCACAGCTTCAATACATTATCTCTTTTCCCTGGAGCTTCTTGTAGAGAAATTACAAATACTGTTCTTTTAGTCATCACTTACTCAACCCAGGAATTCACAGATACCAAAAACATACCTCAACATTGCACATTAATATATGACTCAACAAGATATTTACAGTTCCTGTAAGGTGTTAACTGCTCTTGACAGAAATCAGAGGAACATAAAGGGATCAAGTGCTTTATGTGATCAAATCCTTAATTAAGATTTCTGTTTCACAGCTTCAGGCACTAAGATTCTTAAAAGAATAAAAATACCTGTTTGTTTTCCAGATCACAGACAATTTCCCTGTTACACTTTTTTATCTTGCCTAGTTGTGTCTCTCATTAAAGCCCCAGAGAGGGACCCAAGGAAACTGAGAATATGCAGCCTTCATGCAGTAAGGCCCTAAAGATTGATTGCATTTCTGTACTTTCACATAACCACTGCATGACAGACCCCCCCACTGATTTACACTTACAGTAGTTGAAAATAAGCCCTGAGATAATGAGCTAAAGATAAGAGGCAGAAGGCCACTGAAGCAGAGTTGAACTTGCCCTGGAATTAAGTATGCATGGCCATAATCTGCTGCTGATTTGGAAGGCCCAGGGGAAATAAGTGATATGTTGCTTTCACCCTATACATGTTAAAATATGCTAATGTTTTTCCAGATGGTACTTCTAAAAGCACATCAGACATCTCATCTAGGTGAATCATATTCCTTAGTAAACAATAACAGTGCTACCACCTGTATTTTGACAAAAGTTTGCAAAGCTTCCAGTCTGAGATCCTGCGTTCTTTAACAAACCTATATGGCTAAATTAAAACCATTAACTCCCAGCATCTCAGCAGAACTGATATTTTAAATAAGCTGTTTATTAATTAAGGTAGGAAATTCCATCTCAAGTTAGCATCTGAACAAGAAAAACATTGGTTGTTGTAAAATAAAAATGCAGCAGAATGTCCCTGGGAATTGTAGACATTGTTTAAAAAAAGAAAGATTTTGACAATTTTCCCCTAATAAAGATATTTTTTCTGATAAAAGCTTCCTTGTACAGCAATACATTTTGAAAATATATAAATTTATTTAAAACCCCGAAACCGAGTCTGTCAATTATTTAACTGCCTGTTGCCACCAGGGGGCGGTGCAGTCCCAGGAATGGGTTTGAACAACGCCCAGCAGGACCCTTCCCTCGCGCGCGCTTCATTCCCGCTCTCCGGAGCGAAAGCCTCTCCACGGTGTTCCGCAAAGGCTTTGCGTTCAGGCGAAAGGCCACAAGAGTCTTGTTATGGCCAGCTCGGGGGAGAAGTACAATGACCTATAGTCAAAATTTCTAAATAGCAATTTTTTTTTCTCATGAAACAGTGTGGTGATATAACCCTACTTCTCTCTCATTCTACACGCTTTCCAGAAGGCATTTTCTATTATCTCCTGTTCTGGACACTTCTCACCACAACTTCTTATCAGGGGAACTGAGAAGTCTTTGAAAAGAGATGTTCCCAGACTGAGAGTCTCCTTTAATCTTCCCAGTCTGGAAACATTTTAGATGCTTTTAAATGTCTTTGCTTTTAATATTCTGGGGTTTTTTACAGGTGGTAATAATGATAGAAACATGCTATTGTGGTATGTAATGTACCTGAGAGTAGAACTACTAAAATCCTGCTCCCTCTTTCTTTTTTTTTTTTCCTAAGGAAAAGGCTATTGGTAAGACTAAATATTAAATTGACAGGGCCATCTGAGAAGGTAAGGTGAACATCCAAGACTCCTTAGTTGGTTTAAGAACATACACAAAAAGACACATTTGGGGGTTTTCTGGCACATTTTGCTTGCCCTGGGTAAAAGTAATGTCTTCAAAGATTGGTATCCTTGTTGTTGCTGTTCATCCATGATCGTAGAATCATGAAGGTTGTAAAAGACCACCAAGATCATTGAGTCCAAGTTTTATTAATGAATTTCTGATCTAAGGATAGAATGTGCTTCTTACTTCTTCACAACTCATTCTGCGCCCCAGGATGATCTTCAGGGCAGCTTTTGAAGATTATAGTGCCTCACTCTGCACCAAGCACAACATTACCTAACATGACCCACAGTAATCCTTATGACTTCCACACAATTACTGATATTCTTAAATTCAAGTGTATTTTGATTGATCACAACAGAGTGGCTTCCAAGCTTTTCACTGCAATATGCGTTGCAGCCTGCCAAATTGATATTGCTCTTGGAGATGGATGAGGACGTGAAATGCTTCAAGACTAACTTTGGAAGCAAAATTTGCAAACTGGACAAATATAGTAGAGAATTGTAGGAGGAAAAATAAATTATGGAAATGCAACAATCAGTTGAAAGTTATATAAAGCATTGTTTGCACCAGCTCTTTCAGTTGTCCGGTGCCAATCAAAACCTTTGTTCTGTTTGGCATTGGGAGCACCTGATGATGAAGGAAGAGGGAAGTCTTAAATAGTTTGTGCTCATAAGTACCAGACCATTAACATTCAGAAATTAAATACTTGTTTTGAGGGATTATTATTTTTATTCCATTATGTTTACATTTGTAGGTCTTTCTCATAGGCCAAAACACATGTCAGCAAGAATAGTGCCAGTACAGTTTGGATGAATGGACTGCTGAACTGCACACTGATACTGCCAGCTGTCAAGAGAAGTCTTGGGTCTGTTAAAAAATAAAACTGAATTGTGTGGAGCTGTATTTTTGTGTGCAATATAAGGAATTGAAAAATATTATACTCAAAATATTTTGTAAATTACTTAAAACTGGATCCTTGGGAGAGGGAATTATTTAACATTTTGTGAAATGACAATGATATATTTCATCGTGAAAATGCCACATGACAGTGGCACTGAGGTTCCTGGTACACTAACAGTAAAATATGTTTCAAGTCTGGAACCTGGCAGATGTTTAGCATTTCTTAACTTCAGGCCACAGATACCTGCTGTTTGATTTAAGGCACTAGAAAAACTACCAGCATGGCTTGAACTGAAGTTGCTGTAGAATAAATAGCCACAATAGATGAACTCTTTTGATTTACTATTGTTTTATTTGCCCTAGAGTGCACTGCACTATTTTAAAGTGACACACCTCCGGGCTTCACAGCAGACTCTCCTCCCTTATTCTATCATGAGTGATCCAACATTTGGTTTGCTGGAAAAAGCTGTTTTAAAGCCATTATCTTAAAGTCCCTAGGATGGTACATACTATCTCTATTTAAAAGCCAAGGAATAGCAGTACCTAAGATTTATTTTAATAGACTATCAACCACTTTTATTAGATTACATAGTGGAAATAGGTTTTTGCTTACCAGATGATATCATTCTTCTCTGAAGAATTTGAGGTGTGTCTCTCAACAGAACTGGTCTTGAGAAAACCCTCTCTTTCCTATGTAAACTTCCGGCAGGTGGTAGCAAAGAGCTAATATCCTGAAAATATTTCTTCCTGATGGTGTGTGTATATATATATATATATATGTATGCATGTATTTTTTTAAAGTGTATGCAGGAGCCACTGAAATTTGTTGATAGAGATAGATTTAAACTATCTTGGAAGGGAGAAAGAGAAAGCCATTCTTTCCAGGTATGAGCAATGAGATGGTGTGTCAGAACTTGAGGAAACATCTTGTAGTGGGATGCCTCAATCTGCTTCAGGAGGTGTTGGCTACAATGTAGCACACCTGATATGTTTATACAATAATGCAGGTGGCATGAAGAAAAAAAACAGGATGAGCTCAAAGCTTTGGCCCAGTCCCAGAGATTTGATATCATTGGCATAATTGAAACCTGGTGGGATAAGTCCTGTGACTGAAGAGCCCTGTTGGATGGTTAAAGGCTCTTCAGGAGGGATAGGCAGGGCAGAAGAGGTGTGGGGTGGCCTTGTATGTAATAGAAGGGATAGAATCTATGGAGCTCACAGTTGGCAGTGGCACAATTAAGAGACTCTGGGTAAGGATCAAGGGACAAACAAATAATACAGATGTCACTGTGGGAGTCTGCCTAAAACTAGCCCCATGACTTTGTCATTGTTCAACCGAGATGCTTTTCAGGAGTAACTGTTCAGAATGGTGGCCCAGTGCTTGCACACTTTGGTTCCCCTTGGATTATGGTCTAAGGTCTCTGTGTCTCATTTCCTTTATGAAGAGGAGCATGCTAAATTAAAAATGAAGGCTATTGTGTGATCAACTCATACTAGTGAAATCCTGAACAATTCAACTTGAGGAGATTTAGGATTTTCTGCCTTTCTACAAGCCCAGTGTTATTGGATCTAGAGCTCCCAGATCACAGGAAATGTTGAGTTTGACATTCTTGGTTGTTCCTGCAGTGGCTTTGCCCTGGACTTTTGAAGATAAATTATCACTTGCTCTGTGTCTGAGGAGGTCTGTGATGCACATCTGCCACAGAAAGTTGGGATCCCAGAGACAACTTGGAGGAAACAAATCAGTTTTCTAAAGGGAGAAAAGTCCATGGAGTAACCTTGGTTGTTATTCCTTTGAAATATTTTTTGAAATGGTACATTCTGACAGAATACTTCTGTTTTGACAAATTCATATTTTCTACTGGAACTGGGCTGTTAGAAAATTCCCAGCTCTCCCTAAGTTCAATTTAGTGAATGTATTATTCATGGCACCTGAAATAGTACCTCTCAAAGCTGAACTGTAAGTCATTTAATTCTCCGCATAATCAATGTTTACCCAAGCATCTCTTCATCTTTGTTGTCTGTTTGTAAACTGTTTGCACCATCCCTTTTTGATGAAGTGGTGAGCACAGAACAGTGATTCAGAGGAAGCTCTCTCATTGATTTATATGATGGTGTTCACTTTCAATACTGTTTTTAACATCACTCTATTTGCATCCTAACATTTGTTCTTTTGATCAATGCCATGTATTGAGCAGAGACTGTTATTGACTTGTTCACAGAAGTATCCAAGTCCTTTTTTCCCCTCTGTAATTGCAGATAATTTAGAGTCCTCTAAGGTGCATTAGTAGGTCAGATTATTCTTCCCAATGTCTATCATTAGCTTTTCTTTCTGAGCCCTGCAAGGCAGGCAGGCAGTTGTATTGCAATCAGGCTTCCCCCCAAGGAGCAGAGTTTGAAATTTGGTCTGGGACTCTGCAAGCACACTGCACCAGCCGCTGTCCAGCACAGGTGTGGAGAGAATGTCTTCCCCACAGAGACCTGTCCTCTTTACCATCAGCGTGACCCCCTTCTTGCTCTCACTGTTACTCACTTCAGCTGCAGGTTATCAGAGGAGAAAATACTAAGGGGAAGGTTACACGTCCTTAGTTCTCTCAAAGAATTGTGCCTCAGATGCCTAGGTTTTACTGCAGACTGTATGATGTATGAAGAACTTTTTTCATAGATTACCCTAAAAATCATCAGATAAATAGCTGTACTCTGAATAGGTCAGCACTCTGATTTAGGGTGAGAACTGGTAAGATAACTGCCTTAATTTAAGTTGCTAATCTCAGTCCAATAAAATTGTCTAAATAGTCTATTTTTAAGGGAACTGAAGGCTTCCTGAGAATCTAGCCTCACAGCTATTGTCAAAATGCTCAGTGTTTTGGGATCTTGTTATTCTTTAACATGAGCTTTTAATTGGCTTTCCTGTCTGCAACATATCCTGTGAGTTGAGCACACCAAACAACCAACACAGACTGTCAGGTGCAGGCCAACACAAAGGGCAAATAACACACAGGGAAAAAAAAATGCAAAATATATGGTAGCATGGAGATTTTTAAATTTTTGTTTTCCACCAAAAGGAAGAGAAACTTTAATATTAGAACAGTCAGCAAGGAAAGATATTTAAATGGATAAATTATCTAGATTTCATGGATGAAGATTTTCTACCTTTAGCAGGCAACTGCTAAGAGATGAGTTTACCCTCTTGGGCTTTTGCAGTGTAACAGTTTGCTGCTTGTAAAACAAATAACAAGGATTAAACTAGATCCATTTTTTCTGGCAGATTAAGCACCTGTCTTCTGTCAGGTTCCCTGCTCAATACTTCTTGCCAGTGCTTGCTCATAAAAGAAATTTGTCAGCTACTAAAGCATTGAAGAAGGAATGATTCTTTGCATACATTTATAACTCAATAGTAACACAAGTTATATTTGCAATTTAACTTTCAATTACTTCCTGGAGGAGTACTGTCCAGGAGAGAGCCTGCTCATCATAACTTGCTCAGTCATGCCCTATAAGTATGATTAAAAGCAGGTGTCACAAGAAACTCTTCCTGCTGATTACACATCCTACTGATTACTCTTGCAAAAGGATGTAAATACAGTATAACTGTTACCTCTGAATAATGTAATATAAATGGTCAACCCGTTAAAAAAACAAACCCAGCCCTCCCCCCCATCCCCACTCCCCTGTCTTGTGAGCTGTTGGCACTAAAATATCAGCCAGGTCTCCAGAAATATAAAATTTTTGGTTTTATTTTTCTTTCCCAAGGAATGATCAATATTCAAAAATGAGAAGGAATCAAATTAACTTCTCTATTACTCCTGTGCAAAATCCGCTCTTCTGATTAATTTATTGGCAGTACTGTGGCTAATCCAGGGCATACAGTCAGGTTTGCTGAGGTGTACCTTAGCAGAGTTTAGAAAATAAACTTGTTAATGAAGCATGATAACTGGCAGCATCCTGCTCAGCCTCTCTGCTGTGTTGGGGGGAAATGCACAAGACTTTCTTATTTTGCATATGGTTTTCTGTATCTAATGGAATTTAACTTTAGAAATGTGAAGCTGATAGGGTAAATGGTACTTTCCCTGTAAGGTGACACTTTACTCTCCGGTTCCTCCTCTCTCACCTGGCCCCAGGAATTTCCCTTAGCATTGTAGAACAGCTATACCACTCTCAGGGGCATCAGGGAGGATTTTATCCAGGTCTTAAGAGTTTTCTTTACTGTGTGAGCTGTAAATTAGACAGAGAAAACTCTGGGCAGGGAAAAAGGCTTCAGCAGCCTACAGTCACTCTCCGAGGCATGATCCAAGGATGGTGATGCGGAGGTACACTACAGTACTGCTCAGGCTGATGGGAAAGGAGTGAGGTCTCAGTGTAACCTCCCACAAACTATGAGGAGTTAGCAATCATGAAAATACAACCTCATTTCTGGAACAAAACCACAACATAGTCCTGTTAATCAAAGTATAAACAAGATAACCAAAATGCTGGGTGTGGGCCAGGTAGAGACCAAGCATGAAGCACAGAAGTTATTTGGGAAGTGCTGGAGTCAAAATAGCTGAGGGAGACTTACCTTAGGTGAAAAAATCCACAGGATAACTCAAATTGTATTGAGTTATGTACTACCTGACCCTTTGGCAATTTCTGCTTTACACAGACCCCGAGCATGAATAGGCATCTGAGATGTCATGTAGGTGCAGTGAAAATATATTGGGGAAAGTCCTCAGGAACAGCTGGATGGGAATCTGCTTAGGCATGAAATGTGAGGAAAGCAGCAGAGCTTCTTTACCTATTACAGAAGCTAGAAGTATCTTCTCTTTCTTGGTAATTCTTCTCTTTGGAACTGTGGATTACCTTTTATATTCAACTTTCTGATCAATTTGAGGTTTTAAGGAGCTTTTCCTGGAAATGCATTCTGAGATTGAGGATCTCTGTGGGTTCTTTGAAGATAATAAATACTTACTGTGACTTAGGAACAGGACACAGAATTAGACAAAGGAGTTTGGGTCTTTTTTCCCTTGTAGTTGGTTGCCTACTTTTTCCTAGTATTTATAGGAAATTTATATTTATTGGTATTTTTTCAGACTCTTGTTCCTCCTTTGTTCTACAAGTTTCTTGGCAGTCAAAACATTATTTTGCACAAGATGGCAGCAAAAAAATTATATGTGTCCATTTCTTTTGGGAGCTGTTTCTTTCTGAAAGAAGATTAAAAGCTAGAACAAATCATAGAGAGTAGCTATAAAATGAAACAGAATATAACTATTTATTTATAATTTGTAATCGCATGCAAACAAATCCTGCTATTACAATCACTTACTTTGAGATGCTAAATAGTGGTCAAAGTTTTACTCCTTCTCACTATCCTCTGCCCTTGATACTCTGTATTGAAGTAGAGAAGGCATTATTGTACCCAACTTTTGGCAAATTTCTGCTGTCACCATCACATCAGAACTTAATAAATGAGAAATAATCTTCATTTTGCCAAAAGAAAACCGTTCAACAACAATCAGGAGATTTCTTATGTGGCCAATCCTCTCTGGCCTTGCCTGATCTTTTCCTGTGAGACTCAGCTGTATCTTTCATGAGTTTAAAATCTCAGGTCTCGCAAGGTTCTGCCTCTTGAGGTCTCACAGGCAATCATTGCAATTATATTTCTTTCTGTCCAGCCAGCCTTTGCTCTATGAATGAATCACTCATGAGCAGAATGCTGTTATATAATGTCAGCTTTAGAGTTTAAGAAGATTAAGACTAATTTTCATTGCATGGTATCCACAGTGGGCAAAGGAATGTGCTGGAAATAGAAGTGTTAGCATTGATGAATTATGGGGAAAGAAAAAAGTAGGATGATTGTGTTCGATCATTTGCAAAATACAGATGGAGAGAAAATAGAAGTGTAAATTGTTCAGAGTGAAGGAAATCAAAACTATCTAGTGAATAGGTAATCAACACAATACAGCCTCTTTGGTGAAACAGAGACAGTTGAGGCAAAAGATTCAGTTCACTCTATACCAGGTAGGGACAACCCACATATTCCTGTGAACCAGGACGTAGCTCTACAACAGAGTGACGTTTTCTCACCAAGAAATAGGAAACAGTAGCTGTGGGGGGACTCCAGCAGGAACTCTACTGTCAAATGCTGCCTCTTAAATGCATTGATGCAGTGAGCATCTTAGTGCGCTCTTTTCTCCATCAGTTTCGATGATGAATAAGGGTGGGCCACAGACTGTGGCTTTCCTGAATAATCAAAGTTAGAGCCATCCTGAACTACTGCTGTAATATGACCAGGACTGATTTTTCTTTCTATACAGTTGCTTTAGTTTAGCTCTATTTTCTCTTCTTCTTTTTTCTAATAAATATACAGGATGAATCTATGCTAGATACTACAGTTAATTGCATTCACTTCTTAACTAAACATGGCAGACTACAGCATGCAGTCTAAATTATTTGTCAATTTATTAAGATCTTACAAATTTTGCATGAAGAAATGTAGATAAATTCCAAATATTAGGTGTAAATTGAAACTACTGGGGTGTAATGGCATGTGGTAGAGAAAAATGCTTTTGCCTTCTCCTCTTGCAAGCAAAGAAGTAATATATAATTGCATGCTTTTGTAGCAAGATATGTTTTGCTAGTAAAGAGGTTTTTTGGCAATGGAATAAAGTGACAATAGACTGAATTTTCCATGTTAGAATAAATGTCCAGACTTCTGTATTCTCTGCACCTCACTACAGGATTATGCACTTGTTACCAGCTCCTTTCTCTTCCCCCAGCTATTTTAATCCTTCTGACTACTGCCTGTGGTACTGACTGGAGGTGTTTATAGGCTGGGATAGACATACTACACAGTTTCTGAGAGATTCTTTATTGCATGCTGAGTATGTCTGATGTTTCAGGTTTGCTAAGTATGTACAGATCAAAGGTGAACTTAGTGCTGAACTTACTACCATGTATGATTTATCTGAGGAATACTTGTGTTTTCAGAAGTCTCATAGCTTATGCTGTTGGATGTCTGAAAAAAATGCAGGAAAATTCTATCCTTTTGTTTTGTTTCACTTGGGATGGAGCATAGGATTTTAATGTCTTCTGAGGGATAGTTGATGATAATGCCTTTGGTTCTTCAGGATCTGTTTTTTTCTTCTGGTTCTGGTGCAAATTAATGTGTTATCCACTCCTGCCATTACAGCTTCACAGGAATTTTTTCATATCTATATTATACAAGAAATCACATACTTGACAATGAACTGTTTATTTGCAATTTGTTCTCTGTCTTCTGCCACTGAGAGAATAATGGGACTATACATGCTTATTTTTCAGGGAAACAAGGAATGGCTTGGGTTGGGGACCGTAAGGATCATCAAGTTTCAGTTTTTAATAAAATGATTATAGTTTGGACAAGATTTTCTACTCCAGTGTTTGAGGATTTTTGCATTTTTCATTATGGGAACATCAGTATCAAGAACTGTAAGAGAAAATTTCATGGCATTTATACAGCAATCGAATTAAAAGGAAAACTCCTACTTTTGCATATAGTTAAACTCTTTGTAGATAACACTGCACTTGCAGAACTGTCAGAATTAGGGAATCATTAATATTGTCTAATTTAAATGCCTTTTTAATGCTTTTTTTTCATAGTTACAAGGGGCCTACATTGACTCTAAAGTTGAAACAATGGCCTTTTCTTTAAGAATACATGGTGAGGCTTATTGTGATTTTTTTTTTCT
Organism: Corvus kubaryi; assembly: GCF_017639235.1. Taxonomy (NCBI): domain Eukaryota; kingdom Metazoa; phylum Chordata; class Aves; order Passeriformes; family Corvidae; genus Corvus; species Corvus kubaryi. The sequence continues at coordinate 1,688,556 of NW_024580671.1, forward strand.
GTCTCCTGGGATGGGGTGGGGCGAGTTTTGTTTTTTAGAGTTGAACTTAGTTCTCTAGAGTTTTATTAATTTGCTCACATAAAATGGTGCTTTGGAAATCATTAATATGTTTTCTTGTAAGATTCAAAAGCAAGTTTACTTTCTTATGGCAACTGCTGGCTTCCTTGCTTTGAAGTGTCGTGATAGAGGGGAAACCCAGACGCTCAATATGAGTGATCAGCAGGAATCCGATTTATTGATTGTACCAGAACTCCTTATATACTAACAATAATAGGCTTTATGCATATTCGTAACGGCGCATTCTAAGTGGTTCACGTCTATTAAGCTGATTCTAAACTCTTCCTTAGACCCCCTTTCGTGGTCAGCAGTTCTGCCTTTTTCCCTGGCCTTCTAACCACAGATGTCTATTGTTATACTGCCAAAACCTAACCTTGCTGGCTCTGCAAATAAACCCATAGTTCAGCAGTAAGGCTCAATGGTGGTTCAGTTATTGAGCAAGATACATGTAATATTCTGTAACTTCAGTTGTTACACAGGATGTGTGGTGCATTGTCTTATGAGACCTTGCTCAGCTAGCTGCAAGGGCCTATGTGCCCGTTCTCACGTAGCCAGCTTCTCAGATCAGTAAGCTGCAAAGAATCTGTATATCCCAAATCTATATGTCCCTTTTCACGTAACCAATCTCTCACATTGAAGTGCTTTATTGATACTTGAATTGTATATGATTGATACTGTGACATTTCTATGGGTCTGGTTCTGGATCATTAAAGCTGGGAAAAGCTTTGTTGTTAATTGCAGTGAGCATCAAAAGATCCATGCTGGATCATGCTTATAATATTAATCTCCACCATAACAAGACTACAGCATAAGATCAAAAAGTATTTGTTTCATTTTTGATAATTTTTATAGTTCTCAACTTCTTAGCTTGTTTCCACCTCCCACTATGTTTAAAGCCATCATGATTTCTGCTGATCTGAATTTGTAAAGTAATTATTAAAAGCCTTTGATATTTATAAGATATCTGAAATATTTCTACTAATTAATTATTGATTCCCCAAGTGATTCAATCCTACTGATTTGTAATAAATATTTAAGATTTCTATGAAATAAAGAGGGTTGACTTGTTGTTTTTGTTTGCGGGGGATTTTTTTTTGTTTGTTTGTTAATTTTACCTTCATGATTTTGTAATTTGAAGCAAGAAGACTTTTAATACTGCTGAAGACATTTTTATCTATGTGTATTTTAATGCGTACCATATATATTTGTGTTGATAGCTTGTCCTTGAAATTAGCAAAACCTATCAGTTGTTCTGTGTTCGAAAGAATCACAGAATTGCAGAATATGCCAGGTCGGAAGGGACCCACAAGGATCCTTGAGTCCACCTCCTGACCCTGCACAGGACCATCCCCGAGATTCACACCATGTGTCCAAGGCTATTGTTCAAACCCTTCTTGAACTCTGTCAGGCTTGATGCTGTGACCACTTCCCTGGGAAGGCTGTTCCAGTGCCCAACCACCCTCTGGGTAAAGAGCCTTTTTCTAATATCCAACCTAAACCTCCCCTGACACAACTTCAGGCCATTCCCTTGGGTCCTGTCACTGTCACCACAGAGAAGAGATCAGTGCCAGCCCCTGCTCTTCCCCTCATGAGGAAACTGTAGACTGTAGTGAGGTGTCCCCTCAGTCTCCTCTCCTCCAGGCTGAACAGACCAAGTGACCTCAGCCACTCCTCCTATGGCTCCCCCTCAAGGCCCCATTAAGCCAATCTGCACATGTCAGTAACTTCACACACTCAAACTCCTAAACTATAGGGTGCATTGTCTTGGGGTAGATTATGAAGGCTGATGAGTATCTTTATACCATATGTTGGGAGACTTGGAACTTAAGAATTTTAGAGTAAATTTAAAAATTCCGAGTTTAGTTGGAGCCCAGATCTAGAGCTGGTGGGAAACAATAAATACATCTAATCTCTGTTTACTCCATGGAGTTTCAGTGCTGAAGTCAGACCATTCTTCAGCAAAAGACATGATTCTGTTTAAATTTCAGAAAGTAGAATCTTATCTGGAAAATAATCCACTAACATTTTTCAGCACTCTCTGAACGGACTGATAAGAGCTAATCAATCAATTTTCAAAGCCTGACTGCTGTAGGAGGATAACGTAGTGACAGTGTGCTACTGCTTTCTCAGATTATTTCCCAACAGCTGCAAAAAAATATATATATGGAAAATATGGCTTTATTATCTCATATTTTTTTAAATGCAGAGATAACTTCTGAGAAAATAAGTTTTGGCCAGGTCACTAGCACACTCTGCTGAGAGTTCTCTTTCCACTCACTTTGAGTCACTTTGGGATCTTTTACCAGTCACAGAGAGGATGTGCAGCAATTGCTTATTGGTGGTTCAGCAAGACAGAGAGCTAGATAGCTAAGATTAATTGGTTAGGAGGCTGAGTATTAATATACTCATCACATCCAATGAAGAAGTCTGCCAATCCAACACTTGCCTCTCAAGTGGGGGAAGTAGAGGCCCTTTTGCATAGGCTAATTCTTCACGCTGTTGAGTTGCTGTCTTATTCTCTGCTTTCATTTTTTTTCCCCTTGAAGATTTTACCCTTTTATCTCAGTATTTTCCTCATAAATCGCTGAGTTCCTTGCTGGCCCATCTCTGCACTTCTGAAAATTCCTTCATAAGAACTTTTTTCTAGCTCACTTCTAAGTCACTTTTTGAATTCAAAGGTTTGAGATTTTGAATTTTTCAGTGGCTCATTTGCACTTTCAAAGCTTCTTGACAAAATCAAATACATCAACCAGGAAGGGTTTTTTGGCCAAAATATGAAATATTTTGCCCCCTTCGATCCTACTATATGGGGCCACCTAAACATTGTCTAGGCTGTTATGGTTGTGAGTTGAATCTTCTGGCATGTTATTTCAGCTTTTGGAAAATAATATACAGGCATATTTTAAACTTGGATAAAAAAATCCTCTTTATTTCAGACAGTTAAGGCATTTTTCAGTGTAATTTTCTTCCATACCACCTTCAAGCACAATCCTGTGTTTTCATGGCATCTTATTGCAAAGCTGTTCTTTGTCCTTTGCTATATGGTCCTTGACAGGTTGGGCAAGATGCTGTTTTTAGCATTGTGGCATTCTAATGTTATTAGTGCTTCTCTTTAAAAATCAAAGCTATCCTTTCCTTGAGACAGAACTTAAATTTATGAAACTAAGCTCAAAAAGGATGTCTAAATCATACCTCCTCAGTAAGACAGGATATCAAATGTTATATTTAGCTTATGTCAAACTCAAATGCTTGCCAAGTCTTGAAATCCTACGCAGGTTATGGTAGGATCTTATCTGTAATCCGGCTCACTAAGTCACTTTTGTTTGAGGTCTTTTACTATGCACAATGAAAACAGGAGAAACACAGCTAAGGAGCTTTATATCCTTTCATGTGAGTATTTTTCCTCCTGAATCCTTGAGCCACTCACTATCTCAACAGGTCCACTCCTTTTTTAATTTTATTATATGAAGTGACTTCAGCTCACTAACTTTCTTTCATCTTAACAACAGTATTCTTGTCAGGTTTAAGCCTTGGCCGCAAAGCTGTGCTCTCTCGCTGAAGCCCTGCGCAGAGAGTCACGGTACCAGAGTGCGCCGAGGAGGAGCTGACTGTGGGAGACAAGGCAGAGAATCTGAGCAGGGCCTGATGTTGCAGAGACACGGCGATACCCCACGTAAACTCAATATTCTTTCTGTTAGATTTTATAATGATATTGCTACCTCTTTTAGATGAAGATGTTTTGGTGGGCTGTGAGAAAATTACTTCTAAGGGTTGAAACCCTTCTGAGTAAATAGACTTGTATACTAAGCACGTAACCTGCATCTGAGATTTTGGACACAGGTCTCCAGTATTTCTCTGTATTGTAACAAACATTGTAACACTGTGATAATTTATTCAATGATTCATGTTCTTTTTTAACAATAACTTTCTAATTTTTTATTGCTGTCTTGTGAAGTTACAATGTGATTAACATTTGTTTCTGGGATGGTATTGAATATATTTGCTGTATAATTATTTGTATATACTCTCTTTTGATCTATACTTTCCATAAAGATATCCATAATTAATGTCACAGGTCTTTATTTATTTCCAGAGATAAAGAAAGTATTAATTCCCATAGCTCATTTGGACCTGCAGGGGAATAGCAATTTTTAGATCTAAATAAGCTATTCAGAATTCCCCTTTGGTATTATTAATTTTGTTTTTTCAGAGCAACTGCTTGAATGTGTACCAAATGAACATATTTAGCACTAAAATTAACTACGTTCAAATAACTCATCTGTTTAAAAAAAACCCTGAGAAACACAAGCACGTAGATCTTTGCAACTCTGAATGTAAGCAAAAACAAGGGAAATACAATCACAGAGTATAATACTGTAATAAAACATCAGAATATGTAAAAACCTCAGTCACAAAGTTATTGGCTTCATATGGACTCATAATTAATTCATAGTCTGCCTCAAATGTGGCTGGGAGAAAGGACATAAACCAAGAATGTGAGCTGTTGTTGTTTTCCCCTCTGTGACTTCTTTTCTGCCAGATTCCAAATGAAATGAAACCAAGGCTGGCATTACACACAATTTAATTCAGATGAAACTTCAGACACAAAAGTCATTAAGCATACATTGCCTAAATAAAAAATGAGATGTTTGCAAGCTGCCTTGACATGGTCTGCAAAGTTTAGTACATAAAAAGCAGCCCAGTGAATAGTCAAATACTACTGAAGTAAATAAAAAGAAAGCAAACCTCCTCCACCCCTTTATTACTCTTTTATTCTCTTACAGTTTCTGTGCAGATACAATACTCCAGATAAAATAGACAGTTATATGGATGCCGAAGCAGAATGATTTCTTATATCACTAAGTCACTGCAATACAATTTGAAAAAGAAAAGAGAAGCAAAAATTTACTATTTTAGCAGTGTTTACACCATTTCAATTTTTCATCCAGCAAATGAAGATCTATGACTCTTGTCTCTTCCCTAGAGATGCTAGTAGTAATCGTAATTTCTTAGCAGTTAAGTCTCTTCATTATGTCCAAGGTGTCCAAACTATGATACTGAGAAATAACACTGACTGTTTTGGATGTCTTCCTGTTTAGGCATTAGTAGTACTTTCTAATTGGCATCAGAGACCAGGTTCAAAGCATATAAAGGGCAACTTACAGAGCAAGACAACTGTCAGTTCATTTCAATTTGCTGTACTTCGTTCGGCCTGAATATCTACTGAAAATGATTAGACATATATAAATCATGACTCTGGAGAACTACTGATATGACTGTGACTACAGATACTATGACTGCTCACCACGTTGGAGTGACTTTCAACTGTTCTTACTCAGCTGTAATTTTGTGCTCAGGTCCCACATTGTGGATGTGAAGCTAGTGATTGAAATAAACATCTAGTTACTATGTTGTAGCCCCCCAAAACTCACTGCAGCTGTGCAAATTCCTAAAAATTAGTTTAACTGATACTGTAATGAGATCCATTGCAGTGGCTGAGGGTTGTTGCAATAACATCCACGATTCTGCCTGACTTTCCTCATCTATAAGTAACCCACAAAGAATGTTAATAAAACAAATGGCTAGTGAACAGACCTTCTCTTAGAAAGTTTTCACTGGCAGAAATGACTCAGTCATGATATCCCTTCTGTCTCAAAGAAGGTGATGTGTGCCAGAAATCACTCAGTGTGAATGAAATAAAATATAATATGAAAAAAAGAGAATAAAATGTCTTCAAGTAGAAGACAAATCCAACTGTTTGTGTAGATTTTTAGGATGCCATTATTATTGTTATGTATAAGATGTTTGAATGCTAAGAAGATAAGCTACAGAATGATACTTTGAATAGCACAGAATACAAGAGATACTGTACTATAAAATCTGGTTTTATTTTCAAATATTTGTATTTTTTGTGTTGGCCACTTAAAAACTAGACAAAAGCAGGCTTCTCAATACAAAAATGGTAAAAAGTCTTTAAATAGAGTTTCATTAAGGAAATCTTTAAAAAGAATTCATGTTCTTGCTGTTAAACCTTTATAGTTTTGATCTTCTACATTTAAAGAGAGAATCTTTTGTCTGCATTTTCTGTTTCACATGAGGAGTTCTGTGTACTATGCATACAAAATAAGGAATTTGCATGTCAGACCAATAATTAGAAAAAAATAGAAATGTAGAGTCATAGAATACTCTGAGATGGAAGGGACCCATCAGGATCATCGAGTCCAGCTCCTGGCCCTGCACAGGACACCCCAACAATCACACCACGTGCCTGAGAGCATTGTTCAAACACTTCTGGAAATCCAATCTTCCTGTAATCCAGTCTTAATTGATTTGACGTAAATTGAACTAAAAGCTACTAATTTTATTTCATCTTATGTTTTTAGTCTCAACTTGAAGCTTTTTTTCAAATGTTGGCATGTTCTTTTGTTTACTTATGTGTGGTATGTCTTTCATTTGTACCACCTCAAAAACCATATAAAACCAGTATAAACCATAAACCTGAAATTGAAAACAGCAATGGCTAAAGAGGTAATATAAAGATGTAGGAAGACTGTACTAAGATACAGTGTCTCTACTTCCCTGCAAAAGTTATGAACCTGACTGTATCTTCTCTTTCTCTCTCTCTTTTTTTTTTTTTTTCTGAGTGAAGCAATCTTACCAAAAGGTGGCAAGTGAAATAATCTTGTTTAAGCGGACAAATGGGGATAGTAGTACTTTTTCCCCTGGAAATAGTACAGTAGTTATTTTGTTACTCAAAAACACCATGTGAGTTACATGAAATCAATTTTTAAAGAAAGATATAATATATCTGAAATATAAGGTATATATTATATGTATTTTTAACTTCCATAGATCCATATCTTACTGCAAAAATTGAGGACAAAAATCTTTGTGTTTGGTTTTGTGTTTGTTTTATAAATAACTAAGGAGGCTGCAGCTTTAGGTCTGAGACAGAATGATTGGGCTGCTGAATTTACTCACAAAGGCATTGTTTAATCCTACAGGTATTGCTGTCAGTATTCTTAGATCATTGTCAGTGTTAGAGAAATTATCCTTTATTTGTCTGCTCCTTCTCTGATTTACATTAGTTCTTCTGGGAAGGTTCTAGAGGGGAGAAAAAAAGTGATGCATAGACTTATCCAGCTTCAGAATTGGAAAGATTAACACTGGAGAGAGGCAGAAAATTTAAAAATGTAAGAAGAGAAAGTTTACATTCACAAACTGAAATATATATTGTGTGTAGACACAGAAAATCGAGGATATTGAAAAGGTTTATCAAAGTCAATGAGAATAGCCAAATATTGTAACCCTAAGCATGTACATAAATCTTTGCAGGATTCAGGGCTTTGTTAATAAGTTTCATGATGAAATGATATATTTTAACAAAATAAACCACAAGACTTTGATAATAAATCAATTTCAAAATTAGTTGAAAACAAAAGGAACTAATCTATTTTTTAATGTTTTAAAAAACTTAAACCTGGTTGGTTTATTTTTCCTTGAAAATGTAATGTTTACTGGAAAAAATCACTTATTTTTCCTCACTTCCTGCTTCCCTCTTTACTTAAATTAGTGAAAAATATGTTCTTAAGATGACACCTTTTTTCCTAGGGCAGTTTTAAATGAAGGTTATGTAGTTCTCTTTTAAAATCTACAAATAATATAATTTCAATTAGACTTTAAAGGTTTCAAACAATGGCATAAAATCTAATACTACCTGCACACATACAAGTTTATCATTTTTGGTAGCTCTCAGTACTACAGTTAGGAAAACATATAGGGATGGAGTTAAATGTCAGTAAGTTGAGGACCTAAGGATCAATATTTTACCTTTACTCTCTTGTAGCAGATTATTTCCCTTTCAGTGGGGCAAGAAAATTTGCTGGAGGATTTAGTCAACAGAAAACGTCACATTAATTTTATAAAATGTGCCCTAGGAACATGTCAGGTGATTTCAAATTTAGGCAACTCTTGTCCTTTTGTCTTCAGTTGCAACCCAGTAACGATCCATCTGTGTGTTTGACAGAAACAGATTATAAGCAAGAAATTGGAAGCATGTTCTTCCTCTGTCTGACACATACACATCTCTTTAATGGCTGACTGCAAACTTTTCTCCTCTGGATATGAATATGTGCTTTGGCCAACCTGATATTTCTAATCCTCTTCTAGTAAAACCTGTCTGTGTCAGTTGTCTGCATTTACAAAAGCTTCCTTGAGACAACATCTTTTGCTAGGAGTTTCCATTTTCTGCTCCCAGGTTGCATGGTTGAGAGTAGTTTTCTGTGATTCCACCTATTCTCCCACAATGTGCTTAAATCAAAGGGATCTTAGTTCACATTCACTACTTCTTCCCTGAAATAATACTCCTTTATATTTGCACATTCACTTTCTGCATCTTAGATCCTGGCCTTTTCCATGCATGTACAGTGCCAGAAGGAAAAGGTGCTATAAGAAGACAATGTGTCACACAGGCATACAGACTTGTAGGCTGATGGACTTCAGATATTTGCTGATTAGAAAAGGTCTGTATCAATGGGAGAGGGAAGCTGGAAACTGATGGCTTGCCATCAGTTGACATAAATCCTGAAGAAAATGTCAACATTTATTTTAAGATCACATAGACAAACCTTTCTGAGTGAACCATGTTAGTCTCAAAGACATTTCAAAATGGGGCAGGCTGATTGTGGGCAATGCTTAACTCGGCCCAGGAAGGAAGGTATAGAAGCTGAAATGTCAGCTCATCTTCAGGCTGTAGATTGCTTGTATCTCTGTTAATTATGTTAACTGTTGAATGATAATTAATTTAAATGGCAAAGCTGTGACCGATTTTTGGCAGATGTTTAGGTAAGATGAGTGATAGCTGCAGCTAGGCTCCCTTGTCTCTGAGTTAAGGAACCCTCTAAGGGGAAATGTTAAGATTGTTCAGACAATGATAAAAAGCAGTAGCTGAGTGATGATGAAACCATAGCTAGCCAGGCAGTCTGCACAGTAGCTTTGCTCAGCAGGGACAGAAGGAAGAACTCCTTGAAGTACAGGAGAACTCAAGGAGTATATACAGTGCTACAAGTTGGAAGAGCAGTTGGCAGGTTTGCTAGAGGCAAATATCTGAAGGTTTTCTGTGTGCCTGCCTCTCAAGGCTGTGCAAAAAGGGTGTGAACAGACTTAGAAAGACCTTTATAAAGGGATGAAGCCTTACCATGCCCAGGTAAGAACAAAGGTCAACAAAATGGGCAGTTTGCACTGGAAGCATGTATTGGTGAAGGTCCAGAACAACTCAGATCAGCCTATCCTTGTTGTCTTGATATGATCAGATATGTCCCATGTATTAGTAGCTAACCCAGTCAGTGTAGAGCTGGCTAAGAGCATAACAATCCTAAGCATAACTTCTAAAGAGAAATGAAATTTATAAGAAGTTCCAAAACCTAATAAATTTTTAGCTCAGTAAGCAGTTAAAAGTCCTGCCAGCAGAATGAAGGCTGCTAGATTTATTGTACAAAGTGCAGCAGATACTTCGCTGGACAGCCAAATGCTGTGTCAGTGGCAAGGGCTTCGAGTAAGATGTTACAAAACAGAGATTGGACAAAATGTGGCAGCTGAGGTTCACTTTGAACTACTTTAAGGTAAGTAATATAAGGAACGCATACAGGTTGACACAGTATCAAATTTTGAATTGAGATTTACAATTAAGAACAAATATCTTAGAGTAATTTTTAAAGTTATCTGAAATCATTGTCTTAAAATGCAGCAGCAACCAAAATGGTCAGCAAGATATTGAGTATCAAGGAAGACATGAAGATCAAGACAGAGTTGAAGTTCTGTAAGGGGTCAAGAACATTTAGAAAAAGGCAATGAGGAAAGACAGGGACCTCTCAGTTTAGAGAAGGCTTAGGAGGAAGTTGAATTTGGAGATGTTATTCTTCAAGACCCACAACACAAGAATTAGAGGGCACTTAAACTAGAAAAGGTTGATTTGAACAGGTAGAAGAAAGCAATTCTTTATACATGAGGCAGTAAGTTTCTGAATGTTGCTACCACAGAAGGCTGTAGAAGCAGAAGGTATGAGTTAAAAAAAATTAGGCAGATTTATAGAAAAGAGTTATTCTAATGGAAAATAAGAGACTAGATAAGGGTGCACCTTCTAGTATTATAAATATAGTAGTTGCAGGAAAGTTGTGGGAAAGTAGAGGGGAAGCAGACACAAGAAAGTTTTCAGGCTTGTCTCCTCCCCTGAAATCTCCTGTTGTTGTTTTCTGAGACAGAATATTGTGCTAGATGCACAAATTCCCTGAACCTGGAGAGTACTTATTATGTTCTGACATGGGTGAACTTAGCTGGACTTTCTGGAGTAACAATAAATACAGATGACTGTTCATGAGAGAAAAGTGAAGTTCTATAACCTTTTTTAAGGCATTTTAGGACATGACCTGATCCACGTGTGAATGAATGCTCCAGAATAACTCCTCAGTGCTGAAAATAAGTCTTACCAGAATGCCTTATTGATCTGTGGTCTTCAAAAATCATGGTATCCTAGTTTTGGATGATGAAAGTCAACTTTATCTTGTATGCTTTCTGTATTGAAATGATAAGACTGTAGCATGAGGACAATGCAGAGGGTATAAGAGAGATCCGTCACTTAAACAGAGAAAATAGATCTAGATATGGACAAATAAAGATGAAAAGATGACAATGACAAAACACTTTTTAGTAATACTGAATAGAGACCCTGTGGATACATTTGAAATTTCTGTGGTATGTCAGTAAATTGTCTAAGTTTGTTCATCTGTTTTATAATTTTCATTTCCTGTGGTTTTCCGCACTTGTACATCATAATAGGTAAAAATAATACTTCACTTTTCTGTTGCCATTGTGAAAGGATATCCCTCTGATTCAAATAATCTGGGAAAGAGCTAATTCTAATACTTTAACTGTACAGCAGGTATTTTTCAGGTCACTTTGAGAGTAATGCTATCTTTTCAGCACTGCAATAGTGATACAATAAAAACAGTTTAATTGCCACAGATGAGGTAATGCAGTGTCTTTATATATATAAACTATAGCAAAATTTTCACTCAAATATTTGTATTTTGTACATTTATGGCCATCCCTCTCTGGCTGAGCATATCTTAGTTATTTCATCCATGCATGGAAATTACTGCCTTACAGCTGTATAAACACTGAAAATCAGGTTGACTAATTGACTAATCTCTTCCTGTGTTTGTTTATGTTAATAAGTTTACTCACTTATGGTCTCCTAATGTGGGCTGGAGAAGACTGACTTTGTGATTTTTAGCACTTGAGTGTAGTCAGTTTTTCTGGAAAAGTCCTAGATAAAGTTTCTAGTGCTTCATTGTATTGGTGAGAGATAGTTTTGATAGAATAATTTGAACAAAAGATTCCATTTCCGTACATAAAAAAAATTTTGCCGGCTTAAGTGAGATATGTCAAAATGTGCAGTTCTGTGGAGAGAGAAACTTACATTACAGCAACAGAGTTGCACAACATTTCTGTATCCTGACAAAAAGATGAATAAGTGATTCCTATCTGCTATCTATAATTAGTTCAGTGAACTTTCTCTGTAGCTGATAATGAGATCCAGCTGATAAGAGTTAGTCAAAATGATGTTGGTGACTGAGCTACATGAGGTCATTGAGGGTAGTAGGATCAGTGTCTCTTCTTTCTTGTGAGGAGCAGGTTGAATGGTCAGAGCTCTGTGGCTGCTGGGAGGTGATTACTGACTCCTAGGGAAGCATCTGACTTCTGCAGGTGTACCCCATGAGGCACCAGTACAAGATCAAAAGACAGAGTTTTATTTGGATTTAGATTGTAAATTTACCTTGTCTTTTCTGTTCCTAAGCATCATAAAACTGTGCTGTAGTCCCATGGAAAAATCTGCTTTCTTTGTTTGTTTCTCCAATTCTCTAGAGAGGAGCTGCACTGCCTACTACTAGCCTTGAAGACTCTGTTCAGGATCTGCACAGCCCAGTGGGGATGGTGTGAAGATGTTTCTTCCTGCTGGATATATCTAGGTAAAAAAAACAAGCAAAAAAACCCCAAACCAACCCAAAAAATGTAGTTAGAGCTGGCATTTGTGAATTAGTGCTGTAATGATAAGGCTAGAGCATGAGGCTTCTGAGTAGTAAAATATTAATAATCAAAATGTCAGTGTCTTTGGCATCCAGAATGTGCCATCAAATAAAGTGCAGGACAAAACTTAGTGCTAAGGATTCTGTGAGGCGCAAGTAAAACATGCTTGTATGGTGCATCTCTGGGAGCACTGGGATTTTGCTCTGTAGAATGAAGACTTAGCCAGACTACTTGACTGGTTTTTTTTCATATGGGCTTTGGACAGAAACGAGGAAGGGAAAAATAATTTGACAGACGAATCTGCTCAACTGATTAGGGAGAAAGCCTTAAGGAAGACAACTGAAGAAGCTTATTGGAAAGCTGCATGTAGAATTTGAATATGATGAAACAAACCTTGAAACCTCCAGAGAGGCATTCACTGTTCATATAAAATTTTTGAAATGAGGAAATATTTTTAAATATCTCTCTTTTTTAATTTTAGGAAACTCCTGCAAATGAAAAACTCCTCCTGAACTTTGTACCTATTGCGTAAATTATGTTTCATTTTGGGATGAAAGAGAAAACTGTTTTTTCAGATGATCTCCTCACGGTATCTGAGCACAGCTTTGACATAATTGGCAATCTGCCCCTGCATGGTCCCCTCCTAATGGAGGCAAGGAAAAAGAGATGGTGGCATCACTGAACAACAATCATGCTGCTGTGGAAGACTACTCAGATGAGGTGGGTGCAGGCAATTGGCTCACGTAGCTCAGGGAAGAAAGCAAGGAGTGACCACAGCTATTTCAGAGAAAGTTGATTTTAGGTCAGCATGAGGAGGACTGGAGGGTGAACTTTGGTTTAAATCAGCTGACTGTACCTGTTGAGTGGATCAACTGGTTGTGTAATTGAATATTTTATTTTATTTTCTTCCCAAGTTAATGGAGAATGTGAGAGTTTTCCTGAGCTAGCCTGACTAGCATGGAGGAAGGGTGTAAGTTGCTAATAGAATATAAAAACTCACAGGCAATAGAATGGGCTTAGACAGAAATAGGCTTCAGCTGGATTCAATATAAATATTCCCTCCTGGTGTGTTGGGATACCCAGTGCCATCATAACAACCATATAAGGACCAGTGATATAAATGATATTTGCATTTTGATCCTGCTGTATGTTGAATTGCTATGTTCTGCTTGTATTGTGATTTTACTGCTCTGTCAGATCCCTCTGCTAAATCCAAATCCAGTGTAGCATGAAATACCTTCAAATAAGTAAGTTTAGCATTAAACATTAAGCCCTTCTCATGTGAAATGTCTAAAAGAAGCTGCTCAGAGAGTAATGAATTCTGACAGGGCATACAGGATAAAAAGGGATTTTATTTTCAAAGTCTATTTTTCAGCTCCTGTAGACACATATCAGACAGGAGAAGGAAGGGAGGGGGAGTCAGTGAAGTTGCCAGTGTGTTATGTCCAGCTGTTATTTCTTGATGTCACTTTGTGTTGAAGTTGGTCTTACACAAAGAGTGTTTTTTTTATTCAAGTAAGAGAATAGTTCCCTGAAAATAAAACAGGTTTCTGATAATTGATGATCAGCTACTTTATACATAAATGTGTTCAGTTTGCCACTAGGTGCCCCCACAACCACAGGAATGTTAATTGTAAAACACGGATACAATAAAATATTTTGAAAAAAGTGGAGGCAGTGAGAATCTTTCTGACAAATATTATTTATGCTTTACCCTGTATCAAAGACCCGATATTATTAAAAAGTGGTTGGTTTTTACATGTTATATAGCTTTAAAGTGCTTTTTAAATCCAGTTAAACTAAGTGTTCCTTCCCTACCCCCAATTCTGCTTCTTAAAATAGTCCATTATCACCATATTTCTATTTTTTTTTTCCAAATGAAAATGGGGTAGTGTGTGTAAATGGTTTGCAATGAATTTTGTATGTCAGCCATAGCTCTGCACGGGATCAATTACCAAAAAGAATTATCCTTCTAAAATGGAAATTTCTATCTGAATATTTATTCGACATCATATGTGTAATTTTTTGGCTGGGATAGGATAGCTGAAGACCAGGAATATGAAAGTTTTGGCTTCTATGCAGCTAGATGTACTTGTGGCAGCTTAGAAGAGTTCAAGTCACTACTGACTGTGTGTTTAGATCGCTAAGTAAAATTGCATGTTGACTCACTAAAAATGCTTATTGCATTTTATATTTTGCTGAGTGGTGGACTATGTTATAGTGTAGCAGAAAAAGGATTTAGAGAGGGAAAAATTATTTGGATTTGTCCCTGTGTTTACACTTTGTCCTGCTTCTTATTAGCTGGATATATATATATATATATATATATATAAAAATGTATATATAATCAATATTTTGTCATTGTATTTTCTTAATACAGGAGGGAATAATATTTCACAGGCCCATGAGATGAGAGATTTCAGGAGAAGGATAGAAACATTTCATTTTGGGCAAGCTTCTCTTGTAGACTTTAGCTGTGAAGGCTAGAAATCATAGTAACTGCAAAATAAACATTTCTATTTCCAGAGACAGAGAATAGACTCTTATTCCATGTAGCCCATCAATCAAGAGCACTGCTTAAGAAAACAGCTCCTTAACTATTCTTTGTGTTTGAAAATGCGAATGGTTAAGATGGTTGCTGCACTTTGATTTGTATACCTTAGATTTTCACTTCATGGTGGTTTAAAAAAAACCCAGCTCTCACTTGGTGCGCTATACAAGCATTGTATGTCAGCTAGGGAGTTAATTTGACAACAGAACACCTGGAATAATACATCTGTAATACTTTCTTGTGTTATTAGTACATTTCTTTCCAGAATGAAGTGGTTTTGACACTCTCAAAATTGTTCTTTGATCTTTCTTTCTCCTTGTCTCCAGTCCCACTAAGCAGCTCCATCCTTCTTCCATTATCTTGAGATTCTGCTGTAACCATCCCTGCTGGGCCCCTCTGAGGTGGGGGAATTGTATCAGGTGATGGGCTGTGGTGGTGGCAGGAGGAAGGGCTGTGGCTGGCACCAGTGCCAGCAAGAGAGGTGAACTGCAGAAGATGATATTGGGGTGATGTGGGGCTTGCAGGTTCAGTAATACAGCTTTTTCAGTGGCTGAACTGTTCCTGGCTTCTCACTGGCTTCAAGGAATGGAAAATGTTCATGGGGTGAGAAGTCCAGCCTGGCTGGCTGTATGGAATAGGCAGGGTCAGCCTCGGTATGGCATTATGCCACTGCCTTTGATCCATTTAGGGATGAGTTTGTTCTTAGTGTTTGTCTATAAGGAGCAGGGGAAGTAGCAAGTGGAGCTTCCAAAGGTGAGCTGAACCCCCTCACTAATGTAGGCAGACTTGTGTTGAAACCTTTCAGTTCAGTTTGCTGTTCAGCTCCTTTATTACTTCTGCTTTGGAATTTATTTTTTTAAAGTAGAAAATTAAAATTATTAACTCTGTTCCAAGGACAGAAATTGTGAATGCCCTACCCCTGGAAATGTTTAAGGCCAGGTGGATGGAGCTATGAGCAACATGGTCTGGTGAAATGTGTACCTGCCCATGGCAGGGGGTTTGGAACGAGATGATCTTTAAGGTCTCTTTGAGCTCAGGTCATTCTATAATTCTATGACATTGGATGCTCTTTTCCTCCTTCAAGAAAAATTTCTGTAGACTCTCTTCTGACCATTCAATTTTGCTTCTCCTTTTGCAAGCTCTGGAAAATTGAAAGGAACTTTTTAAAAATAAGATTGAAAATAATAGTTATTTGGTTGAAAATGTGTTGTCTAGAATAGGAATTTAAAGTTCATAAAAGTTAAAACTAATACAATTTTCCCAAACCTACTTGTGCATTCTTTAAAGACGTTGTATTCATTTAATTGAGTGGGGGAGGGGAAAAGCAGCTTCTTTTGTGTTAGGACTGTGACAGTCAGAAAGATTAGAGATTTCCACTCAGAAAATTACTCCTCTTTCAGGTATTTCAGAGATACAGATTATGTTATTACATGCATTTCATGAATCCTCATAATGTATAAAAAAAGTGAAAATACCAGGGGAAAGGCAAAGTCTGCCTCGTCATGTATATATTTAAGCTTCATATTAGTGGTGTAAAAAGGTAGAAGGTAGATATTGTTGCCTTTGTATTTCCATTGAATGATATGGAAATTCCACAAGTGAAATGTTTAATGTCTGGGTAGTTAGTTCCCAACATAACAACGAACACTGCAAGTAATTACTTATGTTTCAAAAATGTATGTAAATTAACTGATATTAGCAGATCTGAGAGGAAAAAAAGACAGTTGGATAGCTGAAACAGACAGATGATCATGTGCTGTGTCAGTACAGTTTGAATTTTATGTCTAATATTTCTTCTAATGCAACTTAAAGAACAAAGACTAAATGCAACTTAAAGAACAAAGACTAAAAAACTGAAGTGAAAAAAGCACTTCTTCTGTAACTTATTTTCTTGCTGTGAGGTTTATGGAAGGTTTTTTTGATGAGAAGATTGATAGGACAGGAAACCTCTGTGAAATTTTTCATTCATATCCTAAAATCACATCTGTTATGTATTTATAAAGAATTAATGAACTAAGCATTACTAGTTCAATTTATCATGCTGCTTAGAAATGGACTGAGTGTGTTCAGAAATGGCTTGAAATATTTCATCCAGCTATAGTGCAACTACAGTCAAATGTAATGAAATCTGTACCTCAAGGCTGGAGATGGCTTGTTCACTTCCTGTGATATCTAAAATTGCCCCCTTTTAGACTGATTAGTGAGAGACGTTGTAGGGCAAGAATACCTAACTCCAGAATCTTTGAAAATGTAGCTATTCCTTGTTCTTTATTTCCCACATCTCCCACACCTAGCTCTGTATGAAGAAAGGCACTGATCCTGCATCTGTACTTGTCTCTCTTTCCTGCCATGTAATTGTTTGAACTGGGAATTGCTAAAAGCATGAAACATAGTTTTTAAAATGTTTTTCCTGGAAATTTAATAAAGCAATCCTGTCTTTAAGGCTGTATTGCAATGATGATTTCTATATAAATAGTATAAATCTGTGCCCAGTAGAGAGGGAAGTAAAAATGAGGTAAACATGAAAATGAAGAAGAGATGATCTGCTCTGTAACTTAATATGTCTTTTCTAGTAAAATGTTCTATATTTTCCCTAAAGAGTTTATTGGTCACTTTCACTGGGGTACTAAAATTAAACAAGAATATCTTGGTGTGTATGGACTTGCCACCTGACAATATCAGTATGGGTGGATATTATATGTCATGATGTTTTGCACCGTGGAAATGTCAGTATATATTAAGAAGAATAAAATCATTGTTTTTTTAGTTGAAACAATATGTATTTATATAAAATCCATTCAATTTCCCTAAATTACACAGATAATGACAAAAAAGAAGCATTTCAAGTCATCATCCTGCAAGAGCCCTTTCTGGACAAAAGGGTCTTCTCCTGAAGAGTTTCTATTGTATTTCAGGACTTAGTTCAATTATTTATCTCCCTGAATATAATTAAAATAATAAATATTTTAGCACTGAAAGCCTTTTCTTTATTCCCTTTGCTTTTTTCACTTCAGTTTTTTAGTCTTTGTTCTTTAAGTCACTGCTGAGTTGCATGTTAGGACTTCTAAAGAAAGCTGCATCTTACCTTGGGAACACGGGTAAGTTATATTTTCCACCTAATGCTGCAGTGAAATAAATTACCTGTTTCAAAGTATTTCTTGTTTTGAAACATCATGGGGAAGTCATGAATGCAATTTCTTTTGTAATGGGTCTGACCAAGACCCATAATCAGCAGAGAAAATAGATGGAGTAAAAAGGAGTCAGAGTCCATCAGGTTGTGTTGTACTAAATATTGCTAGAGAGAATATATGTTGAGAGCCTGGCTGCAGTCTCCTGTGAGCTGTTCCTCTTTGCCCAACATCCTGTAATTTAGACCTGAGTAGCTAAATCAATTTTTTGCTTGTAGAAGGTCTGCTGATTGCACAAAACAGCAACATCAGTACAAAGTGAATTTTCTCTGCACTCATCAGACTGTCATTGGACTGTGGTACTGCAGGATTTTGCATGTTTGAGATTAGAAAAGGAGGGGTAGAGAAGGAGGTGACTTTTTTTCAGCTCTTTCAGCTTACTCAGAACCTGAAACTAAGAGGAGCCCAGAGGACAAGTGCCAGACCTTCCAGGACCTCACAAACAAACACTTCTCCTGGCTCTGCCTTGTAGCTGGCTGACTCATAGTTCTCCTTACACAGAACACCTGCAGACGTGACTGGCTGCTCTGAGACTATTCATCCAACAGGGAAAACTACAGAACAAAGTCATAAGCAGTGCAGAAAATATGTGGTGATGAAATAAGCATTTAGTATCCTTCTCTGGTCATAATATTTGCCCTGTGAGGGGGGGAGAATAGATAATTGTTTTCTATTTCAATTCTTGATTATTTCCATTCTTATTTAAGTTTAGAGTTTGCACTGTTAGTATCTCTTACTACATTTGTCTGATTTCTGTGTGTTTCTGCCAGCCCGATTTGAATTTCATGTGCAGGCTGTTTTATTGGATCATGCATTAAGTGAAGATAAACCAATAACTATGGTTTCTGTGGAGCTGCTACTTAAAAATCTAGCTTTCATATCTAAACAGAGACATCTCATTCTTAAAAGTCACTAGTGTCTGTTATGTTTGTTATGGTTCATGACAGATAGGAAATGAGAAAACCAAATACAGCTTTGCTTTTTTTTCCCCCTTCTTAGTGTATGAGAGGCACATTGCTTCCTTAACCAGTATATCTCTTGGTAACCTCATATTCTATACTGTATCCTGAAGGATTTAGGAAAATGAGTAGTTTGAATCATTTGTTGAAGGGCAAACAGAAATATTGTAAATGGCATTTTTATAGGAAAGCTCCTGAATTTTTTATTCTCCTGTGAATTACTACTGTTTTTTCTAGCATTGGTTTTAATCGATAAGTCATTATATAAATAATGAAAAATGCATTTATAAGAAGTTGAAGCACCTCTGATTAATTAGCACATTCCTCTTCATGGTGTATTATGGTTTTTGTATGTTCTTGAGTCTGTCTAATGATAATGAAGAGACTTATTGAAATCTAACTATTGGATTTAACTATTGCTTTTTCAACATATAAAAATGTATCTGTGGTAGTATCTTTAAATGTCAGAGGAAAGTAACGATTAAAGGAAACCTTTTGGTATGTATTTGTCTGAACTTCCTCAAATGGCAGTCCACATGTGCAAAGGTAAGATCGAAGATGAAACTAAGGTTTCAGGTCTTGAAGATCCACTAGTAGAGTGCATTTTCTGATATGGCTTCAGACAGAAAGACTACAATATACCCTTCAAGGCCTTTCTAAAATGCAAACTGATGTATTGTGAGTAGTGATGATTGGGAGGTCTTCAAAAGCTCACTCCTAATCTGAGCTAAAGCACTAGAGTTTGAGCACTTGTTTGTCATCTGCATAAGGCTTCAGAGGAAATGAGCTATTCTTCAGTTCTTGGTGCCATCAAATTAAGTCTCAAAGTTTTGGCTAAAATTTTCCTTCTAGAAAGGTGAAATACAAAAAAGGTTAATAGAGGAAAACAGAAGGTGAAACTTGATTACTTAATGAACCTACAGAAGACCAGATCTTTGGAACATACCCAGTTTTTGGAGCAGAGTTGTAGTCTAGGAAAAGCCAAATAGATACAGCAATTCTAACGGCTGAGGAATTTGAACACCAGGGAAGTGATACTGACATGTTATGAGAGAAAACCTGACTGCTGGTAATGCTGACCCAGTTCAGTGGAAGTCTTAGAACTTGAATTTAATAGAGTTGCAGTCTGGGCAGCTTGTTGGGACAGTGTCGTGGTCTCTAGTTGCCCTTCATAGCCCCACAACCTCTGTGACTGCAGTTTAGCCCTCACCAAGCCCATTCCCTAATCCAAAAGGCATACGTGCTCTTCTACACTATGTAGGCTCTCAAGGAAAGGCTGGATGGTTGCAAACATGTCATGCTGTTTTTTGTCCACCCCAATATTATACTCTACTAGCAAATCCTTTTCCCAGAGCAGAGATTTAGGTTGGAAGTACTAAACAGTCCCTGTGGCTTTCCACTTAAGTAATGGCTAGGCTCTGAGTGGAGATTGTCAAGTTTTGTGGGTGCTAAACTCCAGTTGTGGAAGTACTCATTTGTCTCTTTCTCTCCAATATGATTGTTGTAGTTTCTGCTATTTTGCTTGATGAGAACATGCAGGTCTATGCTTCATCGTGTAAACCCACTTTACTCTTCCAAATAAACATCTTATTTTCTTTTCCAAATTACCAGTTTTTAGATCTTTGTGTGTTTAATAAATCCTATGTGGTAGTTCCAACTGGCTATACAAGTGTTTAAAAATGAATTTTCTTCCTGTTGAACTTACCCATTCATGCCTTTAGTAGGTGAGGTTACTTGTGGACCAGTGATAGCTGATGGTATTGTTTTCTGCTCCTTCCCAAGAACAATTACGTTCCAGAACCTTACAAGTCAGAGCCAGAGTCAAGCTGTCTACACAGTCACAGCTGAAAATTCAGCTCAGTATCAGAGGCACAGAATATGTTAAACACATGCATAGGTATGCTGAGCCCTGTATGTGACATATTGCATTCATTTGCCTATCATATATTTGATAATTTTTTGTAACTGTTCACTGACATTTTTTTAACATCTTTTACTGTACTATATCTGCAGTGCTGTTTTATCTTACCATTTTACTTCATTTTGTAAGTAAATGTGTTGCAACACAAGATCTGCTATACAAAAATCTGGGGTTTTGGCAAGCTATAAACCAGTCATAGACACATTGCTTAAAGATGTATCCATATGGATTTTTTTAAGTAAGCTAAGGAAAAGGTACTGAAAGGAAATACTCCAAAAAATCTTAGTCTGTGTGTCTTACGGTATATCCTCACTGTACAAAACTGTTCAATGAAAGAAACGTTTATTAAGGAGCTGCCACTTCTCATTTCATTATGTAGTTTTATAAAAATTCTTGACAGTGCCCTTCAGACTATTAGAATTGGTCTTCATTTTCTGTGGGAAATTTCAAATTAGATTTATTTGTTTAACACTTACTTGTTCCAGTGCTTAATGTTCACTTAGATTAATCTTCCGTAAACTGGAAAATTTTTTGCTGGAGGCCAATTCTATCTTGGGCTGCATCTAAAGCAGTGTGGCCAGCTGGGCAAGGGAAGGGATTGAGCCCCTCTACTCTGCTATTGAGAGATCCAACCTGGAGTGCTGCATCCAGCTCTGGGGTCCTCAACACAAGAAAGATGTGGACCTGCCTGAATGAGTCCAAGGAGAACCACTAAGGTGATCCCAGGGATGGAGCACCTCTCCTATGAAGACAGGCTGAGAGAGTTGGGGTTGTTTATCCTGGAGAAGAGAAGGCTTGAGGAAGACCTTATAGCATCTTCCAACACATAAAGAGAGTCACAAGACAGCTGGAGACGTACTTTTCACAAGGGCATTTAGTGACAGGATAAGGGGTAGTGGCCTTCAGCTGAAGGACAGTAGGTTTAAAGTGGATATTTTGCTTGGCCTGTTAATGGGCCAAAGGGTCACGCGTTTTTCACACTTTTATGTTTGGTCCATTTGCATATTAGGGTTAATTCTCCAATTATAATTTCAGGCAATGCTGTAATTACCCCAAGTTTGCTCCCCCTGTCAGAGGCTTTAGTTTACACATTTTGGCGCCTGGGACAACAAGGTGTCCTTGAGATCAGGCCCAGAGAGGGTTTGTCATGTCTAACCAGCATGAGAGAACAGTAGCTAACAGGCTATATTGTTTCAGAGTTACATACTTAACAGTACAGGATTTCAAAAATATGAAAGTTAAAACCTAAGGCATCACTGTCCCTGGAGGTGTTCAGAACCAGGCTGGGTGGGGTCTGAGCAACCTGGTCTAGTGGAAGGTGCCCATGATGCGGGGGGGACCTAGATGGTCTTTAAAATTCCTTCCAAGCCAAATCTTTCTCTGATTCTATGAAATCAGCTTGTCAGTGGAGCTAGTCTGACTGGCAAACAGAACTCTCAAGAGTCCACTTAAGAGTCAGCCTTGAAGGAATGTGGAAGCAATGGACAGGTTATAGGGTATATTTGTATTTTCAAGGGGATTGCTTTGTGCTTTTGGGCTGTGACTAAAAAACTCACATGGGCATTTTTAAACCCTTTGGCAATTTCATGGACTTCTTGGCTGTCCAGTAGGCTAAAATTGTTGTCTATTTTCAGTGAGCAGAAAGACTAGCACTTGTGAGAGGTTCTGAAGTGATGTTGGATCTTAAGGACAAGTCATGTCATTGTTTTGACTCTTTGGCATTCTGCTTGCCTTGTCTGAAAGTTATTGATCTTTAATAGTAGCTAAGAGAGAAAAGATGAACAATATGAAATAAGTACTCATAACTGACTTTCCATTTATATACCAATGTACAGGCTAAATAACAGAGGGCTGAAGAACAACACAAAATTAATGTGGATTCATAGAAAACGATGGGATGTGACTGGCTTTTAGACACCCTTTAAAAAAAAAAAAAGTTGCTGCATCCAGTAGCAAGGCTTTGGTTTGCTTTTCTATAGACTACTTTTATTATTTAGAAAAGGCGTAATTATAGTTCATCACCCATACTTACAGCTGTAATTATTAATTCTGTTGACCCTTTACAGGATAATTCAAAACTCCAGCTGTTCTTGGGGTTACAAACACAGCTCATGTAGCCAATAAATTTTTCTCGGTTAGTCTTGTGAATTCTAAGTACTGAACAAAATATACTTTTTGTCTCTTTATGTGTATGCATCAGTTCTTTAAAAAAAAACCTGTATTAAAATTCTGCTTAATAATATTTTGTAATACAAAGTCATTACTGCTCATAAGAATCAGTTTGTCAAAGTGCTCAGTTTTCTGAAGGCTTTCAAAACCAATGCAATTAGTTCGAGGTAGGTGTATCTCATATATATATTATATATATTTGGCTCACACCATTGCCTTTGGACAAAACCTCACTATACATCTCCAGAAGCAAGTTCTGGTATACAGGACTCCTGCAGGGCTCAGCTGAGACCCTCAGCTGCGATGATTGTTCCCCTGGGCAAACTCATTTGAGAAAGGGAAAAACCACTGGATAGGGGGAGAAGAGTGAGAAAAAAACTGCCTGAATGCAGTTTCACTGTTTCCCTTTGGTAATTAACGTCAAATATCGGTCCCAAAGCAAGTTTTTTAATATTCCATTACAACATCAGACTGGAAATTTCAGTATAATCATTACCTAGCAGATAATTTGCTAAGGTTAAGTTCTTGAATGTATTTGTTTTGCAAAAAGAACACTTTAGATGAACAATTATAGAAACAATATAAAACCAAATTTCAGTTCTGTGACAAAAAAATATGCTTTTGAATTTTCTTCAATTTTCCTTTTCTGTACAGGAATATTTTCTGAGAATATAGCATCTCCAGCTAATGTTTCTTACCATCATGTGTCTGTCTTGAAAAATAGTATGTCTTTTCAAATCTATCCTTTTTACACATCCTATACTGAGATTTGTTCGGTTTCTGACAGGCAGTGCTGGCAGAGGTTCATTATCTGCTGCCCAGAGGTTGCCCCACTGAACCAGTAAGAAAAGGTTTGTCATAATTTGATCACTCCCTCAGCTGGGCAGAAATCTTGGACACTAGCTCCTGGCTCTTGTTTTCACTAACATAGCAGGGAAATCTATTATCCCTGTGTGGAGCAGAACAGTGAGGTGAAAAGGCTAAATTGAAGTCCCATTTTTGAGCTTCTGGAAAAGATAATCTTCATTTCAGAGATACTGTTATTGTAATATACCTAATAATAAGAAGAGTCTTTATTCTAAAGTGTGTGGTTTTTTTTTTTTTTTGTTTCATTTTGTTTAGCTTTTACTGTCTAGTCTGGCATAAGCCCATCATCAGAAATACAGGTTCTTTTTCCTCTTTCTTTAGTGCTGTGTTTGATTTGGTCTGAATATTAACATTGCTATTTAAACTCTGTATGTCATGAATTACATTAGCATGTTTCTGAGCTGAAAGAACTATGAAATGTGAATTCTAGATAATAGTCTTTCTATATGAACATACAAAATGCAGATAGCCATGCACCCAATATTTTATCTAAAAAGATATTCAAAGAGCTCTGCAGTGAATGATGAACTCAACAGCTAAATTTTTTTTTTTTTTTTTTTTTTTCTTAACTATTCAGAAATATCTTCTAGGAGTAGTAGGCAAAATAGCTGATGAGGTATTTTTTTGGAAAATAACCAAAGGGGGAAAATAAAATTTATTTAAAATTTTCATAAAGCTGATTCCTGTGACTACTGTTTCACTAAGGAAAACCATAATTTTATCAACTAGGCAATATCAAAAACCACTAAAAAATTACTTGGAAAAGGAACAGAATAAATTAATCTAGCTGAAAGCAGTTTTGTGTCAGTTCTGGGATTTCAGAAATCAAATCAATGAATAAGACCTCAGCTATGGTCCATTAACTTAGGTCTATTAAGGGAAAAACTGAACAAGATCAGGTGCTGAGATATTGAACTTTAGTCTTGATTTTTAATATATGATACTAGGCAAAGTTACATGTCTAACTGCCTGTTGCTAAGAAGCTAATATAAAATACAGGTTTATTAATTGAAGCACTGGAAAAGATATGTTCACTTGATTGACTGCAGTGTGATCCAAAGGATTTGGAATATTCATAGCATAGAGGGTTTGATCACACTCAATTTTTTCTGGTAAGACCTGTAACGAATTATTTTCTTTTAAACCAAGTCTTAGATGAACTGAGTATACAAAATGCTAGGATTTAAAAGAAGAAATTATCAGTTGTTCTTCTTTCTTTCTCTGTAGCATCCTAAACAGAATTTTAAATATATTATCACTGTTAAAAATATTATGCTCTAGGATATTTTTTTTTTTTTTTGGAATTATACAACCAGTATAAACTTTCTTGTTGTAAATCAAAATAATAATTTTTAATTATTTGAACTAAAATAAGTCTAGGTATTTTGCAATATCTTTTCTATAATTTAATTTCCAATTTCTAGTATTTTGCCTGCTTTAAATATTTTTATTATTTATTCATCACTAGTGTTTCCCATCTGATATTCTCTGAAGTCAATGAAGTTTGGTGAATTTCAAAAATACTTGATTAAGATCTACAAACACTATAGTACATACAAGATTATATTTAGTGAAATCTGAAATCTAGTTTTAAGTTGCAGTAATTTTCAGAAATAAATAAAAGAAGTGTACATTTTAGGTAAAATTTATCCTATCCTTGAAGTGGTAGAACATGTGTACTAGAAAGGAGCTGTAAAATGATAAATTTGGGTAATGTCTATACTCCTTTTTTTCCTCTTTGAGACTTCCCATACACAGTTAGCACACCTTCAAGTATAAGAGTGGGTCATCCTAAACTTGGAAAAATGTTCAAATACGTATCAGGAGACTAGCTTTCCATAAAGGACATAGGTTGGAGGTTCAAATGATGACAGGCTGCACAGGAGGAAATTGGAAACACTGCTTGGGACTGCACAGATGGTGTCAGAAAAGCCAAAGCTTAGTGTACTGGTTTGGCCAAATTTAGAAATATATCCTCAGAGACAAGGCAGGCTACAACCACCCCTCCCCCACCAGGTTTGGGGAAAATAAATTTTCCTCGAAGGAGAGTGAAAGAGATAAAAGCTATTTATTTAACAAACACACAGGAAAAGGATAATAATGCTAAATAATAAAAATCTCTCACTGTGGAGAAAAGCCTGGGAAAGTGTTCGAGTCCTCCCTTTGGTCTCCTCGGAGCTGGGGCTTGGCCCAGGGCCAGGCCCTCTGTGCTCGGTGGAAAGTCCTCCCGATGTGCTCTGATATTGAAGCAGTCCAGTAGAAAAGGGAGAAAATCTGGAATTCCAGGGAAGGAAAAAAAGTTCAACTCTCAGTCTCTCTCCGGAGAAAAAGAAACTGAACAACTGGCCAGAAACTGACCCGGGAGCAGGAAGCTGGGTGCCTCCTCCCTCCCCTGCCACAGCACTCATCTCTGTGTGACCTTGAACAAGCTGCAAGCTGCTTTGAGAAAGTTTTGCTCAGTTTTTCCTTCCCCCTCTCAGGCTCAGGTTAAAGGCATAGAAAGGCACAAAAATTAATTTCTGGGCATAGGACAGCGATATGGGATACACATCATAAAGTCACCCCAAGACACTTAGTTAGAATCGAAGTAGCAGGGGAAGTTGTAGGCAATTAGAAGATCTTCTACTTCTTTGTGAGCAGTAAGGGAATAAATGAAAATGTGGGTTTATGACGAAATGGGTCAGTCACTCAGTGATGTAGAGGATGCGGTTAAGGTAGAGACATCAGTGCCTCTGCCTACATATTCACTATATGGTCCCAAAAATTTTTATACCTAGGCAGAGAGTCCAGAGGAACAACAGTCAGTGGAAGCTGATCAAGTCAGAGATCCCTGTTATTTTTAGAATGATGTACAGATTGAGGGAATTCCCAATGAATGCAAAAAGTAAAATGTTGGACTCATTTTCTAAGAAAGAAAATAATGATAGAGGGGCCTACTAGCCAATCAGCTTTGCCTTTGGTCCAGGAAAGGGTCTCAAAAATTATTTAAGAGGTGTGAAGTTCTTTGTAAGAAAAAGGGCTACATCTCTGTGTGTATTTTCTGTTAGCACAGTGTTAGTGCAGCTTCTTTGCATCTTTAAATAAATCTTGATGCCTTTTATTTTAGCACCCTATATTGAAATATTTAAGAATAGTGGATTTCTGATAAAAGTAGCTTTGATGCAACCATTTGCTTTAAAAAGCTGTGTCAGCTTGGAGTTTTCCACACTTACATTACCATAAACTGAATGTCAGGCTATTTGTAGAATATGCCATACACCATTTTTTTCTTTGATGTGTGTGGAAAATATAATATGCGAGAAGAAAGTTGAACAAAAATTGCTTTCATTTTTGCCAGTGAATAGAGAAGACACTTTAGTAGAATCTGTGGAACTTGTTGATTTTATCACTTCAGAGTCACTCACATTCTTATGAAATAGGATCACATATACTTATTATGAAATGCAGTGCATTATATCCATTAAGAGCGACCAATGTGTATTCCAAACATAAATGTTTTAATCAACTATTGTGTCTTGCCAGGAGTTTAGAGATTAGAATATGGACAAATATTGATAAATTAAGGAAAGGAAAGCTCCATCTCAGTATGAGGTGGGGGAATGTACACTTTGAATTCAAAGTTCCCTTAGACTCCTTCTGGAACTGGTCTTCCACTTATAGGAACTTTGAGAGAAAAGTCCTGCATAGTAATTTAGCCTGATAACAGGTTCTATTTAAAAACAAATGAGAGACCTGCATTAGAAGTGTCTTTGAATAGACCTTAGTTGCCAGGCATTTCTATTAACCACTATTAATAGAAAAATTGAGCTGTAATAGTTAATACAAAACTGGTAACAGTTTATAAGTCTTTAGTAAGTCAAGTCTTTTAAAGCTGTGATCTTCCTTTATATCATTGACTGGTTGGCTGAACTCTTTTTTTAATCTATAAATTAATAAATGAGTAGATATTGAGGCAAGACAAGAAGAATGACTCATGCTTGTAGAACAGCAAATGTAACTTGGGTATAATAGCTCATAATAGTACTTCATTTATTTTCCCTCATAAACCATATTTTACCTTGTTGTTCTTTTTTTCTTCTTTGAGAATTACTGTTTTTCACATATTCCAGGTAATCAGGTTACATTTTTTTCTACCCCCCTTTGATGTTTTTACCTTCAACTTAAATTAGTTGCAATAAATCAAGTAACACAATGTGACTATTAACGTTGGATGAGATGAGCAAGGTTCCATAGGGATTACAAAAAGGTGGTGTGGGGGTGTGATTTAAGATATGTTGACAGATTGTCTTTTTCACATCCATTCAGATATCTGCTATCTTCAAAAAAGCTTAGCTAGCTGACATTTGCATATATTACGAAACTACTGTTTGTTTCCCCACCTTCATTCAATCAGGTGTTTAATCAGTCAGGCTGTTTGTGCATTTCCATGCTGTGTGTAACAAGAAAGAAAAAGCAAAAGGACAACTTCTGCTGTAGCAATCTCAAGAAAGAATGCACTTCTGAAACAATCAGATTTCAGAAATTGAATAGGACAGCTAGGTATGCTTAACAGACTGATACCAGTAATATAACGTAACACTGCAGCTGCATGGAAGTAATTTCCAGAAATGAGAAAAACAAGTAAGTGGGAACAGGCCAGCATGGATTTATCAGGAATAAATCAAACCTGACCAATTTGATTGCTTCCTCTGAAGAGATTACTAGGTCTGTGTACCTAGGGTGACCAGTGTATGCAAGATAGCATACATTTTTTCAAAGATATGCAAAAGTCAGTATTTTATCAGTCTCAACATAAATTTCTAAATGCATGTTGTTTATCTCTCTCCTCCCCCGCAATCCTGTTACTCTTAAAATTTCTACTTTTCAAGGCTTTCTTAGCACAAAAAAGCATGTGTATTTACACTCATGAGTATAAATTCACATGACAGTGAATAATGGGTGATTGTATTTTCTGTGCAGTTTATTGTGCTTTCTGTAATGTCAGTCATTATTCTATCTGACATGGATAGCATTTTCAGATTGATGTGTTTAAAATTAATGAGGCATTTCTTTCCTCAGAGAAGAAGTTAATAAAGAACATTTTTCCCCATGAATTAGCTAGATGAATTAATACAAATCAGCTCAATTTTTAGAGTTTTGTGATTTTCTTTTTTCTGGCAATCTATCTTAACAGTTAGAGGCTGAAGGAGCTACAGTGACAGGAATATAAAATTTCAATTTAAAAATTATTAGAAAAGTAAAAACCAAAAAATGATGTAATTTTTCAAGGATGAAAAAGGAAGAGTTTAAGTATATGCATCAGCTCATCAGTGTAGGAAAAAAAAAATTAAGGTCATCCAACCATATATATTTTTCTTTTCTTCATATGTATGACAGTTGCTGATTGTAGAGAATAATACATGAAATGAGAACCTACAGATTCTGGAATTGCTTGAGATGAAACTTGGCATTCACCTTGAACTCTAAATGCAGCTCTTGTTAAATGGATCACATGAGAAGGGGAGAAAAAATTGAGGCAGAAAAACCTTAAATATGAAATTCATTGTGTGTAAATAATTTTACCAGTTTACTGTTCATTATAGTAAAATTTTTCTATAAAAAGAGGTCAAAGTCTTCAAATCCTCTCTCTAAATATCAGTCTTGGAACTGAAATGCACCCTATGATCCTCCAGTGAGCTCTATGTATGTGACAGATACACTAGAATATTGTAACTTTGTAAAGCTTTTGGGTGTAAACAGAATATTTTGATGCAATGAGACATAATTTATATGCATTCTTTATTTCATTTTTCTAAGAAAATTAGTCTCTGAACATTATCTACTTCAATATATTTGCACTTGTGAAAATCTATGACTTTCCACCTTTTGTTGTTTTCAACTGATGACCATTTCAATGACGCATCTCTTTTACTGTCCTAGTTTCTTGAGTTCAGTAAAGTGGGGCTGTTTACACCAGCTTAAGCTGTGGGTGTTATTCGGTATTTTGGGGATATTCTGTTCAATTGTATGACAACCCATGGCACTAGTTTTGAGCATAGCACCTTCACTCTTCAAAAGTGCCTGCAAAATTATTTCCAGGAAATAAATCAAGCTCAGTCTGGCCATGCATAAAGCAGCTTGCTCCTACCTGCAAGCACTCTGTGGGCTCAGTAGCTTGGAGAGAGCAGTACTGTGTTACCTACAGCCTGACATCTCTGGCTAAGAGCTGGCTTAAGGCAATAGTGGGCCCAATAGGTAAGGCTTTATTTAACCACACACATGTTATGCATACCATTTTTGTAAAAAAAAATTGGTTAAGAAGAGCTCCATTCTTGTAAAATATTTAATTTGCTGTGCACATTCGTATGTTTATCTATATACTTTGCAAGCATGTATTGGACTGTTCTGACCTGGTGTTCATTTTAGTGTTTTAGGCAATAATGCCACTGTTCTGAAGTGAAAGGGTGAACTGTTTAGCAAACAGTATATTTGCATTTTAAATTATGTGCACATGTAAGGCTGTGGTATACAATGAAGTTCCAGCAGAGATGTATAGGATGTAATTTGAATGTTTTACACACATGTGTAACTTGGTCTTGCTGGTGATAACACAAGCTAAATTACTTCAGTTCTCATCTTCTTCCATCACCTTCCAAAGTGTCCAGAAATACTGGCAAGTTATTTCACAGTTTATTGGGAAGGAACTGGAAAAAATAATGCAAAAAAGAAATCATAGGATATACTTCTAGAAGAGTCTGCAACAACGAGGTGCAGTATCTGTGAGGAAATGTTTGCTCTCAGCTACGGCTTTTCATTTTGATGGCCTACCCTAAGTAACCCTGAGCACTCTAATCCTCTGAGTTGACTTTGAAATGAAACAACATCCAAAAAGATTACATGCTTAACTTCCATCAGACATCTGACTGAATTTCTTTGTAAACTTTAGAAATGGAATTGTTTTAATGTATTTTTATAACATTGTATTCTTTTAGGTCTTCCCTTAAACTATGTAGGGTTTTTTAACCCTTATGCTACCTAGAACCTACATACCATCTCCTTTTTTCTCATCTTTCTTGTTCTTTAAAACCTGCCTTTCCTTTCTAAATGTCATCTTATACAGCTGCCAGCTATACAAGTGTAAGTGCAGAAGAACTCCTATAACTGTTGACTATTAAATTTACAATGAATTTAGACAACCCTGCCATTGCAGCAACATCTGGGCTACTACTGCCAAACAGTTTAGAGCAACAGTGGGAGTAGAGAACACTTCTGCTAGATATGCAGTAATTTATCTTTGTTGCTCTGCATGTGTAATTATGCAAATATCACCTTTGGAAACTTATTTCATTGATCATGGAAGAGAATACAGGTGATATGGTGTTCTCATTACAACATAAAAAAGATGATGGTGGAAGCGAGAGTAGCATTTATGATGTTAGTATTCCTACATATTTTTCATCTTCCTAGGAATACAACAAATTAGCAAAGCGTAACAGAACCAGCTGGAAGCATCTTAAACTTTTACTATAAGCATCATCATTACTTTTTCTGTCTTTTAATATTCTTTAGGTGTTTTGACTTCAAATTAAGACCAGATTGAAAAAGGGGGCTGTCTCCTCCTGATCTGAAGTTCTTCCTGTTTAGGATCTCCTAATGCTTCTCATTAATTAATAAACTTAATTTAATATAGGATTAAAAATTTCAGCTCCCCTAAATTAATTAATCTGTTACAGAAATTATAATGTTTAGGATTACTGCTCTCATCTAGGAGAGGTTCCTTTGCCAGTGATTCTTTGAGTGACCTAAAACATTCATTCCTGGCACCTATCTGAACTCTGCGACTTTTGCATGTCCAGCTGGGTTAAGTGATGCCCAACTCTTCAACTACATTCTGCCTACCTTTCCTTCTGCTGCTGAGGCACACACACCTTTCCTTCTGCTACTGATGCACATGCCTTTCCTTTTACTTTTCTTCTTTTCTCTTGTTAATTTCAGCTTCAGCTGACTTTCCTTTGGCTTTTCTGGCTCACTTCATACATGTGCAGACAATGCCTTTGTGCTGCTGCTTTCACCTTAAGTCACGTGTGATCTTCTCTGTCTGAGCGCAGACAGGTGTTCTGTGTTCACCCATGCTGGCCTTCTGCTGTGCTTGCTTGCCTTCCTGTACACTGGACAGTTCCTCTGCTCTGAGGAGGCTGTGAAAATCACTCAGGTCTCCTGCACACCTTTGCCTCCTGAGGCAGTTTCCTATGGGTTGCTGAAAAGCAGGTAGCTGACGAGGCTAAAGATTGATTTTTCTGAAGTCCAGGATTATAATCCTTCTGTCAATCTTGCTCACTTCCCTTAAACACCAGTCTCAGAATCATTACTGCAGATTGTGTTCTAAGGATATTATGATTGGAAATATCCATAATGAGGTTAGCTGTTGCTGAGAGCTACAGCTGTGAAAGTATTACAGATAGTGTAAACTAGTTTACTAGGGAAATATTTCTTACTAAAATATTATGAAAGGTGGTGTTCAGATGCACAAGAAGGAAAACTGCAATGATTGTCCCAGTCTACTTATTATATCAGCTTAATATATAATGCTAATTTTACTCTCCTGAAATTGTATGAACAAGTCAAATAACTAGGAACTGGGTTTAATTAATGGCAAAATGGTCTCTGCATCCAGAAGTGAAAAAGCAAGTAGTTCACAGGTTAAACTACTTTAAGGTTAAATTGTTTTAAGAGTGTCAGGCAACAGGCTAAGAGCTTATGAATAAGGATGTTACAAAGACACAGACTTTCACATGCTAGAAGACTAATTGTAGTTCTGAGTTTTAGAAACTGGTGCCTAGAATGACATGGAATGGTTGATCCTAGTTTGGATTATAAAGATGAAATACCCAATTTTTTAAAAACATTTTTTTCTGAATGATGACTCAGCTTTCCCTTCTCACCAGTCCTTTACTATCATTCAATTATATGGTTGGTTCTTCCTTGTTTTATCCACTCTTTCTGATGTGCAATATATTAATTCAGTTATAATGATTATTGTTTTTCAATGTGTACGTTCAAAACACTCAGATTCATATGTGATTTGTGCTATTTCCCTCTTGTGCCCTTATACTTATTTTTTCTTCAATTTGTGATTCCTGATTTGCATTCATTAAAATTATAATTTCTGCCTTTCATTGTAAGATTTTAATTTGACTGCATTTTTAATCCAGTGTGATTTTTGTAATTTTTTCATTTTCCTAATCCAGTGTGATCTCTTCTTCTGAATATCTTGTAAAAAAAAAATCTAAAGTGATTTCTGTGTATCAGAGCATTTGTTTCCTTTTCTTTGGATGATGATTAATGAATAATGAAAACAGTAATTCTTAATGCACCACATCCTCCTCAGTAAGAGACTTTGCTTTGTTCAGTTTTTTAGATGAAGTTTAGTTCGAGATGACTTGTTTCTGAAATCTCACAAATTATCCTAAGGGGAGGTATTTTCTCCATTCCCCATGAAAGTAGAGAAAACAGATTTTGATGTTTTACCTCTTGCTGAATGTCAGGTGTGAGAACAATGCAATGAATGCTTCTTCCATAAAAAAGTTCAGTCAGAATTCACATCATTGTATACATTAGAGATCTCTTAATGAGACACAAATCTGTAGGTTTTGGTTCTGTTGCTCCAAGATTCACTTGTCAGTGCTGTGATCATTTTCTCTTCTGAGTAAAGAAAGGTCTGTGATGTAGAATGCTACATCCAACAAAAGAATGATGAGAAGACCTGTCTGTCAAAGACTTAGATGATTTTTATTCCATGACTAACCTTAGCATTGTCTAACAAGAGGTAACAAGTCAGTATTTATCATAGTGAAGTTACTTGTGGCAGCACTTCTTACGCTTTACAGATAAATGTTAAAGCACAATGTATTTCCTGACTTCCACCCTGCCCTGCAGCTGCAGAGGACAGCAGCAATTCTGAATTGCACTAACCTTATGACAGCACTCCAATGTAAAATGGCATCTGTGGTGAGGGAATCAGCTGGCCAAAGAGCTGACACCTGCAGAGCTGATGAGATAGGTCAAGTCAAGTTTAAATTCACTCTGAATGTTATGACATGCTGAAGTTTTCTTCCCTGCCATATTTCAGATTCTGACTGCTCAGGCCTGGAGTTTTGATTCAAGCACAGATGCAGGCTGACAATTGCTGTCTGTAGGAGACCTGCTTTTAGGAGGAAGCCTATTGTGTCTTCAGTGGGTACTAGTTATCCTTTGGATAAATTAACAGAATTGGTTTCAAACTGCTAGTTGAGGCCTAAACGCTTTCTGAATTTTCCAAAGAAGATTCATATTTATAGGCAAACGATAACATTTTTCATGTATATTTTTCCCATTCCCCTCTCCAATTTTTATTCTCAAACTCTGATAAAATGTGCAGTTTCTCAATAAAATATATAGAGAATTTTATGTGCATGTTTGTGTAATTTATAATAAATGTGGAAATTGAATATTATTAAATCAAACCACCTTTGAATGCACATTATCTCTTCCCTACCTTTGGAATTTTAATGCTGTTCATTTTGCTCTCAAACCTCAAGGTTAACACTTCAATACCCCTTCTCATAACCCAAAGGATTACTGCTGCTGCTGATTTACATACTCCTTCAATACCAAATCTTAAAAGGAAAGAAAAAATTATCTTTTTCTTTTTGATATTTGCATATTTTTTTCAATGGTTTCCCTAGTCAGCAAATAGGACACAAACTTGGGTGAAATTATACTGAATAAACCTTGCTTCTACAAAAAGCCATATAAAATAATAATAATTATTAAATATGGTCTTTTCATGTAAAATTAGCTTAAGAAAAAAGATCTAAAATGTGCTTTTCTTTTTTTTCTCACTGTGTGCAGAGAGGTGTACTCCTATGTATTATTTAAGCATGTGTTTCACTGTCACACAGTATATTTTATTTTTTGCCTACCTATTTAGTAACATCTTAAAGGACAAAGGCCTTTTTAATATAATCCTTGACTTTTCTATTTTATTTCTCATGTTCTTTCCTTTTTTTTGTTCATCTCTTTTGCATAGGAAGCAACACAGGTGAAAGTTAGGTTTATTATTCTAATAATTATTCTGTGAGATTTAAGTAGAATGTTTCGAGAGGAAGCTTTCTTCCTTCCCCCCCATCCCAACCACACACTTGAGGAATGTATGGGGGTTTTTTTATTGATTTGTACCAATGCAATTATTTAGAAAGGCTTTTAGCTACTAGCAAGCAGCTTAAAGATAACAGTTGTAGTGCATATAGGCATGAAGCATTGTAACTTTTTCATCTGGCTATAAAATTACTTTGGTTCTTTTTAAAATTAACTTTGAAAAGAGTTATGAAGTAGAAATTCACCATGTATTTCAAATACATAGTCCGATCTGCTAAAAACATAACAAATTTTTATACTCTGTTATTAACTCTTGATGCAAATATGCCTAAAGTAAGGGTTAAAATGAGAAACTTCTGTTTGATTTTGTTAATATTTTCCATATAGCTTCACAAGTAAAGGTGTTGTGTTATTGTTTTATAGGAAGAATAATACACATCTTATTTTCTAGAACAGGATTAAGAACATAATACAAGAGAAAAAAGGTGAACATTTTGCTCACTGGCAGAGCATGGGAAACTGAAAAGTCCTTGACTTAAGGGGAGCACTGGTGGGCAACAACTAAAGATGAGTCTGTCATCAGCATTATTCTTATGCTAAATTCACACCCAAGATTGTACTGGCTACTGGGAAGGATATTAACTCTATCCCAGTTGAAACCAGGACAGCAGTTCTGCTACCTCAGCCAACTTTTTTGTTAACTTCCAGCCTTATAACTTGTGGCCACTGTGTGGCTAGGTATCATCATCACAGAATGAGGGAGAATTACAACAACATTCACTGATGAACTTTCTTAAACAATATGCAAATGTGCAAATCCATTAGGCTAATTTCTTGCACTACAGCACAGTAATAGTGCTCAAAAGATATAGAAAGGGCATTAAATTTGCCCTATTTGCTCCATTATGACTCTTCTGCCAGAACATATCTGTGAAAGACAGGATGTGTCGCCACCTGAAATAGACTCCTACCTCTTAGTCTCATAAAAAATTTGCAGAGGTGGGTATCTATGCTGTATAATTCTGAATACTTTCAGTTGTGGTCTTTGGGGAACATTCTGCTCCATCCATTGCCAAACTTACCATCACGAAATCTGTGCAAACAAAATACTTGACAAAAAGCCAAACATATTTCTGTGTCTTGCCATAGTGAGTATTAAGAAAAAAAACACATTTTGAGTGTGACTTTTCACAGGCTGTGGATCTATTAGATGTGAATTCTGGCTTTTTCCACCTAGTTGCTGAAGAGTTTCAACAGCAATAGATAATTTGGTGCTGGGAACCCCAGGTATTACCAGTAGATCTGCAGAAATGACTGAGCTATGGTCTATGGCGAGTGACAGAACTCACTCTTATGTGACTGCTGCCCAGTTTGATGTCTGAGCTGTGCTTGAATTGAGGTGGAGAGAAGTTACAAGAGCCCAGCTTACCATAGACCTACTTAGATTTTTGTCTTATGGATGAAAAAATCACTCTCTGGATTTCCAAGTGGAGCTATGCTTATATTGATATTGACTCCTACTGTAAAAATGCAGAAAGAAACAACTAATCTTTATTTTGTATTATCAAGTGGATTAAGAAATGCAAACCTTGCATCTTTTTTTTTAGGTATTAATATGTTGCTAGCTCATTATGAAGAATATGCTACAAATATAGCCTAGGTGTTAGAACCACAGATGTTAATGTTATTAATTAATAGTATCAAGTTGTTAATCATAATTTTAAATGGTAGGCCATTTTTAATTGCATTGAAGAACACTGACAGTTTTCCCAGTTGTAGG
>NW_024580671.1:1725256-1861131 GCF_017639235.1 Corvus kubaryi
AATATGCTAGGGAAACAACCTCAGGCAATATTTCATGTTTAACATTTAAAAGTCATTAGAACAGTGGAAACTCATTATGTATCTTAATACGTATCTGTTTCTGCTAGAAAAACAAACAGGTGTAAATTGATCTTGAAATTTTGCATGTTTTTAACATTAAAATGGAGGCACACATTGCACGATACTTTTATGTCTGATATTTCAGAATGCTGAACTGACAGCAGCCGTCAGGAAAGAATGCCTGGCTGTCATGTGATGTACACAATACCTGCTAGCAGGCTATCCTGGAATCCCAGCTCAGCAATGTACCCAAAACGTGCTGAGCTTTAAATGTCACTAAAATTAAAAGGCTTTAGAAATGAGTATAACCTGAAGCAAATAGTTTTTTACTCTATTGAATCATTACCTACGTAGGTGTTGTTTCATTGAGTGAAAAAAATTAGCTAGGAAGACTGATTCTATAAGTATTTCTGTAAACTCAGGCTCCAAACTTTGCTGGGTGGCAGATAAGGTGGATATCAATGACACTCCTTCCTGTTGACTATAGCAAATAATAATGGAATTTTGAGAATAGTCATGGTTTTAGAAATTTAAGACTGAGAGTATATAAGCTCTGAAATAAGAGTGAAATAAGAGTTTGTAGTCCAGCTTTTCCCTTTTGTAAGCATATCAGTGTTATCTGGTGTTGCTGATTGAACCCAACAGTCCTTGTTATTAAGTGCTACCACCTTAACAGTTTTTCCTATAGGATGTCTAGAATATGCATGTTCAGGTTTTTCTTTTGCTCAACAATTTTACATCTAAAATAAATAAGCTATCATGCAGTTTTCAGTCTCACTAAGGATGGCTTCTTAGAAAAATCTTTGGAACTCTGGAATAGAAGTATGTACTTATTAACGTACAAACTGCTCCAAAAATATTGAAGGTGCCAGTGAGATGGGGAGCATTGTTTGTATTATATCATTGAATAATATATCCCAATTTGGAAATGGAAAAAACAATTTAAACTATTATCCTGAGAGCATGGCAAATGAAGATTCCAAGAATTAAAAATTAAATTAATTAAATTAAGCAACTTCACAGTAACTTCTGCTGTTACTTGCATTAATACTAATATTAAGAAATACATAATACCAAGTGTAAGGAGATGGCTGTTTACATTTTATTTGTTCTAAGCATTAAACCACAAGAAGTTTTATAGTTCTTTCATCATCTGTCTTAAAGGTTATAATTTGCTCATTCTCTCTTGTTGTAGGTTGCTGCTGTTAGGGATTCATCTTCAAATTATCTCAATACTTTTCTTAGATGAATACCTAATTCTGCTTATATAAAAATACAATTAAAATTTATAATTGGCTTTTGAATCTCTTTGCATTCATTAATCCTACACATTGTTTAAGCAGTGATGTGATTTGAATATTAATAAAATAAGCTTTCAGGGTTCAGTATCTCTGTACACATATTTTGGAGGGTGTTTGTTTATGATATAAACTATATTTCAAAAGTCAAAATTGTCATGTTATTGGTATTCCTGTGTAAGGGTTTAATTTTCAAGAGGAGCAGTTGGATTCAACAGAAAGCCACAGTTATAAAGGCAGAGATGGAAAACCATCGCTGTGCTGATGGGGGTGAGTTTTCACACGTCTCATTTTCAATATATCGTGCACTGGCATGGGTTTTAATGTAGGTACCTGGACCAATCAAGTATTTGATGCTAATGACCTTCCACTTAATTGCATGGCTCCTGAGCCATCCATTGGAAGTAGGGAGACCATGCTGCACCTGCCCAGCCTTGTCAAACGCGACTGAGAATGTTCAGGCAAGATACTGATGAATAGTGACTACCTATACTTTCACACTGAGGGAAACTATCTAGGGAAGAAATTAGTGCAGAAAATTCTTTTAAAGTGTCACAGAAACATCATATAGACAGAATGAAGTCAGTCTTTACTGATAGATCTTGACTTATCACCTCATTCCAGGTGAAACCTTTCAAATTCAAAGCTTTTGGAAAAACATCATGAGTTATCTGTGCTATGGCTAGGGTGTGTTTTATCTAGTAATTATTTTTGATATTCCTACTAACAGAAAATTGTTGAAATCAATTTAATCAGCCTGTGCTTCATGTATATTCAGACCTTAAAATACACAGTCAGGTTTTGGAATTAGATACAAAGTTGGGACTCTTGGAAATAAATTCTAATCTGTGTTAACTATAAGATCCTCCATGGCTGCACATAAATACCTGCCATTTTGGTACTTCTTTGGTATAACATTTCATAATAGTGGAGGAATACTGAACGTTATGAAGATTCTCAGGCCAGGGTAATTGGCCTGTTATGCGTTCTTATTTTGGCATTCGCCCTTACATAACATGCTAGTGTAACAGGGCATGATGTGCTGTCAAGATGATTTGACAAGCCTGGGAAATTTCAAAGACAGTACCTTGTTGCCTGAGATTTTTTATTTATTAGTAAACTCTGAAGGAATTTTTAAAATATGCTCATTACCCTGTTTGCATAGTCCATTTGGATTAGTGAGCGCAGTGACATTAAAATGTTTGTTTCCAGCAGCCTGGAGCTGGCAGCATACAGGGAACTACTGAAAGCAAACAGCACAGGATCCATGACTGGTTTCTCTTTACTTCCTTGACTCTGTATTTTTATTTTGCATAATAATGCCTCATGACCTTGATCTTTACTAGGTCATCTGTTACAATAATATGCTAAAAATAATAATTATGGAGAATTTGTTTCAGTTTGAAACTTGAATTTTTTTCAAACTTTGGAAAAGAACTGGGAGTCTGCTCCTCTGTCTTCATCATGATAAATCACAAATTTGAAAGTACAAATACTTTTCTGTGCTGCTGAATGTCCTTCCTGCAAGATTAAATGACAGTGACAAATACAAGTAAATATATTCCTCTATCTCTTGACAGACAGAACTAAAAAAATTCCCACTAGACTTGTATTTAATGATCACGATGGAAGGATAGTGCAAGTTCCCATATTGTTGACCAAACAAGAATGCATTATACAGTTCCCACAACTTGTGCTGAAGCAACCTGTCTATTTCTGTTCAATGAGGAATTACTATGAGCAGGGAATTATAGGAATGTAGCTATACCTTATCTCAGGCCTTCCTAATCTATTGATGCAGTAGGGCAGCAGTAGGGTTCCTTATACGGACTGGGAATCTCCTAGATGACCATAACATGGTGTTTATCATGTGTGAAGGAGTCTGGTGCTGTCTTGAAGCATCAGATCTATTCTGTATCCACTAGGTTGGAAAAGACCTCTGAGATCATAGAGCCGACCTATCACCAAACACCGCCTTGTTGACTAAACCGTGACACTGAGTGCCATACCCAGTCTTTTCTTAAGCACCTCCAGGGATGGTGACTCCACCACCTCCCTGGGCAGCCCATTCCAATGCCCATCATAATTTCTGTGAAGAACTTCTTCCTCATGTCCAACATAAACCTCCCTTGGCACAGCTTAAGGCTGTGTCCTCTTGTACTATCACTGGCTGCCTGGGAGAAGAGACCGACCCCCACATAGCTAGAGACTCCTCTCAGGGAATTGCAGAGTGATAGAGTCTTCCCTGAGCCTTCTTTCCTCCAGGCTAAACATCCCCAGATCCTTCAGCTGCTCCTCGTAGACCTTCTCTTCTAGACCCTTCAGTATGGTTACAACAGGCAGACACAACTAGTCTGATGTTATTTCAGTAGATGATCTGGGTGGTCTTTATGTAGAACCATAGAATATCTCAAGTTGGAAGGGACCCATAAGAATCAGCATAAGTCTAACTTCTGCTCCTCACACAGCTACCTAAAATTGAATCATCTGACTAAAAGCATTGTCCAGGTGCTCCTGGGTCTGTAACAGTATGAGTGCTGTGACAAATTTCCTGGGAGGCCTGTTCCAGTGATGGACCACCCTGTCAGTGAAGAACTTCTTGTTAATGTGAAATCTGAATGTTCCCTGGTACAGCATCATTTGAAGCCATATTGTCTACCCATTTAGGTTCTGGCAAGTAAGAAAGTGCAGGGATGTTTTGTAACCTTTGTTGTTGGCTGGGTGGGAGCTGAAATGAGCTGATCTCAGTATTGCAGTTACAATAGAGCTGCTCTGAGGATGGCTTAGTCAGAAGTTCTGTCTTCCCCTGTAGTTTTCCCTGAACTGTTCAGACCAACAGAGGTCTGCATGTGTCAGAAAATGATTATCTAAGGACCTAAATTATGATTAAACACAAAATTCTCATCTCTAAACATCTTTAAGCTTTGCTGTCACAGTGGTGATAGACTGTGCTTGGTAAGGTAGGATTAGGAATTTGTGTGTTACTAGTTCTGGATAATTGCATGCTGTGTTTTGAACTCATTTTAAATTCACTTCATGCCAGCATAACCGTGCAAAATGTGACAGAGTGGAAGCAATCTGTCCTAGCTAATACCAGATCTCTAGATGTGTATTCATGTTTTAATGCATGTTCTATGATTGCAACAATAGTTGTTATATTTTTGTTTAACAGTGTAATAGTTTATATAAATGTTCATAATCTGTTGCTTCTGTTTTCATAGGACTCTTAAGTAAGAGAGGGAGGTACCTGTTAATAGAAAAAAAAAGCTTCTTTGTAATAAAAAATTGAACTACTTTAAAATTCAGAAAATTGTTCATTTTCCTAGTGGCTTTGTTGCTTAATTGGAAAAAAACTCTGAAGCCCTCTGAACTTCTATTTTCCCCCAGGGACTTTTTATTTCTAATACAATATAGTATCTGTCAATAGAGAATCAGATGAATTGCTATGTTTCTCAGCAAATGGGACTGAAAGAAGGTCAACAAATAACCAAAATGTTTTATTTTGTTAGATATTTTCTCATATCGTTACTTTCCATTTCCTTTCATATCTTTTATAAATAGACGTTTTTCTTTAATAACTCTAGATATCAGCTACTTCTGATATTATAAATCTCCATAGCAAATGGTGATAATCATGTTCACAGATGTACACAAATACATCAGGACATATTAGTTTTAATACTGATAAAAAATCCTCTGAAATTATCGCAAAGTTTATTGGGTTTTTTTTTTAATCCTCTTATTTTCAGTGGAGATTTTGTTCAGGCCTAATGATCTCAACTGCTTTGGTCCTTTCCATTGTGTTCAGGGAGTGGGAAAGATAATAACCCTTATTCCCAATTTTTAATTCTGTTTGAACTATTTTTTTTAATCAGTCTTCTCTAAAACTTTGTATCCCTCATGAATGAAAACTGGCAAGGATAATGGAAATTTCTGATTACCTGATTTTATTTGTCAAAAATAAATGAAAAGCCGAAGAATTCTGTTCTGCTGATAAATATCTTTGATCTCAGTAGTAGCTCAAGTTAATTAGGAAAATATGTTTCCAGAAAAATCAGGGTTTTTTTTTCCTTTGCATTGTCTGGTTGTACTCTGATAAAAGCATATTACGCTATTAAATTTTGAATTTGGTCCCACTGCTCTAGGTGATACTATATCTATCACTTCATTAATTTTACTGTAAATTTCATTAATGAGGTCAAGGGAGAGTCTTATGTTATTGTTTGAGTGTGTCTTTTTATGAATTAATTTTGGTAGAAATCTATTCTAATAATTTTTGCTATTGCTTGTGTGAGTATTTTGCAGGCTGAATTAATTAAGAAAATTGGCCTATAATTACTGCCGTTACCCATATCCTGCCAGGTTTTAAAATTACAGAAATAATTACAGTCCTAAGAGAGTCAGGCAACTTTTCAAATGCTGCATTATACATGCTATACTAAATGCCATGGAAGACTTGGCTTAAATATTAATGCATCTCAGCTGAAAATCCTAATGTGTCTTTCGGCTAAGAGCTTTGCTTACAGATGAAATTATTTTGCTTGAATTTTCAGAAAAGTGTGCAGTTCTGAAGGCCTGTGGGTTTGTTTTTTGCTGCAAAATTGAACCAGTTGATGCACACATAATACCATGTTTTTCATGGTAAATACCTAATATCAATTTCATTTGTGTTTTAGTCTGTAGAAGCTTCAAATACTGGAAGGAAACATCTGTGAAGACATTTAAGTCAGTGAGAAGAAGAGAAAAGAGCTGCTTCTTAGGAAATGGGATTTCTCAGAACAATAATTTCTTCAGCAGTGATGTAACCCTTAAGTGTTTTTAACAGCCTGTACTCTACTATATGTACTATCTTTGTTTTCATGTTTTCTTTCATTATAATGCTTATATTAAAAGAAAGCAAGTAACATCTGACAAGATTATATAAAGACTCCTGAGCTACCTTTAGACTTGCTATTACTGTTTTTGAGCCTTTAGATGCTAATGGTGACTTCTGTGTGGTGCAATCAACACACAATCTTGTACTGCATTGATGGTACAGTTTCAGGTCCCATAGTACCAGGCTGCTTAGGGAAGGGGCTACGTGAAGCAGAAGATTGGCTTCTCTCCTGCTTCTGGAGGAAGTAAAGTGGAGAGGGAGAGTGAAAAGAAAGCAGCTACAGAAAATACATATCCAGCCCCAAGGCAGTATGGTGATCCAGGCTGTTAGACTTCTGCCTTTTTGTAGTTTCCAAAGTCAAATATTATGTAGAGCCTATAAGTTCCTCTGCTGCAATGATTTTTTGTCTGTAAAACCCCGAATGTGATCCTGGCACTCAATTCCGAAATAAGCCCTTTTACCTGAGTGTTAGAAAAACTAGATAATAGAGCCATGATCATCGTGGATCTCTTGCATCTTATGGGAAGTCTACTAGTATAATTTTTCTCCCCATTCCTTGCATTGTCAGACTTCACATGCTATTTTATCTCTGTGTTTCATCTTTACCCGTTCCATTTTCTGAGACTTTGTGATAGACTCTTTTTGCCACCTGGCTCCTGACGAGTGCAGTCACCCA
This sequence comes from Corvus kubaryi, assembly GCF_017639235.1. Classification (NCBI taxonomy): domain Eukaryota; kingdom Metazoa; phylum Chordata; class Aves; order Passeriformes; family Corvidae; genus Corvus; species Corvus kubaryi. The sequence goes on from NW_024580671.1 coordinate 1,732,167, forward strand.
CAGCCCGGCTGACAGCTTGGTGTCTCAATGTGTTTCAGGGGGAAAAAGAGCAGACAAGCTGAAAACAATTTTTACCCTACTACCTTACGGCAACTTCATATGTCAGTGGTTCAGAAAGGAGATGATGGAGGATTTAGTGACAGTTGCAGTGGACAAGGGTCAATCTCTGCACTCTTAAAACAAGGTGAACCTTCTCTGTGTCTGTCCGTGACACAGTCCTACTCACAAATAACTGAGGTTACTGCTGAACATTGACAGCATGTAGCAAGTGGTCAGAATTTCCTATCCCCTGTGAGCATCTATTTTTTGGATTCATTCGAGGCAAGGATCAAGTATCTCTGCAGATAATAGAGGTGAACAGCAGCAAAAAAAAGAAACACGAAACAACTGGATAAAATCCTAAGTACTGAGAGGAACCAAAGCAGGAAATATATAGAGATCCCAATTCAGAAACTCTTTTCCTTAACTTACTCAATACTGCAAAGAGAAAGAATTAATATACAATTTATGCCTTATGCTCATGGATGGATTTACAAGAAGAATGGCTCTTTGACCTAAGTAATTTTACATTATTAGTCTTTGTGAGTTGCCCAAAGACCAATCTTATTTCCTCCTTTAAGAAACAATGAGATAACATAACAAACTTTTTTTCCCATGCACGTGATGTGTACTAGAACTGTGAGTAATCATTGTTCTTTCTCCTAATAAAAATCATACATATTTGATATGAGCCTATTTCCAGATATGATATAGGTTTTTTGTGCATTGACTCTAAGAACTTGGCATTTTTCTGGAATAATCTTAGTGAAATGGGACATCTTTTATTATAATCTGTATTGAAATTTTGAATATTACATTTGGATTAAATTTCCACACTGCTGAAAACCCAGGGTCCTATTTTCAGGTGTTTAAGAATGTTTAGGATACACTGCCAGCAACACCATCAGCTTTTTTTTCCTAGAGTGATTGCATCTGTTTCTTTTCAGTAAACAAATCCTATGGCTTAGTATTGGACACACTTGGATGTGTCTACCATATTGGATTCTTCCAACTCTTTCAAGCATTTCTCAGCCTTGTTTTGGGTCCCACTTAGGTGTAGAAATGAAGCTGCTCAGATCTAGAAAATTATGAACTAAAAAAAAAACCACCTTCTTCCAAGGTCAGATAAGAAAGAATGCACATCTTTTTTGGCCTTTTCTGATGCTTTCACTGGATGGTTTCAAAGGAGTTTCTTTGGTTTCAGAATCATCTTACTAGGAGACTTCATGGAGAATCTCTTCACAGAAACTTCATGTTCTGTGAGAACGCACTAGAATTGCTGCATAGCACTTCTAAATGGTAACACTTCATCTTTCAGAAAATTGTCCCATCGTAAAGTTGCTTATCTATTCTCATCCACTTTTTTATTTCCCAATTTTTAACATTTTTACTGGTTTTTATGTTTCTGACTGCTTTTTTAGTTCTTTATCAATGTTTATTGGGAAGTGGCAGATCTTCCCCTTCCTTTTGTTTTACCTCAAGCATTTAAAAATTTTTAGGTGTATCCTGCAATTTTTTTGTGAGTGGGAGTTTTACTACCCACACTGAACAGTTTCACCACACTCATAGGTTTACATTCCTGTCAGGAGATGCTGATGTAAGAGAGCTCTAGGATATTAATGACAGAGTTTGCATTATAAAAAGGGAGTTACAATATATAAGCAATGGGAGTCATCATATTGCATGAAATATGCTGGATTTGAAGTATGGAAATGTTAAATGAAGTATTTTTAATTACTGAAAAGAAAAACAAGTAGGATCTCTTAAACCTCAGAGATTAAGTACTAAGAAAATTAATCAGGGTGGAAAAAGACCTCACATGTTTGCAGTTCCTGTTTTGTCTAGCTAATGACTTGAGTAACCTAAATAATGCTGGCATTATCAAAATGGATTAGCAAATATATATGCTAGCCTGACTGTTCAGCATGTCTGCACTGATGAATATAAACATCTTGTGGGAAAAGGCTAAATTTGCAAAGGCTTCAACCTGCACTCTGTAACAGGACATAACTTCTTAATATTTCTGATAGCCTAAGATGAATTCTAATGAGCACATTTTTATAACCTAGATCATTAGATGGACGTAAAATATTCCTCCAGCAACTGTTTGTGGAAAGGATTCTTAACAAATGAATTGCTAAACCTTTGAGAGCGTCTTCATGCATTAATTTACGTGCCTTTGTAATTAAACAACCATGGTTTGATAGAAAATAAACATGAAACCTAGAATTCAACCAAATTAAGGAATATTTTCTGCCTTTTCTTACTATTTGAGTAAAGCATCACTTTTCATGGAATGAGAAAACTGTATCTAGAACTGACCGAATTCAAAATTGATGAAGAATTACATCTTTCAGATATCAACTTCCCACAGAAATGTCACTAAAGTGGTGTCTATAGACCCAGATGAGAGTAAACTATAGCCTGTTGGATGGGGCAGCCACTAAAAGTTGGAAAGTTGTATGATGGAAAGCTATTTTATGCAGAAAGATTTGTGCACTTGATTCTAAGCTGGATTATGAACAAAGTTCTTCACCGTCTGAAGTGAATGGTCTACATAGCAGGATAAAGAATCAATATCTGTTGAACCAAGGTAAACTGTTAATGTCAGGTAGTAAAACTCTATGAACTCAAAATCAAGCTTTGAAACCTTAATATTTTACTGTATATTTTCTTGCACTCCAAAAACAATCTACACTCAGTAATAACACAGCTCTTGTATTTTCTCCCTAAAGCATTCCCAACACTGACATGAGCAATGTAGTGATGTGGTGTTTTTCACCATTCGCAAAACATCATATATTTATGAATCCATCAGCTTTGTTCTGTTCAATAGGGCAGTCCCACCATGTACACACACTAGAACTCTCAGTGCTCATCTACTTGGGGTACATCTACAGAACCTCTACAATACAATACATTAAATAGTTTTTCTTTCTTATATCCATCTGTGGTTTCATAATAATCAGAGATCATGATGACTGGATACTTTGCAGTAAGTCTTCTAAATTAATCCCTTCTATGGATTCCCGTGTGCTTGTGAATTTCTAGTATAGCAAAACAAAACAAAAAAAATATAGGTCCAGGGCTTCTATGTTCTTTGATGTCATGAAATATACAAACAGAGGGATCTCTACAGGTTGGGTGAGACAGTGACCGAGAGCTAGGCATAGCTGATAACAAATGACACTTTTCATGGATTGTAGCTGCTTGGGTTGTGCCGTACCAGATGGAACGAAGCTGTGAGTGTGGCCAAAAGATCAATCTGAAACTTTCAAGTAGACCCAGCAAGTAAAATGTCTCAGATCTTTAAGATATGGGACTGAGCTCTGCAACCCAGAGATGTCCAGCATAGATCTCCTAGAAGGATGGTTACTTAACATGGTGTTTCTCTTTTCATCATTTTCATCACTAGGATGTTTTTCCTTGCTATGTTTGAAATAAATACAGTATTTGCACTTATTTCCCTTTCATTTTTAATTTAAAAATCCATTCCTAATCTTATTTTTTCTGTGATCAAATTTTGGTTAAGCTGTGTCTCAAATTTCTTTCCAAGATGGATGAATTCAAAATACTTCAGCTGAAACAAGAGATGGTAAAATGGTATATATTTTTTTTAAGGTTACTCTAATGTGTATCAATATTCTTACTTTAGTTGGTCAGAGATAAGCGGTTATAATTTTCTTTCTATCAAGAATGAGTGTCCTTACTGTGACTGTTCAGAAGAAGATCACATTCTGAGCATCAGAAAGCATTGTGTTGTATTTACATAGATTATTGTAGTCTATGGGAATGTTACTTGTTTGCTTTAAAAATAAGCATGACATGTTGTCATAATTAACCTCCAAAAGTAAGTTAAGGGCTCTTTTTCAGCCATTCTTCATCTCTTGAAAACCCAGCTTTGTTCAATGATGTGAACTTCGCAGGTATGAATAATGCAGAATGATTCTATATTTCTCCTTAACATTCTACTGAAATCTTGATCTATGTCTTTTTTTTTTCTTTCTTTTTTTGTGGAGGTAGGGAGCCAAGAGGAAAGAATACTTGGAGAAAGAGAGGAAATAGAGTTACTTTTCAGTTGTAGACATCCAAAAACCTTGGACTAAGAAATATCTATTAACTGTAGAAACGGCAGGTGATGACAGCATGAGTCCATTTTTCCCCTTCAATGAGTAAGATCCTTAGAAAATTTTTGCTTGAGGATATTAATAAATCTATTCTGTGCAAAAATCTGTCATGATACAATACTTTATCTCACCAAAGAAAAGTTTTTCTTTTTTCCTTCACTCATTCATTATTTACCTAGGCTTTAACCTTTCCAACATCCCCTGAGTTAGCTTACAGTACAGGCTTTTCTACAATGATTTATGTATCACATGATGAAATGTTCCTAATAAGCTACCCTTTTTCTAAAATAACCCCCTAAGACATTTGGATATGCCCTTTTTAAAATATATTTTTACAGTAGTTGATGCCATTTTTTTCCCTGATTAAACAAAACCACTTTACCAGTGCATAATTTTATTAATACCTTTTTTATAAGCAAGTTGAACTTGGCTTACAACTATGCATAGGAAAAAGTTGGTAAGCTTAATAATAATGTAATATATTTTTCATCACCACATGAATTAACTTTATTGTTATCAAGAAATAATAGCATCTTTGTAGCCATAACCCACAAACTTTCTGAGTTTACGTCATATGAGACACATATGGCTAAGAATCTGGTAGTAGATTGTGCCTGGAGGCTGAAGGACTTCAGTTGTGCTGGGTCCTGGGAGGTCCAGGTCTTCTTTCTGCCAGCCAGTGAATGATTTCATCTCTGCTTCTGCCTGCTTTCAAACTGTGAGCATATTTTCTATATTTTGCCAGAAAATCTCATACACAAATTGAAGTGAACCGGAAAATCAGTCATTTTAAATACAGACGATCTATCTAGTGCACACTAGTTTGCTTTCAGGGGCATACTGTTACTGTGTTAGACCTGATCAGAAAAGTTCTCTTGAGATATTTTGCTGCAGTCAGATTCTTGGCTAGAAATAAAATTGATTTTGGTGAGTTCACCGAGAAAAATGTAAGAAATACACGGAATAAAAAGAGCTTAGAACATATTTTTATTTATTTTTATAGTCTTTAATTATGGCAGTGACAACACATGAATTGTAGTTTCTACTGGAAATTGTTTGATTTAATTTCATTCATTTACAGAATGCTTTTCTAATGTACACCCCAGAAGATATTGAAAACTTTGAAATGTTGACATTTTCTATATAATTAATGTCTTCAATTTTTAAAATATAATCACTAATAAAAGGACCAGTTGCATTTAAGACAAAGATAAGATACTAAAATGAAAAATCAGATGTGTGGTATCTGACAATGTCTAAATGAACTGATACAGGGAAGATACTATTGGAATCATAAATAGACAAATTATTTCAACTTGCCAATTACTGCACATAAGCACTTAAAAACAGATGTAAACCATCATGAGCTAATTGTTAATGAACTAATATTTAGCTGTTATTAATGATTATTTCTAGTATTTGAAGTTCTAATTTTTTAATCAATATTCTATCCACTGAAAAAAAAAAATCCCTAATGAGAGGTGTTGTTTCTTGTCTTTCTAAGTCACCAGAAGAAACCCCTAGAAATAAAACGGGAGATAAGTTCATCTGGAGAAAAAATTCACAAAAAAAATTGAAAGGAACTGATAGAACTCAACTTTCCAGAACTGTGGTTTCTAACAAACATTGCTGTTAATTTAGAATAAAACATTTTGAGTACATAGAAATATTTATCTTTAACTAAAAAAAAAAAAAAAGTAAATGAGACAAGTAGGCATATCCAAATTATATGTTATCTCAAACTTTGTTTTTAAGTAACTATGTCAACATTTTCTTGATTAAAGGTGAAGACCAATGTCTAAGCATAGCAAACAAACTTGAAGGCAGAAAATCCAGTCTGTTTTTTGTTTTTAGATCTTAGACTACTGGAGATAATTAAAAGTTTGACAATTATAGAATCACAAAATGGTCTGGGTTGGCAGGGACCTTAAAGGTCATCCAGTTCCAGCCCCACTGCCATGGGCAGCGACACATTTCAGCTAAAGATACTTTTAACATTCATCTTGTCTCACTGCTAGAGATCTATTATCCTAATGTAATCTGACTGTTCTAGTCAGAATTCTTATGATTTTGGAGAAAGAATAGCCCTCTTGTTTGTTTATCTTTTCATTAGTGAAGAAACTATGTGCAGTATCGATACTTTGAATAAAATAGTAACTTGCATTCGAAGCTAGAATTTAAGGAATGGGGTGAAACTCCTCATTGATGTACTAAAAATTATGATTATTACCCGAGGAGGACTATGCTGGGTTACTGCAGTTATGGATTTGAAGTACATTGTGGATTTTTAAGTTTTAATCCAACAGTATTGTATGCTGTTTTATTTGCTGAAATAAATAATGGTAGGACAGTCATCCATTTGTCTTATATTTTCTGGGGATTTATTGTTTGCTTGGCTTTTGTTGTGGGGTTTTTTGGTTTTTCTCCTCTGAAATATTTTTGCTGAGGAATGGGAGAGATTTGATCCTGTTGTATACCTTAACTCTTTCTCCAGTGTGGAATACTACTCTTAGACCTTTTAAAATAGTCTGTTTTGAGACTTTCTAAGAGTGATGCAGGAAAAGCGGAATTCAATCAGAGTTAATTTTTAAATATGCAATCACAGAGCAAGACAACTGAATTAAATACCCACCTCTTAATAACATAGTCTTTCAGGAAAATGTGCAGTTAAAACACTTCAGCATTTTTAACATATCAAGTGAAATGGTGCTTCTGCTGTCATTGTTATGTTGTTACTGAGATGCATCCAAGCAAATGAGGGCAGAGGTGTTCGTGTCTCATATGATCTGTCACATTATCTACTGTTCTTCAATAGATTATATTTTGAATATATTTTTTAGTTGTTAGTGTTTGTCCTGGAATCTGTTCTACTTTCCTGGCAGTCAGAAAGCACATATTTTAAGGAGCATATTTCTGTGTAATTGTAATGGTCATAGTATAATGAGGTTGAAGATGGGATTCATACTTATTTTGTTTTCCCATCCAATGTGCCTTTTTTCATGTGGAGTGGCGAGATGTTCTCTAGAGAGAAAGGTGCATCATCATTTAGAATGAAGGAAGGAGGTATCTCAGGTCCAGTTCCTAATCAGTAATCACCACTGAAAAGGGAGTTACCCCCTTAAACTTTTCTTGTGGGGAAGTAAGAATACACACGTATGTGCTTATTCCCGTTAGCCTATGCAAGCAGATCTGTGTTAAACATTGTGTTCCTTTTTTTATTAAATTTCTTATCTGTGATACTTTTGCAAACATATCCCATATAGATACAAATCTGAGCTCTTTAAATTATGTTGAAAACTTAGACCTTTCATATAGGAATATAAAGTAAAATCCTAAGAAAACTGCATGCTAAATACTGGTAGTTCCCTAGGCATGTCTGTCATCAATAGCCTGTGCCTCCAGAATTAAGAACCAGACTATAAACACAAACTCAGCTCATCACCATTCTCCTGAAAGGGAAAGAGAAACATAAAAAAAGTTAGTATAATTCTACATCACACTAACATGCAGAATCAGATGAGAATATAACCTTTGTATTCTACAGACGCATTTTGCTCGAAGCATGCTCTTCTTTCCTTTTTCTCATATACAGTAGAATCTTCGCATTCTCAATTTTTTAACCTTTGTACTTGAATTAGCCTTCAGAAACTTCTTCAGATGTCATAAGATAAAGCTGATTTTTTTTTTTTTTTTACCATCTAGTCTTTTGGGAGAAGAAGTATTTCAAAACATCTTTCTGGAAACATAATAATTTCTGTGGTACCAACAAACTCATCAATTGTATTTATAATGCCTTGTAAAGTAGGTTCTAAAATGTGATGATTCCTGTTGGAATAGGTCTATTAAATTTTTATAGCTAAATAAGTGTTTGGATGGATGCATCATTGCATAAGACAAGTTAATAATTCAGATCCAATGCTAGAAATGTTCTGATCCTCCCTTTGTTTGAGCCAGGAAAATGCTGCTTCAGGATGAGAACACAACCAATCATAAAACACATTTTACATATTTGAAACTGTGCTGAACTGACTGTAGAATCTTTAAAAGACATGGAAATGTTCTCCAAAATGTGCTCACACATTCAATGTAGTTATTACTCATCCCTAGCCTGATTGCTATAGCATAGGTTTTTCTCCAGTGGTTGATTTTATAGTGAAGATTTGTTCAGTAGAAGATTTTTGTATAGAAGGAAGCTTTAATCCAATAAATTACTATTTCTTTGGAATTTGTTTTGGGGGTTTATTCTAATGTTTCTGTGGAAAATGTCTTTGATTTTGTTGTTTGGGCTATAGCTTTAGCCTCTCTGCTAGACTATTTGAAATACATCCTTTAGAAATGCATTTGAAAATGAAGTTATTTCATTGAAGCTCTTCTTCGTGTACATTTTCATGTTCCTTCACATGTAAATCTGTCAATCATTTTAATATGAATTTCAATTTTCTATGTAAGGGCATAGTTTTGGTTAAGAATGAACAGAGAAATTCATGAATCTACAAATAATAGAAGTTCCATCTCAGAGAAAAAAATAAAAGGCTTATTTGAAGAAAATATAATTTTCCTTAGTGAAATTCTATTCAAGAATAAAATATCTATGTTTAGTGGTCCAAACATGAGCAGTAGTTGCAAGAGAGCTATTCAGCTTATACTACAGGTCACTCATGGTAGAATGCAGTTGCTTTAACATCAATGCCAAATGCTGTTTTAAATGTTCATGCGTGCTGATATCTCCCTTTTCCAGCAGTCTTTACCAAAGGCTGTAGGTTTCTTGAAGATCAAGGCAGTTTTACCTAGCAGTATCTTCCAGAAAGTTGTTTTGCTGACTTCTCAGTAGAGGTAACCTTTACTTGCCTAAATCTAAGTGCCATTTGAGAGAGACTTAATCGCCATGACTGCAGGACATGACATGGGCAGAATTGTTGAGCTCTCACAGATTTCTAATTATGAATAGAGTTTAAATCCTCTTTTATACTTTGACGTGTTTTCTCCTCTTTTTTGGAATTATTTTCCAAGGGAAACAGTCTGCGAACTTGAGTTTAGCCTAAGTATTTATTCTTAGTTTTCAGTGTATCCATTGCTTTTTGCTTTTCAGTAAAGGAATTGATTTCTTTATTCTTGTTTCTAACTACCTATTGCTATTTCTCCATTAATCCCTACCTCGGAATCTGTCATGATGCAGAATTACAGTGTTCGTTTGTCCTCCATGTTTGTGTAGTGGGTGTTACAATGACTTGTCAACATTTGGAGGTCGTCACTTAGTTCATGTTTTGATGTCTTTTTCTTTCTCAGTCTAGGATCTGCTTCTATGTTTTCTAGAATGCTCTTATAACTTTTTTTTTTTTCACTGGTCTGCGTCTGCAATGACCATCTGAAATCACCATGTACAGTGCCATCTACATTGTCAGGAACTATTTCTTTTTCTTTTTTCTTTTAATTTATCTAAAGGTCAGTTTTGTCTAGCTAAAGGTTTTGAAGTCATTAGCTGACCATGGGTGGGCATTTACAGCCATGATGTCTCCAGTGCCCCCCCTGTGTCTCAACTGACCATCCTGTGTAGGTGCACCTTTGTGCCACATCCTGTGTCTCCCCTTCCTAAGGTCTCAGCTGTGACACCAGGCCTATATTTATCAATACAGCATCATTATGATAGTCATAAAACCACTGTGGTATTGCCATATAAAGATAAGATAGCAACAGCCACCTGGACAATTGTTAAAAAAAAAGATCTGCTAAAAAACCAACCTGCTAAATCAGACAGTTCAGCTAAAGTTTAGAGAGAAAAAGTCTGTCAAACCTCAGTCCTGAGGGTATAAAGCTTGCAACCTCTTTATTGACAGCATCAATAGTGCATTATGGGACTGCAAGGTTATGATATGTATATAATTAATAATGATGAAAGATGACTTTTTACAAACCTTGTCTTGCTACATATTCTGCGGGCAAATGCAATAGGAGTAGCATCCCGGCTGACTCAACAGAAGTCGTTCTGGTTAGTATGTTGGATAGTGCAAGAGGTTGAGAACACCAGATAGTATTTACTAAAGAAGGATGATGTACTTGGGCTGGGAAAACAACACCATCTGCTTTAAACTTGTACAAAAAATTCTGACCCAACATTTCATGCTCTAGAAGAGATGAATAGGAGAAAGGTTTCAGTGCATTTGTGAAAATTGAGATGAGTTACAGAGGAAACTTTTTACACTAACACTTTAATTTCTGTTTCACTTTGTAATCTTTCTCTCTAAGCAGCTCTTCAGGAGTAATTCAGCAGTTACTTTAGTCTGCCTTATATGTCTTTGCCTTTTAGGAAACAACTGTGATTTTCATTGTTCAATTGCAATGCTGTCAAAGAATGTTTTAAAGTGCTGAAAAAGTGTTGCCTTATTCCTCACTAAATAGAGGAATCTAATTATATTCTATCTTTTGCAGAAGAGTACTGTGTTAGAAGATACTTCTTGTTGCTTTAGAACTCACAAATGAATATGACCAAGAATGGTTTTCAGGAAAAACAATATAAGTTTTGTTTGGAAATCATAATTGTCCTCTAAAGTATGTACTGGCTTTTTTTTATTCCCAAGACTGTAGTCTAACAGTGCATTCACAGTTAGATATTCCCATCTGTGGGAATCCTTTTTATATACCCATGGTTTTGTGTTTCTGTTCCCTGATTTTGGTTTCTTCAGGAAGGATTCTTGGCAAGTCCAATTATACCATTCTGAAAATGAGCATAATCACTGTTAATACATTTGTCATTACAATGTGTTTCCTACTTCAAATCGACTTTGAATTTTGACCTTTACTTCATGTGTAGTTTAAACACTTGGGCTGCTTAGAGTACACATGAAGGGTGTCTCCTGTTCCCTGTACACCCTGGCACATGCACAGATGCATTTTTGAACTCAACTTCCATGATTTGGGTGCAAAAGAACTAAGACAGGAATGAACCCACATCTTTTATCCTTTTCTTGAATGAGGTGCTCACACTGCTGTCTAATGACTTCCAGTCTGAATACTTAAATAAGCCTGATAAGCATGTCTGTATATAAATAAATCAGACACCTACACTGACAAAGAGAAAATAAAGCATGGCTTCTACAGAAATAATTCCTAGAAATTAACTGTAAAACATTCTGAAAACAGACTTTACCGAATCTTTCTGAGCGACAGAATTATCTCCAGGGGTTTTGTAGAGTTAAGTTCTCAGGATCAGCAGTCAAGAAACAAAAATTTTCTCCAAAATAAGTGATTGTAAAAGTATATTAGCTTCCCTCCCCCCCAGCCCCCCACACTGGAACATCATTTAGAAACACAGACTAAAATCCTACCAAAACTTTCAAATTCAAAGAAAACTGGTAACCTGGTAATCTGACCAGTGATTTTTTAACGCTTTTCCTATTGACATATTTAAAGTATAAGGCTCTAACAGATTTTAAAGCCTTGAAAATAAAATGCCATGCAGGTGATATTAGGAAGCAGTTGATGCTTCTGTGAAACCATGTACTTCACATACATAAACATGATGGACATAAACTGAATATTACTACCAGGCACTTCTAGTGCTGTCATCTTAAACAAGTGCAGCTTTTGTTAAAGCTTTTGTGTAGCCATTCATTTTTATTTAATTAATGCCTTGGTTTTAAAGATTGGGATCATTCTGATGCCACATTGTTATTCTGTGCAGCAGCTTACTCCAGGCTAATTTATTTTCATGTCTGCATTCTTTGGGAACGTCAGATTTGTTTATTCAGAGCAGATAAATCTGCCATGTGGTAAATGATAAGAAGGAGATGGTCAAGTATGTTATGTTTCTAACCCTCTGAGTTCTGTCAAAATTATTGTAAAAAATGTGTGATATATTTTAAAAGGAAAAGAATAATGTGTTGTTTTATTCTGTGGAACACTTATGAATTCCATATAGAATACTATTAGTCTAGAAATTGGATGTGCCAGTATACTGTAGAGAAATGAGTTTTTGAATATAATGTTCTGCATTAAATGGAGAATGCTATTTATCATATTATTTGGCATTTAAATAGAACTTTTCTGAGACTCTAAAAATTTTAACATTTATTAAGTGAGGCACATGACATTCTTTGAGGTAAGCAATTCTCTCATTAAATTAAGAAAAAGAGATAACAGCATAGAGTTGGTGGTTAGTCAGAAACATCCTTGTCTGCCTTTCCTAGGCTTCTTACTTCTATGAAACCACAGTCCTTCATTCCTTGAAAAAGAATAGCATACCAAGAAACCAAAGAAAATTTAATATTAAGTTTATATTGGCTTATTTCATTAAGTAACACATTGGGGTGTATTAGTTTATACCAGTTATTTGTTTGTTGTTATGTTATTGCTTTCCTGAAATATGGAATAAAATTCTCTATTAACTCTTGATAGGTTGGTGGGTGATGATCTTTTAAACTTATACTACTACTACTAATGAACCATTCAAAAGTAGTCTTTTATTTAAAGATATTTCTTTGCATAAGAAATATAATATCCCATTGTATTTATACATACTTTCATTTAGAAAACACATATTTAATTAAATGTATTCTTTGCTATAATTTTTAATGACTCCTACATGTTGCAGATAGAGGTTTTCATAAATTAGTGGTAATTATCCCATTGATTTGTTGAATATAAAGGATTTGTTATGACAGAACTTTGAAAATAGAAAAGAGACTGTTCATTGTGATATCTTAAGACTGAATCTGTCTTTGACCTCTTAAATACTTGGGATTGACCAGGTTCCAGTGGACCCTGTTATATTTTTTATAAAGAACAGATTTGCTAACAGAAATGTGTTAATAACAGAAAGCTATTTTCTGCTGTCATTAATCATGTCATATCCCAAACAGTTTTGGAATGACATTATGTTGGGAAGATCAGAAACTAGCTGTATCTCTGTAGTTTGCCCTGAAGTTCTTACTAGTAATGAGAGTTTAAGAGCCTTCAGGACCCTCAAGGAGAGAAGTAAAATGAAGCCAATAAATTTTATATTGTGGTGAGGAACAAATCCGGATGAACTTGTAAAACTGTCTCATAAATTTGGTGCTTGCACAGAAAATATATTTTTCAATTGACTGATAAAAAAAAGAAAATATTAAAGAAGTTTGAACTAGTTTTTAAAGTGTTCAATAAGAACAAAAAGCAGCTAAGGATTTCTTATGCTAAGAAAAGTATTGTGGGTTTGATCCCTGCATGGGCCATTCACTTAGGAGTTGGACTTGATGATCCTTGTGGGTCCCTTCCAACTCAGAATATTCTGTGCTTCTGTGATTTATATGGACAGGATTATAGACTAGAGCACAGAAATACATCAAACTATGTTCTTCTGTTTTCAAAGGGTATTGCAGAGGCCTAGACATTATGGAACTCACTTCACTTCATGTATCTTCACAAGTCATGACCTTTATGGTGGATATTACTCTCCAACATAGACAAAAACCACTTTTACTAAAGTAAAACATTAGCCACCATTAGCACAACATTTAAGCAACAGAAAGGCCAAGCAAACCTTCACTGTTAAGATTAGAGATTCTAGATGAGATTTTTTTCTAACATGGAAAAGGAGAAATATAATTGCTTTTATGAAAACAAACACTTGAAAAATCTCCAGTGGATGAGTTAATCTTTCCTGTTCTCTCAGAAACACACGGTGGTTTATTTTGTAGTTGGAAAAGCTAGGCATAATGAATGTACTACACAGAACAATTAAAAAAAAAAAAAAAGAAAATTATAGAAGCAGTCCAACTGGTTAAACTCTATAGATTTCATCTGACCTTAGAGAATTGTTAATACATTTCAATAGTACAGACTGCTAAAAGTGGAAATCCACAGTTTATTAAATAAAGGCAGCCACTTACATGTGCACCAACACTGAGTACAGTGGACAGTCCCCTCTTTTGCCTGGCTAGTCTTGCCATGTTTGATGCAGACCAGGATGCAGTTTGTCTTCTGGGTTACCAGGGCTCACTGCTGACTCCTGTCAACCAGCAGCCCCAGATCCCTTCCTACAGGGCCCGATTTTCACCCAGCACACTGTGAACTCACTGGATATCCACAGCTGGATAACATGTCCAGAAGAATTCTGTGAGGGATGGGAACGGAAGCCCTACAGTTCTCAACTCCCTGGTACAAGATAGATATGAGCATACTGGGCAGAGTACAACAAAGGGCCATAAGGATGATTAAGGGACTGGAGCATTTCTCCTACATGGAAAAGCTGAGAGACCTGGGACTATTCAGCCTGGAGAAAAGAAAGCTCAGAGGAATCTTATTCATGTATGTAAATAGACGAAGGTAGGGTAAAAGGAGCACAGAGCCAGGCTCTTTTCAGTAGTGCCCAGTGACAGAACCAGAGGCAATGGGCACAAACTGAAACACAGGAGGTTAGCTCTGAACATCAGGAAATATTTTTATACTGTGAGGGTGATTGAGTAATGGCACAAGTCACCCAAGGAGGTTTTATATTCTCCTGCCTTGGCGATGGTCCTTGGCAACCAGATCTATGTGGCTCTGCTTGAGTAATTGGGGTGGCCCAGATGACCTCCAGAGGACCCTTCCCACCTCAACCACCCTGTGATAAGCAATGTAGAAACTGTGACCTATGGAGAGCCCACACTGGCACAAAACAGTAGGTAGCAAAGCATTATACAATTCGGTGAACAATAAGGTCAATTACTTCATATCTACTTGTAGTTCAGCACAGCTGGACAGAAAAAACTGCAATATCTGACTGGCATTCTGTAGCGGTTTAATGCAGAATAATAATAGAGTTTAAATTGCCAGTTTACCAGAAGTGTCATTCTGAGTGGGAAAGGACAGAAATGAGAAGCCAGCTGTCTGTCAGAAAAGTATTACAAAAAGAACTGAAAAGTATTAGTAGAACAGAAAATAAAATAGTAAACAGCACATTGCTTGTTAAACTAGGCATCTGACATCCTAGATTTTCATACGAATTTTTTATTAAAACTAACTGGTCAGACTATTGCAGGAATTCTTTACTATTTAAACACTGTTAGTAGCTTTTTATAAAGCCAATTTACATCAGTATAAGTTCCCAAATAATCAACAACTGAATTCAAAAGTTCATTTGCACTAGTAAAGTTCTTTAAAACAAATGAGTTCTTTAAAAGAAATAATTTTCCAGCGGAAAATTTGAACAGTAAAGATTAACTCCCTAAATGCATAAGAAACATGAAGCAGTACTCTAGTAAGGAGAACTAGAGTTAAAAAGCAATAGAGGACAGTCAAAGAGGAATTTAACATATACTGATAAATATGCAGTGAAAAGAGCATTTTATGTCCTTAAAATCATTAAAAGAGGATGAACTTGCCTGGGAAAGCCATATATATATAGTTTCACAAACTTTGTAATTTAAAAAAGTTGACAGGAACTTTTAAAGAAGTAGAATGGTTTTGATATGATCTTCCCAAATTTAATATCAAATCCACTGATACAGACAGCTTAGTGCTTACAGGCAAATTCAGAAAGAAAGTGATTTTAGAACTTGGACAACTTTTTTTATACACATATTTGTGGCATTACATGAAATACATTCACTAAGATGGGCTATCCTCATTTTATAAGGAAAGATACTATATTTTAATGATTATTAGGTTTTCTTACACAGTTTAGAATATTTGATTTAGGTTTATTTTGTCCAGAAAATAGGTGATAAAATTTTTAATGTTTTTCATTTTATAATTTTTATTGTGTAGGTTAAGCATGTTTTAAATGGTAACTCAGAAACATAAATGCAGTGATAGGATTTGTAAAACAGTTTTTCCTTTCAATATTTTTTGTTTCCTTGTGTCAGATACCATGGGGCTACAAAACTGTAAGGAAAGTCTTGATTATGAAATTTACTGTATCTATAGGATTCCTAATTTTCTTCAAGATATCTGTTACAACATCCTCTGTGGATTATCCTTCCATTGGAGTTTCCAGCGGTACTGTATAATATGGGGGTATTGCACTGCAAGTTTAAATCCCATGTTCCTTATTAAAAGTCATACAGCATAGCTCTTTTTCAGCTTTTCTGAACCTATCAACTTCTGTCTCTTTTGATGTTGCAGGCGAAGTTGTTACATAGAAAGGAGTCTTGTCAACCATATTTCTATCTAACTCTTCACATCACTGTCATCCAGCTGTTTCACTATGTCTGCTGTGAAGGAAAAACAGGAATCCCAGAAGCAAGCGATGGGAAGAATAGAGACGGAAATTAAAATGGTAGCTGGTGGCGGAAAGCTTTTGTCAGTAATTGCTTATCTTGAATTTGAGTGGCAGCAGGGTCCACACAGAATTAAAAGGCTAGTGTTCTGGCTATTTTCAGTAAGAAATCTGGCAGTCAGATTTTCAGTTTATGCCTAGCTTAGAAGAATACAGTTTTCCCTCAAAACAGTGAAATAGGAAGTTTTGTTACTCAGGGGAATATATCCTGTGCATCACAGGGAATTCTTTCTTGGAAACCTTTTCAGATAGAACCGGTATAATTCCACACACTTGCTTTTTCTGAGTTAGAGGTTAATAAAAACCTGGTAGATGCCAGTTCATATGTTTCTCCTACTAGCACAGCTTTTATTTTCTAAGCAATGAAATTTGTTTTGGCTCGTTGTTAGGTCAAGCGCCAATTATAAGTGAGTTTTCCTTGATGAAGAACCACAGAGTTTGTCCCAAAGATATTAAAATCTCCTTCTTTTAGTCAAAGAGTAGTCATGGTAATGGTAATGAAGGAATTGTTTGTCATGTGAATGTAGTAATTCACACTTGGCTTTTTGCAGCATGGGAACATTCTTTTACAACAGACATTACCCATTGCTAGAAGCTGGCTGCCAGATTAAATGAATAAATGGTCTAATCTAGTGTGGCAGCATTTATAAACTGAATGAAATAAAATTAACTTTAGTGCTGTTATCAGTGTACTTGGCTGTTGTCTATATGACAATTCCTTGTGAAAATCATGATTGACTGCTCTCAAGGCAACTGTTTGAATACAAAGGGTAATGGAAACAGGAAAATAAGACAAAAGTGAACAAAATTGTTTGGTCTTGTAGCTGCTGAGATGGCAATGTCAGCAAGTTCTGATCTTTTCATTCAGTCTTGCAACATACTTACAGTTTTTGACAAGCTGCCAAGCTCTAAATTTGACTGTTTCTATCTACACTGGCTGTCTCAGACAACTTTTTTTTTCTTTTTTACCTGGGTAATGCACTTTTCTTCCTTGTCATGAGAAAAATGTCTTGCTAACCCAAATTTATAGATCAGGATAGGAGTAATCATAATTAAATTCTGTTTAGTCATACCAGTAGTTCAGGGAGAAGATTACTGATAGAAGTTTTCTCTATGCAGGGTATATTGACATAAACATTACAAGATAAAACCTGAGAACCACACTTTCTTCTGAGTTCCAAATCAGTTTTTGGGTCCTTACTTGTGGTAGGGATTATGAAGTAAATAAACTTTCAATTCTAACAATTAGTTCCATTTTTTGTTTTCCCAAATCACATAAAAATAGTAATGAAAAATATTAAAAAGTAAAATATAGCCTTAATTTTATAAACTTCCTTCCCCACATATGAGATTTTTTTTTAAGCACAATTTTAATCTTTATTTTGGCCTTCAGTTCCTTCAAAATTGATAGATAGTTGTAGAGCACTGTTAGAGTCCACAGACTACTTTCCTGTATGAAATTCTAACAAGAGTTAAGAAAAGAGCAATTACTGAATTACTAGGTAATCACATTAATTTATTCTTCAACAGTAGTCTTATCTAAGATCTCAAATACCAGAAGAATTTATGTAAAAATAGCATATTAGTTACCTTCTTCTGAAGTTAGGTCTAGAAATTCACTATCAAATGTGTGAACAGACTCTTTAGTAATAGGAGAAGAATGAGGCAAATTTCAAGGGTTGCAGTGGTCTATGCAGTAAAAGGGATTAATGTCTAGAAGTACCTCTGGTTTCTCACCACAGCTGCAATTCTGAAGTTGTTCAGTAATTTGTAGCACTTTGAGAAAGTACAAAAATTCTCTTTCTTTTTTCAGTAGTCATGTCTTTTTCTAAAACCAAGATGAGAAATTTGCTCTAGAGTTTATTTAGAAATCAATGAATGTTTTTTTATTCTTTTTTGTATAATTTTCATTATTTTGAGAAATTAAAGATAAGAATAACACACTACATTCTCAGATATAACCTGAGGGAAATATGTACTGCAGGTTATCTGTAACAGACAACAACAGACATCACACACAGCAATGTGCCCCCATTAAATAACCTGCTAGATATAAGGTGTTACATAATGGCAGCTTAATGAAGAGTGACAGAGAAGCTCTTAAGTACACTGTACCTGCATCTGCTTCCAGTGGTACATCATTCCATATGTAGTCGTACTGAAACCAATTGTGGACAGAATTATTTTGCTAAATTTTGAAAAAATGATCTAAAACATGCATGTTTGAACATATGTATTTATCTTATATTGAATTTCAGTACAGGAGTTTTAAATTTCTGTGTAAAAGTGGAGATAAGTTTTAGCTGAGCAAAGACTAGAGGATCTGTTCACCTAAATGTAAATTTTTGGTGATTGAGAGAAATCAGCTGAATTAGAATGACATGAGAAGGAAAAAGTTACAATTATCTGTCTGCCCTGCAAGTAAGGAAGGAGCTCTAGCAAGCTGCTCTTAAATTACACAAACACTCAGGTTATAAAATGAAGGCATAGCTATTCCACATTACTTTTTCATGTCCTTTTGTGAGGTAGAATGCCACTAAGTTAGATTGATGGACCCACTGGGAATCTGTCTAAAGCTTATTGCTCTCTTGAACATATACTACCGGTGTTTTCACAGATGTATGGGAAATTACAGCATAGCAGCAGTAGCAAGTTTATAGGTGAGATCAAGGGATTCTGAACTGTGAGGGAACACCTGGCCTTTGTAAAAAACTAGCAGTTTATGCTCCCATTTGTTATCTGCAGCCTCTCCAAAAAGGAGTCTACTTAAGACGTGGTCTACTTAAGAGTATTAGTAAATCTCCATGGTCTACTTAAGAGTGTTAGTATAGGAAGTATATACAACTACTCTTCAGATTGTTAGATGACAAAGATTTTCAGTATTTTGAAAGAACCTGAGAACACATTATATAGAGAGTCTTGCTCTGATTTTTCTTTCTGAAACACAATAGAACTGCAGAGAGATGACTACAGGAAGACCAAAAGATTTAGTAAAAGGCCTAAATGAATCTTCTCAATCTGAGATGCAAGTAGTGACCTCCAATATGCTGATATTAATTTTTGAAAAATACTGTCCTCTGGGATTCTGCAGATCCTTACAGATTTGGTGCCCCAGTCTGTGGCTTACTGGCTGACCTGAATGGAGGGCAAAACAAAACTTTATTATTTGGAAGAGAACAGAAAAAGCGGTAAAGGCACCTTCCCTATCAGAGCGCAGAAAAGGTAGTGTTAGCTCCATTAATCTTTGTAATGACTGCCTGCTACCTGTCCCCATAAGCTTCCTCTGGGGCATTGTAAACTGCAGTAGGCACATTGGCTGAACAAGAAATCCTTCTCCTTTCTAAGTGAAAAGCCAGAAACCAGACCTGAGGGTTTGCCTCATGATCCTCAAGAAAATGAACTTCCATTAACTTCTTTGTAGTCTGTGCTTTATCATGACTTTAATGGTTTAATGATTTAATGGTCCTTGTAATTCTGTTTGCAGATAATGTGGCACTTGGCTTCACTGCAGTTTGTATTTGAATATAACATTTTTCATCTTACAGCTTTCATACATGAGAATTTGCATCCATAAAATGTGTTTAGACTATCTGTACATTCTTTCCTTCAACAGATTGCTTATGCATGATGAAAAATAATTTTTTTTACTTGGTTATTAATTTTTTCCTCTCTACTTTCCCTCACTTAAAAAAGCTTGGTTTTCTGTGAATACATGGAGCAATTTTCAAAGAAAATGAAAATTAAAATGAGATGGGTGTGTTTTATAG
Source organism: Corvus kubaryi (assembly GCF_017639235.1). Lineage (NCBI taxonomy): Eukaryota > Metazoa > Chordata > Aves > Passeriformes > Corvidae > Corvus > Corvus kubaryi. The sequence continues at coordinate 1,752,332 of NW_024580671.1, forward strand.
CTGCCTTTCCTTATAAAGTAAATATATACATCTCTTCTAAAAGATAACTGCTGTTCAGCATCCCTTACATGCAGCAATCATCTTAATTAAATTTGCAAATGATCTCCTAAACAGTGACTTATAAGATGTTAATGCTTTAGTAAACACAGAAAATTGTGTAATAAATACATAAATATACCTAAATACGAATTAAGTGCTTGAGTTGATACAAATAATTTTAAGTTAGGTTTTTAGAGAGAGCAGGTACGTGTTTGGAAAAAAAAAAAGCATTTATCAGCCCAAATACCCTTGACTTAGATGTGTGCTAGTCTCAGCAGGAGTGGCACATCCCATCTCAGTAGTCCTTGCACAAGAAGTATTGCAGCAAATTATATTTTTGATTGTGTGTTTGGAGTTTGTTTTTTATTTGCTTATTTGTTTGTGGCTTTTTATTAAGAAATCAAAGATTAAAATCTAGGTGTCAGAAGACATTTATATATGCATATACATATACATGTTCTGCTATGTGATAGGTGGCATATTTCTCTACATTCTGCTTACAATTTTTCTCCCTAAACTTTTCCATATCAATAAGAGATCATTTTTTCTATAATATAAGGATTGTTTATGGAATGTTTGCCTGCAATAAGCAGTTATCTCTGCAGAGCAGGTATCCAATTTTTTTCTGCTTGGACCAGAAAGAAGTGCAAGGTCTGTCAAAATGACAGATGCACACAAATTGTAGCACGTCCTTCTGTTAATTCATCATACAGGTCTAATTGTAAATAGAAAAAAAACAGTTTTAAACCCTGTAGTGAAAGTAGTATTCATTGGGCCAATTTTGGCCCCACATGGTGAAAGGCTTTCTTATCTCCTTGGAGAGTTCAGCTATACTGCATTGCAATGCCAGCCTATAACTCCTATTAATACCATCATTGGAGTATCTCACGCTTTTGGACTTACTATAAGTATCTTTGCCACTCAGTATAAAAAAATCTTCACTTTTAAACAAGTCAGTGAAGGGATGACCTTCACTGAGCAAACACTCCACAGACAGGCTGGGACACAATCCTAAAGCCCCTGATTCCTCAGTACTATCAGAGGAAGACTGAAACCTTTCAATCTCCTTTCCACCAAAAAAGTCCCACTTATGCCTTGGCTGTTCATTTGATGAATCCATTCGGGGGTGATGGTGGGAGCTGGGGAGCTTCTCTGTGGAGGACTCTGCATAAATATCTTGCAGCAAGAAGTCGTCCATATTCTAGGCAATAGCATCCACATCTGCCAAATATTTTTAAAAGAGAACGTAATCCCAAAGCATATCAAATTATATTGTTTCACTTATGACTTGCAGCCACTTCCTTAATGAACATTTAATCTCCTCTAATTTAGCCAAAAAACCCAAATTAGGCATCTTCACTCCGTGTGCAGGTGCTACTTTATACAATTAGGTCAAATGGAAGATTTTCTTGACTTGAATAGCCGAGTTGTATGTGTACCTGTGCACTTCCACATGAGATTTTCCCTTTTACTCATACATGGCTACAAGATTTACATGAGCAGAAATTCAATTTGAACATTCATTTTCTACCATGAAGGATGCATAAATCCCAAATTAACTCTGAGAATCTGAAGATACTCAGATCTTGAATTTTTATGACAGTAATAATGCCAAATTTTCTTCTCAATTAAGATATCCTAATTTCACCTAAGAGAAGCAAAATTCAGCAATTTTTTTATGCTAATTGAGGATCCATCAATCTGACAAACAGCATGTTATTAATTTAAAGGCAGTCAAAATAATCACACGTCTCAGAGATTATAATATGCAGTTACTGACATTGGTGACAGAATGCAGTTCATTAGTAAGCCTTCTGTCATGTTGGTGGCTATTCTGCCCTTAAAATAAAAAAATCCCTTAGTAACGGAATTAACTTACATTGTCAGTCAGAACAGCCAATAAATCAACTCTCTCTCTAATCCTGACTCAAATTTAATTTTGTTGCCTGACTATGCAGGACACTTTAAAATGAGAAATAATAAAAATTTCCTGAGGCCCAAATTCGCATCAGCTATAAGGTCCACTATCTCAGTTTTTCCTTCCATTTAAAAATTTGAAGCATCAGCTTACCAAGTATTTTAGGAGTTAATTACTACAAATATAGTGCTGGCCAAAAGCAGATTCCACCTCCATAGTTCATTCATATCTCAGTATCTCGCATCTCTCTGGAACTCCATATCTTGATGTTTAAAGTATGGGTGACATATGATTTATATTGGTTTTGCACCTGACATTTATTTGTTTCTCTTCTCTGACAAGATGAGAAAACAATGTGTCTTGTCTTGTCTCAACACATACCACTCAAATTCTGGCTTACAAAAGTGGAGAAACATGCATCTTTTTGTCATATACATGGTTCACTGACAATCAGTTTAGATATTTGTGGACAAGAAAATGCCCCCTGTATTGTTCAGTATACACTGTGCTTTCTCTTTCACTCAAAGCCTTTAGAGTGTACAGGACAGACACCAAGTTCAGTAGTTATTTTTGTTCCTTCAGATTTCATATGTTGAGCTATTGACGGGGTACCCTTCCTTCTTGGACCAGAGTAAAAGAGCAGAGGAGGCTGCTGTTGTGTGAAGTTCTTTATTTCACAGTCTTACAGCTTTCTTGAAGGCAGAGTTCAAAGGGGGTTACATGGTAAAGCCAAGCAGCAGCAGCAACAGCAGGCAAAACCAGTTTCTTCTTCTTCTATATGCTCCATATATTTTTTCTTACAGAAGTGTGGATTATATTTGTTAATTGACCAGTAAGATTAACACGCGATTCTAGTTTTCCTTTTCTTAACCTATCCTGGTCTAATTCTAACAATCTTAAGTCTTACACAAGTGCTACATAGGTATTACACAGATTTGTGTATATAGTTTCTATCAGCTCTTATTGTTTATGTGAACACTATCTAAAAAATGTGAACAGTGTAGTTCTATCTATATTTTGCCTAAAGTAAAGAATTGTGTGAAAAGGTAACACTGCTACAGCTTTTTAATGTTTAAGGCACTTAGCATATATTTCTACTAAAAGTTAAAAATCTGTATTTCTATTTCATTTTAGTGTGGCTTCATGTATCTCAGCTTGTCCAAAGGTTTTAATTCAACCCCTGTGCTTTGGCTTCCCTCTGGGCCTGAGTCCAGAGAAGCCTTCACTCCAACATTCATAGAAATATCTTGCTTTTGGCAGTTCATATACAAGTTGAGACAATTCCACCAGGTATTGCCACTAGTGACTTCACACTTCTTAGAGAGCCGGTGAGCAGCTTGACTACTGTTGAGGAGACCTTTTTCATCCATTTTGGCAGGAAGCAGTGGAACACATTTCAGGACAGTCAATGAAATTTAGGTTAGACTGACAGAGATTAAAATTTGCTTGAAGACTTCACAGCAGCTCAGAGAAGAGAACAGAATGAGTTTAGATGATAATACAGACAAATACAACTGTACACAGAGAATACACAGCAATGTTAGAATTGGCTGTATCCACACAGGATTCAGCAAATGTTGTAATTTTACTTCTCTAAAAATCAGTGATTCTGAGTGTTAAAAGTTGGAATTGCTGCCTGTGGTATTGTTTGTCTCACTGAAGAAGACAACATAGGGCCCAATTAACTCATATTATCTTTAGTTAGTCTCAGGACATCACTCAAGCAGAAATCATGTAGCATTTGTGTATTGGCCGGATTTCTAAACTCAAATCAGTTTTTCAGCTTGTTCATCTTATCATGTCCTGGCAGGAGTGGGATATTATGAGGGCTGAAAACAGCAGCCTTGGAATATTTGAGAGAATGACCCCTTTAAATATATATTTCACATTTTAATTATACATTTTTTTACATATTTAATTACATATTTGTGAAATGTCCTAATTATTCTAGTTAATATGCTAAGATGTTCATTGCTGACAGATTTAATATATGCATACCATATTATTATTGTGCTTTAAAAGTGTATTATTAATTGGCCTAAACCGTCTAATTTCTCTTTCCATCACTAACCTGTTGGCTTGCAGAAAAATGGCCTCAGCATTCTCTGTCAATGTTTCTAAAATACTATCAATTTCTGTCAAACTCCTAATGTTGGTAATTTATCAACTTCCATTTCTGTGAAGCTGTACTTCAACAAAGGCCAAAATCAGCAACCGTTCTTTCGGCCAAGACTCTATCATGCTGGTCTAAGCCAACTTTCATTTAAATTTTTCCTCAAACCCAAAAGTCAATAGCCGAAATAGATTGAATCTGCAGAAAGAGATCTGTCTAGAAGAATTATGGGAAGGAGAACAAAACTAGAGCCATGTTGCTCCAAATCAGAAGAGTAAAAGAGAGATTTTTCGGACCACTTTTTGGCAGGAGAGGGAAGAACACCGGATGGGCTCAGTCTCGCCTCCTGTCTCAATATGTGTAGTCTCCAATGAAGGGATGTTCTAAATCAAATCTGTTTGGAAGAAATGCCAAATGGACATAGGCTGTTAAAGTGAGTAATTGGCAATGTCATTGTGATTGATACGGTCTATTGGTGAAACTTGCAATTCACATCTTTCTACTGGTTTTCAGTCATTTTCACAGCCATCTGGTTTAGGTTACATTTTTAAATAGTCAAAGTTAATCCAAGTAAGACAGTTTTCAGGTATACTGCTCCGAAGAAGAGAGAAAAAGTCTAAATGGTAGATGAAATACAGTCAATATTTTACATGTTTATATTTTGAGTGCAACTGAAGTTTCATATAAGCTCAGAATGGTAATATTTAACTTTACCATGTTATATCATGCAACATAGCTCTATATGACAGCTTAGTGTTATTTTGGAAAAAATCCCAAACCTTTAAATTCAATACTTCAAATACTCTAGAAGCAATAAACTGATGTATAGACTGAAAACGAATTTGAAGTTCTTAGACACTGTATAGCCACTAAATTGCTATTTTATACCCCAAGGAAGTTATATTCAGAAAATATCACAAAAGAAAATAATATGTCTTTTGCCTAGAAACATTTAAAAAATAATTTACAGCCTAGATAGAAGGCAGATCTGTGTGTCCTGCTCTTCCTTACAGCAGTTTTGCTTATTTTACCTATTTCCTCTGTAAAAAATAATTTTTGCTACTGAAGTTTTTATAAAATAAAAAATTACCTGGATATTCCAGTGACAATTTTATTAATATCGCTCTATATTTTTAATTACAAGGTTAAGGTTATAAATATTTGCTTAACTCTAACAATTTGAGATAAAATATTACATTCCAAGTGTATCATTAATAATAATCTGGAGGACTGGTTTTTTATGTTTAACTGGCTGATTTACCATGATAATGTTAAGGAAAGTGCAACACATTTTTGGTAAGAAACACAAAATAGAAATAAGACATTACTTTTCCATCTAGAAGTTTTCTACTGAAACTATGAAAAACCTCCTTGATTTGGAAAGTACATTGTGATTTGAACATAAATAATAGGGGCCAGTATATATCTCAGAGGAGATATCTGTTTCAGGTGTACTGTGATTATTCCATCCTCAGATAATCGAAGCCTGAGATGTCTGTTGCCTTGACTGTGCCACACAGCTGACAAGGTTTGCTCTGAAAACAGGATGAAACATAGGAACTGAAAGTGGAATTTTTATTTCTTTTAGAAAGAATAATAGATTTGATCCACAAATCAGATTCAGATCTTTTCATATGTGCATACACAATCTTAATTTTCTTGTTGCACTGAAAAGTGGTCTGTTTTCTTATAGAACTGCTACACATTTTGTTCATATCTGTTACCAATGGAAAATTGATTCATGCACTTGAATATCCTTCAGGTAGCTGCTTGTACCACACATGAGAACTAATGAGAAAAAGTAAAATAATTATGGGAAGTATATTCAAGTTTGAGGCAAAATTGTGATTAATGAACATTTTTCAGACCTCTGAGCATGGCTAGAGATATTTTCTCTCTTATTCAAATTTACCAAACTAATGGCAGAATGCTAGAAGTTATTCTGAAATACTTGAATAGATTTTTTTTTCTAAATTAAATTATTTAGAACAGGGGAAAGAAGAAATTAAAAATATTTATATGCTCACAGATAAATAATTTTGGATTGATAAGACAAGTGCTACAGAATAATGAAGAAATATTTTAGAAAATTACCTGTAATTAAAAAGTTAAATGCAAAACAACAGTAGAAATTTTAGAGAAATAAATTTTAAAGCTTTCTCCAGAGATGTGTGTACTTGTGGAATTCTAGCAAAAAACCCTTGTTTTCTAAGCAAAGAGCCATCTGGTAGTCTGATGGGGTTTAGATTAAATCTAGGATTTTAAAATTTATAAGTGTTACTACTTGTATTCAGAGCTGCCATTCTGCATAACTCATTCTACATCCGAAGCGGAAAGCGCCTTGTTTTCTGTTAACCTTAGTGGAACATCTGTTTTTTTCCCAACTGTTTGGTATTTAATGAAATATTTCCTAACATATGTTACCACCTGCCCCCAGGAAGGCAAGAGTAACCCAGGTTTTGTCAATAGATCCCTTGGCGCTGACTAGAGTGAAATGATGCTGAATGATTGGTGTTTGTAAATACATACATATATATATATATATATATATAGGGTTTATTATGGAACAAAATGTTTGCAATTGAAAGCAGGTATGTAGCCATTTTGGTTATTATTCTCTACAGAAATATAACAACATGAAAGCATAAAAATATCACTTAAGAAAATGTATAAGGGGAAAGAAAGAAAGAGAGAAAAGTCCAGCCATTATGCACCCAAAAACTCACCTCTCTCTCGAGGGATACAAACCTGGCCTCAATAAAGCACACTGCCACCTCCACAAATGGGCAAACATTTTGACTCATTAATCATTAACAGTCCAGTCTCTCACAACATATTATCAAGCACTTAAAGCAAAACAAAGAAACTAAATAAAGTCCTTCTAAAGCAGTAAATGAAAAATTTACTGTAAATTACATCAGCAATAAACATTTACTGGGTTTTTTTGGGTATTTTTGAGTTGGAGTAAATAATAGATGACCCTTTATTTGTATAGTTTATAAGCAATGCTTATGCAACACACTTCTTTGCAATTTACAGTGATTCCCTGAGCCAAAGAAGTATCACACCCTTTAGGAAATCAGAGAAAGATGGTATCCTTACTATCTTCTTGCCACATTTCAGGTCCTGTGTGCCAGAAACTGCCCACCTCAAGGTACGGAGTACAGGAAGGAGAGATGGCATTTGTTTTCCCAAGTCACTGTTTACACGTGATGGAGCCCTGCTTTCCTGGAGATGAGTGAACACCTGCCTGCCATTGAGAAGCAGTGAATGAATTCCTGTTTTTTGCTTAGCTTCTATGTATAGCTTCTGCTTTACCTATTAAACTGTATCTCGACCCAAGAGTTTTCAGTCTTTTACTCTTCCAGCTCACTCCCTCATCCCACTGAGTGTAAGTGAGTGACTGGGTGGTGCCTAGTTTCCATCTGGGGTTAAATCACAACAGAACTATGGAATACTCTTAGAAAAATAGTACCTGAGTTACATGAAAAATAGACTATTCCTAGCAGCAGGTGAGTGAAAACATGACCAAAAGAGCAGTGCTGGACTGTGAAAATAGTTTTGATTTGATATTCAGGGAATATTAAAGTTATTGTATTCAGGTCTGAGGATCCATCAGTGTTTCAAGGGTCATTTCAGGACAGCAGATCTTCAAGGGGCATTTCAGGACACTGAAGTTATACCTGAATTTTTCTTTGGAAACGCCTCCTTTTCCTTTCTTCTTTTTCTGGCTGTAAAAAAAATTAAAAAGCCTTCTGGGAATCATCTCTTTTGACTGAAGTTTTCCTTTGCAGGTATTTCCATTTAGTTAATTTAATATAAAGATAATAATAACAGAAAGTCATATCTTCTAATAGCCTCTGTTTACTTATAGAATAAAGCTATTGGTGCCAAAATTTTTAGAAGTATTTGATTGCAAATGGCAGTGTTTCTTTGGAGGTAATTAATTTTATTAAACAGTGCATTTTGGTTTTGAAGTCAAAAGTTTGATGATGCACCGTTTTCTTGCGTTTGTGTTCAATAAGAGTGCAATTGAACCTGTCCAATCAGCACATCATGTTGTGGAAGTGACATACTTCAGAAGTGCACTGTTATCTTGACTGCATGGTACACTTTTTAGTTAAAAATAGGTAAAGGATTTTTCAAATTGCATAGATAATCTGAATGACCTAAGACTTAAAAAGCTTGGGCAGCCATTTCTGTAGGAAGGTGATGCAAGCTGCAGTTAAACTATATTACTTTGAACACCTCTTTAGCTTCCAGTCTGTGTTTAAAGTCAAATCCATGATATGAAAATAGGTAGATATGCTAACTACAAGATGACATGTAAGAATATGGGATAATTCAGAAGTATTTATTCACACGTCTGCCAAACGAATATGACAGCAAAGAACTTAAAGAGCCATCCAGTCCAACCACTACTACAATGGGTGTCTAATTTATGGGATCCTTCATAAACTTATGAATTGCCATGATAAAACTAGAAAAACTGTTAGTGGACAGCACTGCTGGAAGGCAAATAAAAGCCTTCATGTTCTACTGGATAGAAATCATCTGATTTGCAGCTTGAACATGTTAATGGTAAGTCTCTACTCATTCTTTTGCCAACAGTGCCCTTCAGCTCCAGTGTGCTTTGAGATAGCAGTCATATTTTCTCTCACTGTTTGCTTTATTTTAGACAAAAAATGTCTTTTTCATTTATTTTCCACTTACGAGATAGACTTTCATTCTCCTGCTGAGAGGCAGTGTACATTTAACTCAAGGACAGTGCTGCTGAAGCTGTGCAGCTTCTGAGCAACACAGGTTGAATCTGCCTGGCTGGAAGTGTGAGAATATTTGTGTCCATCAATGTAGGTTAGCCTTTCTTAGGCTTTTCTGTACCTGGATTTGAAATAATCTTTAATGAAGATATACAGGCAGAATTGCAGACCATAGGTGTGAAAGAAGGGGTGTTGAAAGGATGAATGGAACACGTAACAAAGTACTGAATTAAGTCTGCTGTAAGAGTGGTTCATCACAGTATTTGCCTAGTTCAAATAGGCAGTTAAAACCTTTTCTTACTGAATAGAATTTTGAAATTTGCAAAGAATCAGCAAGAATCTTGGTTTCACAGTAAGAATTTATGCAATGGATGAAATTAAATACAAAGAAATATACTTCTGAAATCAATTTTACTATAATCTGAGGCTGCAGTCTTATCCAAACTCTTCCTTCTGCTGGAAGGAATTACTGCAGGATTTTTAATATATAACATAGTCCTACATATCTAAAAACATCAAAGAAAAAGTATTTAGAAACTTGAGACAATACTTTCAGCTGGTCCTAGTATGTTTTCATTAAAAGGGTATATAGATCTTATATCTTGATTTCAAGATTTGGCATAGAAAGGGCCCAAATATACTTTGAGTCTCCCCCTTCTCACACTTGACTTCTCATCAGTGTCAAGCTAGAAGTAATCTATTATCTAATCAGCCTCAGTTTCAGAAAATGTGTCTTAATGTTCTGTCTTACCCTGTTTTTGATATAGTGAAAATGTAAGAAACAATAAAAAAATGCTTGAAGGATCAGGATGGTTAATAGTACTCTGACATTCAGATTTTATGTAAAATACACTTTTAGATGAAAAGAAGTAATTTTCTTGAACTAGACTGATCACGTTTCTGGGAAGGTGGTCAAAAACAAGACTGCCACCTTGGAGAAATTGTCTGTGCTTCCATTAGATATATATATAAGTTTTTTTTGACACAGCTGATGCAAGAGTTAAGGAAATGTTGAATGGGTTGTCCATAACAAAGAAAGACCTGCTTGAAAATGTTAGTCCAATGAGGAACCTCCTGGCCTATGTGTTCCACTGTCACTAAAATTGTATAAGAGACTCATCTATGCATTTCTGTGCTGGAGTTTTACAAACACTGCCATGGATACATATGTGGTCACTTGGGAAAATTTGAAAAGTAACTATAACTTCCCTTGCATCCCTAAATCCCATACAGTAACTCAAAATAGCCTTTTTTTCTTTTTTTTTTTATTATGGGGTAGTAATCTCTGAAGCCTTGAATTGTTCTACTTACATACTGTTAGGACTCCCTTGAAGCAACATTTGTAGAAATGTCTGTCTTTTTTAATTGGGAGCCATTGGTTTAATCTAAATGTGCATATTTAGAAGAAGAGTGGAGTAGAACAGGAACAGTAAGGAGTGGAAAATGTGAGAGTGCAGCATCTTGCTGCGTTAAATTCAACTCCGTTTTCACTGCTCACTCACACAGAAGCGATCTGTGACACCCAGGGTTATTCCTGTACAAATTACCATTCAGTTAGCAGAGCTTTATGACAAGAGGTTCTAATAGCAGTGCCTTGTCATAATGCCGCTGCAAAGCTTGGAGATGGATTTGGCAGATGTAATTTTTTTTAGAGATATATAATAATAAGAACAACCTTCGTGTTATGCAGTGTAAAAAAATCACAGTAAACCAAGGTCTTCAGCTGACACAGTGGCACTGCCAGAAAAACAGCATACACTTATATAGACATAGTAAATGGGACAAAGCTTGCTAAGATAAACCTCTGCATGAATTTGCTAAGCAAGTCAAAGATATTAATTTTATCTTTTATATCATGCCTTAATATCTAATACAATGTTAGAATTCAAAGTATTTGGTTAACTATTTAAAGTTGTGACTGAAATTGTAATCATTGATAAATGAGTAAAGGGCTTCTATGAGTCTACAACAACAAAGTATACAAAAGGGCACTGGATTTACAGTTTATGATATGACTGAGACTGTAGAAGCAAATAGGTGATTTTGCTATTTCTTCAGGTTGGAAGCAGGATACTCATCTAACAAACAAGTTAACTTCCTTTTTGGCTAAAAGAAACTATTATGTTATCAAAAGTATGGTGAGAACAAATAGAAGATTATTTCTAGGAAGCAGATATGAGGAATTCAGAGAGTTGTCAGTAAGAGCATCCTGTGAATCAAAAAGAAGAAATAAAAGTAGTGTTTGGAGAATTCATTTACATTAAATAGATTTATAAGAACAACTTAACGAGTTTTTCCGATTTTTCTGTGAATCTATGTTGGAGTTACAAGTCTAGCTGATGAAATGCTATTTTAAAATGCACACAATTACTTTTTTTTCAACAATAACATGTATGAAGTGGCAAAATATAGAAATTACAACAAACCATTATCACAAAATCAACATGACCATGGACAACAGACTTGTGTGAAAAAGCTATTGTCAATGAATGGCTTACTTACATTTTAAGTGTGAATTGAGTGCAGTCAAAGACATCATTTCAGGTTACTCTGTATGATTTAATTAGTTTTTAATTTCTATTTTATTAATTAATTTTTTTTTGCTTCTATTACAAAGAATGATCTTTTGTTTGGCAGAGATATCTTAGTGGACACTTTCAAATAGTGTATTTGTCTGTCTTAGACAGAGAGAAATTTATCATTATATTCCTGGCTCATAAATATAACATTGTATTGCAAACTGTTCTTGTTAATTTACCTTGTAACAGAAATGACATCTGGATTTTTTGAAGGTGTAGCTTGATTGCTTTCAAGGAGACACAGAGGGATTTTAACATTGATTAACATTGTTTGTTCTGCTTCATTCCTTGGGAAGTTAAAACAAGTTTAGTTGAACTATCTGGGAAATGTGGAAAAAATACCAAGAGGCTTTTTTAATGGTGTGGCAAAATGACACTTCTGTCTGTAAAGTGAACCTTCTTGAATGATTTAACATTGCTTCCTTTATTCAAAGCAGAGCTAGGATATTTTGAGTAAAATTTCAAGGACTTCTATAGAAGAGAACAAATATTTTGTCTCACCCTAGGATAATAATAAATCCCAAAGACAAAAATAGAAGTGTGCACTGAAGAACACAGTAACTATGAAAAAATCCACGTAAAATACTGGAGGTTTTGCAAAGTTGGAAATACAATCTTACATTGGCAATGCCTCAAACAATTTTTAATCATTGTGAGGCTATCCGCCTCAGGTCTTCTGCGCTATTTTTATTGTAGTGCTTTACATGTTCCAGGTTCACCAGTTTCTTACCAGAAAATATTAAGTTTTTAATATAAATTTTGCAGCTTTTAGACTTTTAAACATCAGCTGGCTGAGAAATTAATGAGCTAAAGGTTATTTAAAGTGTTAAAATTCATGGGCAGTATGCACAATGCAAAAATAGATGAAAAGCTAAGCCATGAATAAAATGCTTGTGTAATGAATCATACACACATAAAGAAAGAAAAGAGTTTGCTAAAAACTTTCTTCTTTTGTTAAAAACTTTCTACTTTTGTTAAAAACTTTCTTCTAGTTTTAACACAGTTTCCTTAGTGGTGTTTCAGAGCAGGAGATAGAGGGAATTTCTGTACTGAGAGACAAATTACCAGCTCATTTTACATCCTTAACTTATTCAAAGTCAGCTTCCTCATTAGGTTAAAAGTCTTGGTCAAGTTCTACTTTTAGCATACAAATGTGATTTTATGTGTGTGCTTGTTTAGGACTTTGTCTGGCTCTAGACATGTGAAGGAGAGTAATTTATGAGCTCTTTATGAATAAAAGTTTTGACTTGTGTTCTTTCTATAATTAGAAGTTTTCTCTGTATAGTTTGCATACTAAACAATTCCGGTTCATCTCTAGCAGTTCTCACAGTGCTTTTTCTTTTTGATTGGATTTGATTAATGTGTCCAAAGACACCTAGAGAAACATCATCATTGATGAATAAGAACAGACTTCTACTGGCTGCATTCTTTTGAACTGTGCTTTTGGTTTGACTGAGGGATACTGTTGGGACTCACACAGATTGAAAAATACTAAAGCAGTAGCATGCAGCAGAATCACATTGTTTTCACAGCTGGCACTGGTCAAGTATATGCACTGGTGTCTATGTCTTTTTTTTTCCTATTCAGAACAAAATTGAATGGAAATACCTCACTAGACGGCCAGAAGTACTCAAAGTTTGTGGCTATATCAAAGATGTCAGCACTAGTCTACATTTTTTGAGGCTGAAAGCCATAGAAAAGGAAAACATACCAGAGAAGTGTCTTTCACTCATACAATATTCTCTCTACAATATTGTATTTCTTTTCAAGCGTTCCGCTTGACTGCTGACTTGAAGTGTGGAACAAGAAATTTATAATGCTGCCAACTTTCCTCTTGTTGAGACACCAGACAATTCACTGCAGGTTTTCTCTTGTATGGGCTTTCAGTATAAATGGGATTCTATTCTGAAAGGACTAATGTTCAGACAGTCAGATTGTGTAAGTCAGACTGTACAATGTGTATGTGTGGTCTGCAGCATATAGGAAATTCACCTAAAAATGTGTGGTGTTCAGAATAGGAAGAAAGCTTGTGGAATCAGGGACAGAAAACCAGAAATGAATATTTTATTATTTTAAACATCCTGCATCTGGTGAAATTTGTCTAATTTGGTCAACACAAAAGCACTGTCTCTGTTTTTATTTTGTCCTATGGCCATCCTCCTTGCGTAGTAGCCCTAGTTTGTTCTTCTTTTAGTTTTTATGACTAAGGAACCATTTTTTTATCTTTTGCAGTATTACAAAATGTCTAACTCAGCCTGGCTTCCAGTAAGTCTTGCCTATTTAAGTTCCTATTTAAAAAAAACCCATTTTTTCATATGCTTGATTTCCAATAGGTTTGTAGTAGTAATCAAACTGTAACCTATCCACAAACCAGAGCACCTATAAGCCTTTCTCTGTATATTGTGCTATTTAGCGTACGTTTAAACTTGATGTCACTATGCAAAAAAGCTCATGGATTTAATGAATATGATGTGCAACACATTTAATGACAACCAAAGCTTGTTAGAGTGTTCACTGTGTTAGAGTGTTCTATTTATAAAGCACATAAAATAGAAAATGTCATCAAGGGGAAAAATGCAATATTTCAGTAATAAAAAATATATCACACCTAAGAGATTTGTATACTAAATGAGTTTTGTCATTTGCTTAAGCTTTGCATTTAAAATAATTTTTTGGTGCAAGATAAGTCCTTAAGTTTAGGCATTCTAACAGCCTAAAGTATTCTCTACACAAATTGTAGGCTTTCTTATTCTTAGACTACTGTCTGGAACAGGAATAGAACTGGACTATAGGATTTCCAAGACACTTCAAAATATCAGTTTTTTAGTTCCTAAAGGATACAGAATACCATCAAGTGTTAACTTGATCTATCCCTTTCCTAAACTTTATTCATAGACAAAATAATTTTGTATTAAAAGCAATGGCATCATAAACCTCTAAAGTAAACAAAACATTTTGGGTCTTTTAAAGACATGTAAATTCAGGATTATAAATGATATTCCGTCTTTACTGTTCTCGTTTGATAATTTATCTCTAACCCATGACTTCTCTCTGTGACAATTCTTGATTGTATATACCTCTGTGAGACTCAAATTTTTGTAATTATTTAAATACCTTATTAGGAAGGTAAAATCTCTCTTAGTCGAAAATACAAGTGTGAATATCCAACAGCCAAGAAAACATTTATTTTTCCAAATTATTTCAAATATATTTATTTTTTAAACATATTAAATTCAAGTACACCTTATAGATTCTGTTATATATTGTTATTGAATAAGTGACTTTTAAAATATATTTTAGTATGGAAATGAAAATTATATACTTCCAAAATTAATAAATGACACTAGATGCATTTACATTTTTAAAAACTTGCTGCAAATATTGACATGTCTCTCAGAAACTGAATGTAGTTTAGTCAGATTTTGCAGTTAGAGAACAGTAAATATTCAAACCTGTTTTTCTGGTCATAGTAATTAATCTTTTCTAACTGTCAAGTCAATTAAATAAAATAAAGTTTTGATGCCACATATGTTCCAACTGAAATACTTCCAACAAGGTAATGTTTCAGTACTGACGTGCAGCCAATGACGTTTAAACATATCTTATGGTTATAAGTGCCTTCTCTGTACATTGCTGATTCTGTGGCAAAAAATATGACAGCCATTGGAGGACTGATATTTCTAAAACAGAGCAGTCCTTCAAAGTATCCTATTAAAAAGAACTTCTAAAATAATTTCTGGTGTTGTGTTATCACTGTCAGCTTTTAAGGTCCAAAATGGGTCTGAAAAAAAGTAAAAATCAGGAAAAGATTCTTGACTTTTCCTGGTGGTAGTAACAGACCCCTATTACCTGTTACCTGCATCACTAAAATGTACAAATGGTCAAGGCATACAGTGTTAATTCTGTCCAGGCAATATGGTAAAACAAATTGGATCTTTTATCAAATACTTTGTTAACAACTCAATCGAAATATTAAAGGGCTCTGTTTTCACATTTATGTGAATCCTGGTAAAGTAAACCTGAATGTTTGGCTTTTCTTTAAGAATTACAAAATTCTGCTCTTCTGTTTCTCTGAAGGCTTCAAGTGCATCTAAATTTGTCTTAATCATGGCAATTGTCCTGTGTACAAACCTACACTCATTCTTATTCCTGAAAAAATGACATTTGTGTGTGTTTAAAGGAAGTACATATTAGCAACTATCCCATTACTAATTTAGTATCCTACATTCTTCTTTCAAAAGGAATCTAATTTTTAACAAAAACAAACTAAGGAAAGCTGGGGTAAAGAAATACTTGAATTAGCATATTGTAGAGGTAAATCGTTAGGAGGTTTTATTTTATGCTTGCGTAATGCTGCAGTCTACCTCCAGGAAGATATTGTCTGATTTCGTACTTCATACTGTCTTTCCACATTTAGATCAGGACTTTCTTTTTTGCCATTTGGTTGGAAGACAGTGTTAATTAAAATGAAGACAAACTTTGCCAAGATCTAATGTATTTTTCTTATCCAAACATGAGGAATTAGCAAAAAAACCCATTAAATAACACATGGAATCTAGCCGAGCCATTTCCAAGCTTCATTTCCTTATGTTTTTACATCTGTGGTAAAATAAAGCAGAGAAGGAATACTACCACAAGGCTGGACACTGGAATTATCTGGGGTTGTATTTTATATGCAAGTCAGCATTACACTGGATATTACATAATATCAGATAACAACAATTCCACTTCATAGAATCATAGAATGGTTTGGATTGGAAGGGCACCTTGAATATCATCTAGTTCCAATGCCCCTGCTGTGGGCAAGGACATCTTCTACTAGACCAGGTTTCTCAGAGCCCCATCCAATCTGGCCTTGAACACTTCCAGGAATGTGGCATCCACAGCTTCCCTGGCTAATTTATTTCATTGCCTCACCACCCTCAGAGTAAAAAAATTTTTCTGATACCTGATCTAAACCTACTCTCAATGTGAAGACATTCCGCTCTGTCTTGTCACCACATGCTCTTGTAAATAGTTTTGCCTCATCTTTCCTATAAGTTTCCTTCAAGTAATATAAGGCTGCAGTTAGGTCAACTCAAAGCCTTCCCTTTTCCAGGCTGAAAAGTCTCAATTCTCTCAGCATTTCCTCGTAGAAGAGGTTTTCCATCCCTCTGGTGAACTCACTATCCCTCCTCTAGGCTTGATCCAACAGATCAATGTCATGTGCTCATCCAACAGATCAATGTGCTGGGTACCCCAGAGCTGGATGCAGTGTTCCAGGTGGGGTCTCGCAGGAGCAGAGCAGAGGGACAGAATCCCCTCCCTGGCCCTGCTGCCCACACTGCTTTGGATGCAGCCCAGGACATGTTTGGCTCTCTGGGCTGTGAGTGCCCATGGCTGGGTCATGCCCAGCCTGTCATCCACCAGCATCCCCAAGTCCTTCTCAACAGGGCTGCTCTCCATCTGTTCATGCCCCTGTCTGGACTGATACCGAGGGTTGCCCCAACCCAGGTGCAGCATCTATCATTTGGTCTTGTTACACCTTATGAGATTTCCATGGGCCCATTTCTCAAGCCTATCCAGATCCCTCTGGATGGCATCCCATCCTTCAGGTGTGTCAACAGCACCACTCAGCTTGGTGTCATCTGCAAACTTGCTGAGCGTGCACTCAATCCCCTTATCTATGTCATTATTTAAGATATTAAATAATACTGTTCCCAGTATGGACTCTGAGGGACACCACTTGTCGCTGATGGCCATTGGGAATGTGAGCTGTTGACCACTACCTTCTGGAGGCAACCATTCAACCAGTTCCTAATCCACCTAACAGTCTATCTGTTGAATCTGTCTCCAGTTTGGAGAGAAGGATGTTGTGGGGGACCATGTCAGAAGCTTTACAGAAGTCCAGATAAATGACACTGTAGCTGTTCCCTTATCCACTAATGTAGTTACTCCATCATAGAAAACCACTAAGTTGGTCAGATAGGATTTTGCCAGGATACTGGCTGTCTCAAATTATGTCCCTGTCCTCCACGTGCCTTAACATAGCTTCTAGAAGGATCTGTTTCATGCAGTTCTCAATAAATTAGTTGTTGTGATGATGTCAGGGGGATTGCAAACACATGTTGAAGGGTTAAACTCAGTCAGGTGTTTATGATATATTGGATGTCTGTGGATAATTTATAAATTGCAGCTGTTCAGTTTCTTATAGAGTAGATTGTGTTAGGGACTGAGATGGAAGTACTGGTTTGGACTAGAAAATTTTCCTTTTAGTAGCTGTGACTTGGATTTGTGCTGAAAACAGCATTGGTATCACAGGGATGTTTTAGCTATTGCTGAGCAGTGCTGACACAATGTTAAGGCCCTTTGTGCACCTCACACTGCCCTATCAGCAAGGAGGCTGGGAGTGCGTGAGGAGTTGGGAGGGGATGTGGGTAGGACAGCTGACCCCACTGACCAGAGGGATGTTCCAGACCATATGATGCTTTGTTCAGCAACAAAAACTAGTGAAATAGGAAGGAAGTGGGGGAATGTTTGAATTGTCTTCCCAAGTCACCATAAGACATGATGGAGTCTTGTTTTCCTGAAGATGGCTGAACACTGGCCTGCTGTTGGGAAGCCGTGAGTGAATTCCTTATTTTGCTTCTTGTATGTGGCCTTGCCTCTGTTTCTACTCACAAGTTTTCTCACTTTTATCGTTCCCATTCTCTCCCCCAGTCTGAAGTGGGGCAGTGAGTGAGTGGCTGTGTGGAGCTTGGCTGCCTCCTGGGGTTTAAATCACAGCAATGGAGTATTGCCTCTATGAAAATAAAAAACTGTGTGTGAATGGGTTTGAGAGAACAGATTTTCAGTGTTACTTGCTTTAATTTTAAAGGCCAGTTGGTTGACATGCTTAAGATTACTGGAGAGCTGTCGGGTGTTTTAAACCTTAATTGTTGAGATTAATTGATTACACTAATTGACATTTATTTTGGTGAACTTCCATACCAATTGGAAATATTTCCCACAGCCATTTATGGAAAGGCTTGTATGAGATGTAGAAGTACATATCTGATTACAACATCAGAAAATAGATACATCAGTACCAAAAATGGTTATGTATTTCATAAGCTGAAATAAATCGAATATAAAGAATGTTGGAATCAGTCGGCTTCTCTGAATCATCAAATAGGTTTACAAATTAGATACAAATTTTTGACTCCTTGCATGACTTATTCTCTAAGTCTGAAAGCTCTATTGTGTAAGATTAGAGTATGAGAAAGAAGAATAATGTGATACACTATCTGAATTCTAAAAAATATCACTGAGTGGGATTATGGTTTTAATTAACGTGTAGAAGATCTGGGTTCATCTTATATTTATTCCATTGTCTATATATATAGTATATCTCTATATATATATACTATATTTTGTTTAAATTACACCATAAAACAAATAAAAATGCTTTTAGTGGGTTTTTGTTTCCTTCTTTTCTGTCCTAGCTTTCTTTTAATCCACCATATATTTATATGTATGTGTAAATACAGCAAATGCTGGAATACGTATAAAATATCAGTATTTAAAAGTGTGTATGAAAAAAATTGGTGTGTATGGTGCTAACATCTATATAACTGTGCTTATTATCATGATTTCAAAAGTTGGACACAATCACAAATGGGTATATCCCAGATTTATTGGAGGTTCTTGGACAGCTGTAATCTGCCCATCTTCACTGGACAGATTACAGGGACATGTATTATTTTGCGTTGTAGAAACAACAGCCCCTTCATCAATATTGTGACTAATCTCACCCTGAATCTCAGCATAAAGGTGTAAGAAAGTACAGTACAGTGCAGATTCCTTCTTATTCCTTAGTATGGATGAAAAAGTAGAAGATTCACCTGAGCTTGTGTATTTACACCACTGGAATACAAATGGTAATTCTCCGTGGTTTTTTGTTTACTTCCATGTTTATTAAATCATTTAATTCTTCCCAGCTCCCTCTAGACTGGCTATTGATTTAAGTGCTTTAATAAAGAGATGGCAAACAAAGTAGATAATAATATGTTTTAAAGAAGCTACTGCTTTGCATAAAGAAATTTCACTCTGTGGTCAGATAGATTTGTAAAATGATTATTCAAGGGAGAAATTCTTTATTTGTGCTGCAAAACCCAGCGTTTTCAAGGCTTTCCCTTCTCATTTAATAATCACACCAATTCTGTCTTACTCACAGTCTTACTTACATAGATAATATACTGCAAATAATAATATAAATATTATTCAGCTATTGTATCTTTAGGTTGTCCTGAGCTGATCAACTTTTGTTAGTGCGTTAATATTTTCTCAGTGTTTGCGGATTGTCATTCTTCTTCTTGTCCCTTAGAATAAAATTGGCCAGACATAAACCCCTGGGACTTTGATTTCTTCTCTCTTTCTTCTGCATTAAACAGTGCTGACAGGATTGATTTTTTTTTTAATGCATTTCAAATTATTTCACCAGCTATGAATTTTATTTTTGCACTATAGCTATTTTATGTTACTGGCAGATAAATCTACCATCTAGAAGTTAAAAAGAAACTGCATAATGTGGACAAATTTATTTTCTTAATTCTAATTCTTATTAATTTTAAAGAATTTAGTTGAGACAATATTTAAAAAAACCTTCTCACATGCTAATAATCATTGAACACTGTCAAGATTTTTATGAAACCAGAATAGCATTTATTAACTGGGTTCATTTGCCTTGTATTTTTTTATACAATAACTATATTGGGCTTTCCTAGTGTTAATATCTAACATATATATGTATAAAATTAAGGAGAGTATTAAGGATATGGGAAGATACTTAAGGTCAGTCACTCACTGTCTGCAGCAATTTTCCTTTTCCCTGCAGACATGTTGAAAGAAGCTAGGTTTAAAATTAATGAATTAACAGATGTTTTGCAGTTTACACTTTGAAAGGTGTAGGCAAATTTTCATAACTGATGTAACAGTGCCTCTGCCTTATACAGCCTTTTCTAAGCCCATTTAAGGACCTATCAATTTGCAATATCTTTTTTTTCCTTTAAGAAATAATCCCTCCCAAACAGACAGAAACATGCAATATCATACCTTCATTTGACAAAATCTAGTAAAATGTCCTTGCAAGAATGACGTGAAGTCACAGTGTTTAGAATCTCAAACCTTTGAGATGATGGGGTTTGTTTTCTTATTGGTTATTTCCAGTTCCCTTCAATGCTGTGTCTAAGTACAGGAAAAAAATTACATTTCTAAAGCTCCTGTTTCAATTCATGTTTTATTGAAGAGTTTGAATATACTGTACTGGTAAAAATGGATAAAATTTCATGTAAACTTCATCTCTAGGGGATGCCATTACTAAACTGGCTCAGTTATTTTGGTGTGAAGTGAAAGGGAATTGACCTGGGGTTCTCAGCGTCTTACAGTAGATTATCATAACTACAAAATAATACTTTTGTATACAAGTGTCTCAGAAGAAGCAGAGATTCTTGGGTGTTTTTTAGAAGTGAGCATTTTAGATATGATTGCAGATAAATTTCAGTTTATTCTTAGAAAATAAAAGAAAGTTACATACATTTTCATGACTGCAGAGTATCTCTTCCTGAATATTAAATAACTTGGTGCCTTGCCAGGTATGCACCCATATTACTTTTTCATCCTTCAATGTTTAAGTGTTTTAAACAAGAAAGGTGTTGCAAAGTATTTTAACATGAATAACAGTAACCAATTGGAATTGAATTGTAGGTTACAAATGTAGGCTGTAACTTACAGTAAGTCAAACTTTGTTGTGTTTTATTCTACTAAAATCTAACATCTTCTTTACATTAAGTGTTTTTGTTTCCTTCTTTATAGAAAGTTGTAGTTACTTCAATGGCCTTTAAAATACATCTCTAATTCTGAGATGTAGAAAAAGATAAATTTTTTTTCTTAGCATAGAAGTCAGTGTGTTCTCTGAGAGAAAAACTATTGCATTTCTTGGTATTTTTTACAGCAACTCCTAAATAATTTCTTTCCATAACTGCTAAGTGAGAAAAAAATCTTTTCCAGGATCTGCTCTTAGGCTAACTAATAAAATGAAAATAAAGAAAAAAAAAATCTGCCAAGAGTTAGTATAATATATATTCTGCTGCCAATTATTATCTCTGATCTGTTTTAGAAAATTTTACTGAGATCTCCATTTATAGTTAGCTATATAGTTGATTCAGAATTTGAAAAATTATGGAAATTTGACTTTATATGGTTTTTTTGTAAACCCAGAAACACTATGGCAGTTCAACTTTATGAATAGATTTACTGGGGGATTTGGGCAATAACATCTAAAATGTAGATCCTCAGAATCCTGGTCTGGCATGAAAGAAGCTCAATTCCTTGGGCATGTAAATTTCTCTTAGCAAAATCCTATAGATATCTAATTTTCTGCTGCAGGGTATGAAGAGATCGTTGAAATTCTGACAACATTAATCTGTTTGGAAGTTCTCTCCTGTCTAAACTGCAGTGGGAGCCATAAATTACAGGTTTCTGTACCTGTCTCTGTACAGAGCCTATTCCTGAAGGCATGGTAAGCAGGAAATAAAATGGCAGCTTTCAGTCTTTATTGTGTAGCAGCTGCCTGTAGCATTTTAATAAAATGAAAAAAATATGATAGAAGAGTTTTACGCAAGACGTGGTATATGTAGCACGCTACTGAGATACATAGAGTGATTTCACAACAATAATAGAAAACAAGACTTCATAAACTTTTCAGTTATCTCTGTGCTGTCCACCTATTCTCTTTTTAAACCCTTCCAGAAAAAGTTTTAATCCAATATCTCATGTAGGAGAATGTAACTCAGGGCAACTATCCCCCTGAGCTAGTATATAGGGATGGGGATCAGAATGGCTTCTGCTATCATCCAGGAGGAAGAAGTCAGTGACCTGCTGAGCCACTTAGACACTCAGAAGTCTATGGGACTGGATGGGATTTTTCCAAGAATACTGAGGGAACTGGTGTAAGGGCTCGCCAAGTTGCTCTCCATTGTTTATCATCAGCCCTGATTGACTGGGGAGGTCTCAGATAACTGGAGGTTAGGCAACATGATGTCTGCCTGTAAGAACAGCTGGAAGGAGTATTTGGAGAACTACAGGCCTGTCAGACTGACCTTGGTGCTTGGGAAGGTTATGAAACAGATCATCTTGAGTGCCACCACACAGCACATACAGAACAACCAGGGGATCAGGCCCAGACAGCATGGGTTTAGGAAAGGCAGGTCCTGCCTGACCAGCCTGAACTTTTATGACCAGGTAACCCAGCCAATGGATGAGGAAAAGTCGGTGGATGTTGTCTACCTTGACTTCAGCAAAGCCTTTGATGGAGTTTTTCATCCCACTCTCCTGAAGAAGCTGGCAGCCCATGGCTTGGACAGGTACAGTCTTTTCTGGGTTAAGGTCCAGTCCAGAGACTAGGGGTGAATGGAACTGCATCCAGTTGGTGGATGGTCACTAGTGCTCCCAAAGGCTTGGCGTTGGGCCCAGTTGTGTTTAATATCTTTATCGATGATCTGGACAAGGGGATCAAGTGCACCCTCACTAAGGTTGGAGAAGATGACAGGAAGCTGGGTGGGAGTGCTGACCTGCTGGAGGGCAGGAAGGCTCTGCAGAGGCATTTTTACAGGCTGGATCAATGGGCCAAGGCCAATTGCAAGAGGTTCAATAAAGAGAAGTGCTGGGTCCTGCATCTGAGTTACAACTCCCTGTAGCATTACAGGCTGGGGGAAGAGTGGCTGGAAAGATGCTCAGTTGAAAAGGACCTGGGGGTGCTGGTTGTCAGCTGGCTGAATACGAGCCAGTGTGTGCCCAGGTAGCCAAGAAGGCAAAAGGCATCCTGGCCTGTATCAGGAATAGTGTGGCCAGCAGGACCAGGGCAATGATTGTCTCTCTGTACTCAGCACTAGGGAGGCCACGCCTTGAGTGCTGTGTCCAGTTCTGGATCCCCCACTGCAAGAAAGATATTGAGATGCTGGAGCATGTCCAGAGAAGGGCAACAGAGATGATGAAGGACCTAGAGAGTGTCATATGAGGAGTGACTGAGAGAGCTGGTGGAAAAAAGAAGGCTCAGGGATTCCTTTCAAATCCTTCTAAAACTGTGTTCTGGTTTTTAGTCTAGCCACACCTTGTTGCATGTGTGTTTCTTTCTGTACCACTACTCCTTTACCAGTAGTTGTGGTGGGTGATTGTCATGCTCTCAGGTCCAGGCTGCAAACCACAACCAAGATCATCAGTGTAGATGGGATGTCTCTGGCCACTTTCTAGAGTTCTAGGAGCATTTGGACAATGCTCTTGGGCACATGGTGTGATTCTTGGACTTGTCCTGCGTAGGGCCAGAAGCTGGACTGAATGATCCTTATGAGACCCTTCCAACTCCAGGTATTCTATGATAAATCTCAGCCTCATTGTTCTCTACAACTACCTGGAAGGATGTCGGAGCCAGGTGGGAGCTGGCCTCTTCTCCCAGGAAACCAAGAACAAGACAAGAGGACACAGCCTCAAGATGTGCCTGGGGAGGTTTAGGCTGGCCATCAGGAGGAATTTCTTCATGGAGAGGGTTGTTGAACATTGAAATGGACTGCCAGGGAGGTGGTGGAATCACCATCCCTGGAGTTTTTCAAGAAATGACTGGATAGGACACTTAGTGCTATAGTCTAATTGACAAGTTTGTGATCGGACAAAGGTTGGACTCAGTGTTCTTGGAGGTCTTTTCCAACATGAATTATTCTGTTATTCTGTGACTCCAGATCTGTCTGTGATAAGGGCTCCAATAAAGACTGGTAGTAGAGTCTATTAGGTAAAAAACCGCTTGGAATAAAATGAACATCCAAAAAAATAATCCTTTTCTTTCTAAATGTCCTCACTAGAGTTGTATTTCAGTAAAATTCTCTCTGAAGCACTGGTATAGAAAGTCTGACTTTCATTTCCCTCAAATTTTCTTAGGGAAGGTTATTTTCTGTCCAATGCAACCTTCTTCCACATTTATGGTTAAACAGGTTATGTAGAGAATACTTTTTCTGGTAAAATACATACATTTTAACAATTACATTAAAAATGCTAACGTGGAATTTTTCATGACTGCTAATGATTTTTTTCTTATGTTTGTTTCTCTGACCCTGTGATTTCTAATTACATCCTCTAATTCTCTGTCCATTTCTGTGACAGACAATTCCTAAACTTTAATTCTGGGCTATGCATTAAAGAAGTACTATGTAACAAAGCTTGAACAGTATTTTCAATATAGAAGGATGCATAGAAAGTGTTGTGATTACCCAGAGGAAAAGTACAGATCAATAGTATCATGCTGGAAGGTATTTTCTTTAACTTCTCAAGTAGTACCATAATGATTTGTCTTAACAAATGGATGACACAAAGATTATATGAGTAATACAGAATAAGAAATCAGTCTTATTCACCCTTGTCCTTTCTGAGATTTCTGAACTTCTATCACATATCCTGTAAATCATCTCTTTTCTAAGCTAAAAGTATTTGACCATTACCCTTTTAAACATGTGGAGGCTGTTTCACCATCTTTATCATCCTTTGAACCACTTATGTTTATCTGTGCTATATTCTTTGTTTAGGTGAATGAAAATAACTGCACACAGAGTCCAAGGTGTAAGCAAGTCATGGATCTGTACTGTGGAATAATGAAGGGTTTTTTTCGCCTGTCATTCTTTTCTAATTTAAAAAGCATACCAAATGCTAGCAGTGGGTCTCTACCACTGAGCTGGTAGTTTCATGGAGCTGCCTGTCACCAAAATCACTCCTCCACCTCCCTCCTGCCAAGATTCTTTGTTTAGTTAATAAGTAATTTCTGCATCTCTTGTGAATATAAAAAGTGATGCTGTGATTATTCCATACAAGTCACTTTATATTTGTCTACCTGAAATATCATATGACATTTTATTTCTCAATCAGTTAATCTTACAAGTTGCTTCTAAAATTCTACAATGTCTAACTTTATCTTTATGTGATATAGACTCATCAGCAGACTTAACTCCTAATTTTGTTTTGCTGTTACATATGGCTGTGAGGATTAGTGCAGATCCCAGGTCAGATCTCTGCAAAGTTCTTCTAGTGGCATTTGTTTGGTGACTGTAGGGAATCTCAAAAAGTGTTCCCACTCACCTGTTTCCTGCCTTTGAGTAAAATATTTAGGTATGCAAGGACCTTCACACTTCTGATGTGCTATGCTCATACACTCGGGCTGATTTGTGTTCTTTGGAAATTCATGGAAATGACATCATTCAGTTTGCCATTAGTCTTGTATGAGTAAAAATTTTACCTGCATGACAGACTTAGGTAAATAACCTAGAGCACAACTGTCTGTAAATAAGGAGTCAGAAATTGCATGGTTTCAAACAAATTATTATAAGAACCAGAATGGATAGCACAGTGTGATGTTAGTTGGTGTGGACACTTGTCTGGAGACTTGTACTGCTTCACTTCTTTATTCTCTATATGTGTTTGCAAAGTAGTGATAGCAAAGGCTGCACAGGAAGCTCAGAAAGAAGAGGAAATAATGCATGTCAGGGAAGTACTTCAGGAACAGATTTTTTTTAGGATATGAAGATTCCGTAAGTACTTCCCTAAAGAGTTTGCAGCAATGACTCATCTGTCATAAGTGTAGAAGTGCTGTATTTTTATTCAGCTCTTATATCTTGAGTATTTCATCCCAGCGACAAAAATTTTACAATTATACTATTTTGTCATTGCAAACAGGGCTTGGAGAACGAAGTGATAGCATGTTTGGTTTCTGTTCTAGGCATATAGACTAACTGATGATATGCAGAAACATGACAGCAGTTGGTTTGTTTTGCTCTTTCTCACTTCAATAATGACTATTTGAAACACAACAGCGTTCAACCAGTATGCATCTCTTGAGTGCTACTTCCTTTACAAATATATTCTGTTAATACAGAAAACTGAAGGTGGGAGGAGAGAAAGAGGACTCAAAATCCTCTATAAAACCTAAGTAATCACTTTTTGCTGAAATAAGACTGATTTCTTTACTGTCATTTATTCCTTGGCTATCACAACATATATTTCAAGGAAGTTTAAAACAAACAAACCCAAAAAACCAGAGAAAAAACCAACAAAAGTCCTCTCAGAAATAACTTTTAAACCTTTGTATTTTAGTTTTTGATTGACTTTGGCTAAATCTTATTGTTGCGCTGAAAGAGTCAGTTCTGCTGATTAAAATATCAGCTCTGCTTGAATTCCTTTAACCTGTCCCTCATGAGGCATGCAAGCAACACACATAAAAACTGAGAGGTGTGTGCTTTGAATTAGCAAGGGCTGCACAACTTGGAAGGACCTTCACCACTGCTTTTTGACTGCTGTATCTCGAGTAACTTAAATGGATATATTGCAACAGAATACATAGGTGAACAGCTTTGTTGCTTTCGTCACCAAGTGTTGAGTCCTCCAGAGGTCAATGATTCTTATAGTACATATCCTGGGGAGAATTTACATATACAAAAAAGTCAATTGATAGGATAAATATTGGTTAAAATTAAGACTGTAGGAAAAATTGTATAAGGAAAAAGAAAAATTATGTGCTCCACTGAAGTATTAATTACTAGGGGAAAAATAAGCACTTATAAGTGCTTAAAATAAGCACAAAATACATGTTCATAGCATTCTTCTATTTTGAATGATAGATCATATATAGCTATATTGCAGAATATTTTTAAACACACATAATTATCAGATACATAGGAAATTTATTTATATTTGAAGATTCTTAGATGTCTAGGACTTGAAGTTTTGTAAGTGAAATTTGCTTCAAAGCCTTGCCTACAAAACAAGTAAAGAGGAAATTATGTCTGGATTTCAGAGCTTGGTGCAGAAGAAATCCAATTAACATTTAGTTACATGAGGATCTTTTCATGGAATGCGTGTTCTAGCAAAAACTTTGATAGTCAGGTGTCTGTGACCAGGCTGAGCTTGGCAGGGTTTATTAGCATAAGTGTGATTCTATGCTGACTCAGTGACACTGCTTTGAAGAGTAGCTGTGCTAGATCCTTTTACTGCGCACTACTTTGCACACAGACCTTCTCTTCAGTTATCCTTGTATTGCAAAGCATTCTCTATTACGATAGAGTCCCTTAGAATCTAAACCACCTTTGAAGGCAGTGGGCAAAAGCTCAGAAATTGGTCTCCTGTTGTTTACTGGCTATTTATTCTCCCAATGAAAAGAAGATTACCACCTGTTTCAGACAAGATGGCTTTTTTCCACTGTACTACTAGCCTTTTTCAGAAACTTTTGTAGTGATTGGGAAGAAAACAACAGTTTCACAAAGGGACATATTTTCTTATTTCATTTCCTGCTGCACATAGGCTATTTTTCCTTCCCAGACCATCAATTTGACTGTTGTACTGAAAAATGCAATTTTTTGGTGGTATTTCTCAGCTCTTTTGTAGTTCTACTTGCATGGGGTGTATGTGTGCGTTTGTTTGTTTTTATAAAACTTAGAAAGAAATTGAATGGAATCCTGAAATGGAATATCAAGTAATAGATGACAAAAAAATTTCCAAAAGATCATTCTCTCTAATTTTAAGGTCATCTTCATCCACATTTTTCCAGCAGAATATCATACCTTTATAATTTGTAGCAGTTATAGGTATAAATCTCTTCTGTATTTTCTGAAAGATAGAAATAGCCTCTCCATTTTATGACAGATTTTTTTCTGTTATTTTCTAATCTTGCCTTTCTCTCCAATTCTTCCCAAATCAGGAGCTCACATTAAATACTAAACTTTAGAAGTCAATCATTTCACATTGTCAAGTTTCAAAAAAACCCAAACCTGAGTAATTAGAAATTTTGCTTTTACATCTTCAGAATACATTTTCAAAGTAGAAAAATATTTGTTTTCTCATATTTTAAAATAATTCCATTATGAGGGAAAAATTAGAAAAAGTTAGGGTAGAAATGTAGGGCCTGTCTGTGATGATGAGGTGGGCCATGTTTTGATTGCCTCATTTGCTAGCCCTGCCTGAATTTTCTGCTGAATAAAGTCCTTTTATTGCCCCACTGTTTACCACATAGATATGAATTAAAAAAGACCTTGCAAAGTTTTCAACCTGGAACCATTGGAAACATAATTGGAAGAAAAGGGAATGTCTTTCTCTTCACTAGTATGAAAAGAAGGGAAAGGCAAGCATTTCTCTGTTCAAAGGCAGGCTCAGTTATGAGATCTCACAGTGAATTTGTCTTTTCCAAAGGATGTAGCAGTGAATCTGGATGTCTTGGCCTTTCTAGCTGACCAAAAGGGTCAGGCTGCATGGTTATGATAGACAGCATCACCACAAGGGTCTAAGTGATCAAGCAAGAAGATATCAGTTCTACCTCACTGTCCTGAAAAGCAATTAGCAAATGAAACCATACATTTCAGATAAGAGATTTTGTTCATTTAACGGGTATTTTTTTAAAAGCTAACAGACATTTGAGTGGTTTTTTTCGCACCAGTAATGGTCTGTCCTATAATTCTCATCAGTTCAACCTATGGTTAAAAGGGAATTTTTCAGACACATAAAAGGAGAGTTGCTTCAGGATCCAAGGAACTTTAGGATATTGAAAACCTATAAAAGTGGAGACTACATAAGCTCTTTGAACAGTCTGTAGAGACACTAAAGTTATAATGCTTTATGGAGATGCAGAGCAATCTATTGTAAAACCAAGAAATATTTGGATGAAGTATGTCTTGAATAAAAAATCTTTCTGGCAAAGAAAATCTTGTATTTTCATTTAAATCAATCTTAAGGCCTATATTTTCCTCTCTACAAAGCCTTTCTGGGGTAATACCCTTTTTTTTTTTTTTTTTTAATTTATGCAGAGAGATTTTAAGAGTATTGCTTATATTTTACATTTCTCTCTTTGAAATAATTTTAACTCATTTTATCAATTTCCAAGGAAGTTTTGATTATGAATCAGCATAGCATATGGTGTTTGGCAAGTAAAATATCTGCAATGGAAATGCGCCACAATACTCAGATCTCTTTAAGTTGTCATTCATGTAGTGACTTTCCACCTTGAGTATTAACCCAGTGTACTTATGCTACTTGCTTGAGATATCAAGCTGAAGTTATACTTCCTGCAGTCAACTCCTTGAATAAAAAAAGATGAGCTGGTCTGCACCAGACTAGTAACAGTATGTGACAAGCCAAGCATTGAAGCAGGTTTAAGGAAAAAAAAAAACATAAAAAAATCTTCCTTCCCAGTTCTTAATGTAATAAAACAAATTATCTTAATTCTAAGGAATTAAAATGGTAAAGTTAAAATTTTGAATGATTCAGCTGTCTCTTTATAATTGCTAAATATAGGACTGCAAATCTAGTGGGACCCATGTAAGCAGTAGCAATTTTATTTTGAAATATTTTGACTTCAAATATTATTTCTCATGCTGTTCATATATTATAATAAAATCTGCAGAGATGCTTTTAAGAAGTGTTTTCCAAAGCAAGTCACAAAAACATCGAGTAAGATCAGTCTTTGTGATCAGTATAAATTCCATTTCTCTGTTTGTAGATTTTCCTGAATGGGAAATGTCTCCTAGATCAATTTACACCTCTTTGGTTATGTCCACTTAGAAAAAAAGTCTCCAGTTAAAGTCTAAAATCTTCCTGTTTTTTCTTGATACACTTAAGAGTGCACTTATAAACCTTGTTGTATTTGATTATATGGTTAAAATAACGTTTAGGATCCACTAAAATAGTTTTAGAGGGACATAGTGCAAACATCACTCAATCTTTCTTTGAAAAGTGGTTGTTGATTGTGTAGGATGCAGCCTCCTGCTTCTGTAGGATTAACCACAAACAACACTTTACTTGTGCTCCTTGCTTAGAAGGTAGACTGGGAAAGATCAGCATCTTATCCGTTAAGCCATCAAGGTTCTTCTCAAATAGCAGATGTGAAGCTTAAACTTGAATCACCAGTGTGAAGTTCAGCAGTCTTTGGTGCAGTGCATATTGGTATTCAGTGTTCTGAATGTCAGTACACGATGACAGACTGTCAAATACGTTGAATCATATCACTGAAAGCCAGGAGACAGAGCAATTTTCAGCTAAGTCCAATTTATGTTTATAAATGGAAAGCTCAGTTTGAGCCCTACTTAACTGAACAGACAATGCCTGCATGAGGTTAGATTTCTATATGAGCCTGT
Organism: Corvus kubaryi; assembly: GCF_017639235.1. Taxonomy (NCBI): domain Eukaryota; kingdom Metazoa; phylum Chordata; class Aves; order Passeriformes; family Corvidae; genus Corvus; species Corvus kubaryi. The sequence continues at coordinate 1,782,910 of NW_024580671.1, forward strand.
TTATCTCTAATTATATGCTAATCAATTTGATTTCTCATTTAAACTCAGACTGGGAGGCTTCCTTGTAATAACCAGCTCACATTGAAGCAACAAAGCAGCTTTATATTTACCACATCAGCAGGGTTTAATTGCACATTTGGACAATGGAAATTAAGATGGATTCATTTTCATTGTCCTTGCAATGTAGCAGTATACAACACACTTTTAGTTTGAGCTGACACATTTATGGTAGACATATTAAACTATAACATCCAAATATTTGCTAACACATTGCCAAGCTATTTTGTTCATATTGTTTTCTAAATGATGCACATTGTCTTCCCACTGTTATATTTCCCACCACTTAAAAATACTGACACTAATTGTATTACTTTGGTATGGCATAGGTCAAAAGAATAAAATTAGGATAAGGTATCTTTCTATAAAAAAGAGACATAGTCCAAATTATATGTGAGGAGCACAGACACATTTCCTAGTGCAAGTCCCCAAAGAAGAAATGACAAGCATGCTATATTGCTAAACCTGTGTGAAAATATCAGGTAGAAATCAAATTCATTTGTGGGCACTGCAAGAGAAAATTTGGAGAGGTGGTAGTACCTCTTTTTCTGCTCCCACAGATATATAATCATGATGATTTAAAGCACACTTGAATCACTGAAGTTAAAAGTTTTATTTCTTAATCATGGCTTTTAATTATGCAAACCTTTAAGTAGTCTCTACATACATGACTGTGAATGTACCCAAGGACTTTACTGATTTCAGTATGAGATAAAACTGATATCCAAATATTTGTGTGACTTACTCTATTAAAATGGACAAATTAATATCTTCATGAAATATGTCTGATTTATCTGATTTACTTTTGAACCCTTTGACACATATTGAAAGTGTATTTGTATGAAACCTTTATCCCAGCAGAAAACATAGCAAAATGTAATACTGAATCAATCAGGTTGCTGAAAAGACAAAATTAAATCTTACAGCTAGGTTCTTTAATTGGGTGTTAATTGTTAATTTTATGAGACATAAAAAGGAATATTGCATTCATTGCTCTGAAATGTATTAAAACCTTGGAATTTTTGGATACATAAAAATTGTCACTCCTAGTATAAACAATTCCATAGAGCATTTGTGTAATACTGTGCAGCTCTTTATTGCATTCTTGAGATGCATTGACTGGCATGCCAAAGCCTTTCTTGTGCAATTGCTGTTCAGCACGGCAAGACAAAAATACTTTTACTTATAGTAGTATTTCTACAAACTAGACATTTTGAAAACACTCAAAAGAGATGGCCTTTGATCCAAGGCAATCACACTGTGAGGAAAATAAAGGTCTTGTACGTAAATTTTGACTGTGAGGAAGTGTTTTCTATGGTTCTGGGTTGAATGGTTTTTTTAGCGTGATCCTGTTTGCACTCACATTGTGGCTGAACTAGTAATGTATAGACATCAAATCTCACTGTTTTCCAGCTGGAACATAGTAAAAACCTGCTTCATTCACCATGTTTGCAGAAGACCACATAAAATAAATTAATTTTCTCTCAAATGTTTGGCGACTCAAGCAGTTATTCCTGTAATTTCTAGAGAGGAGTCCATTAATTTTTCAGAGGATAATTTGTTGTGATATTACAGTCCTTTTTTCTTGGAGCAGTGACCATCTCTGCTGCTGCATGAATTGAAGTACATGGTGCTTCAATCTCTCCACTCATTTTCAAAATAGTGTATGCTAGAAAGCTGGCATTATCAGAAGACTGCCATAACCAATGCTTCTATAATGGAGAAAAAGTTAAAGTAATAATTGAATACGTGCAATTTCAAACAGGGTTGTAAGTGAACATAGCAAAGCATTGTTTTTGTTGATGAGCTTGTGGAGGTCATATATTGCGCCAACATGAAGAATTTCGGCTAGTAAAGGCAGTCTGAGGCTGTTTGAATGTAACATACAATTTAAAACTGGTGACCATATGTGATATGAAACACAAATATTTATGCAGACTTTTAGAAAATGGACAAATAATGTTTGGTGAAATTCAGAATCCTTTTTTTTTTCTTTCTCTTTTCCAAAACTTAAATGATTCAGCTTAAGTATAAAACAGTTTCCACCACACTAGAAAAGATTTTGAGAGTTAATCACTTTGTCAGGTGAAAAAGATTCAGTAGTTGAGCAACAAAACCTTCAGTTGTCTCTGTCTTTTGCTGAACTACCAGCCACACTGAAGTAAATTGCAAGCTAAAGATAGAACACGTGTACTTAGGTTCTCCCTCCAAATAAAAATTGAACAGAAACATGGATAATTTTTAAACTGTTGACCCACCTTTTCTTTATAAACTGTTGAAGAGATGTCCAGGAAGTATGAAATAACTGCATGTTTCAGAAAAGGCAATTTTAACAGAAATTTGTCGGAAATCTTGGATGAAAAATGCAGAAAATTATAATAGTAATATCCAAGTGGTGCATAAGACAAATCATATATGCAGTACAGTGACTATGAAAGTGGCAGAAAAAATTTAGATCTTAATTTTCTGCTGTTTGATATTCCAGGAAAACAAATAGGCATTAAATTTTCTAAGGAGAAAATTTATTTCACATTGGAAGGTTACTTTCTTTTTACAGTTTCATACCTACTAGTTGAAAGCTCAGATTTAATAGGAAGTCAGGTATATACGTATGAATATTGGTCTGTAATAATTATAATTCAGTAATCTTAGCAAGTACAGCTATTCTGCAATCAAGATACATTTACTCTTGTCATTTGTCCACAGTTTAACTATACCTCTGTATTTCTTGCTGCTGAGTTGTCTTAGCTATTCCCATTTCCTTTGCTCAAGTTTCCCTTATCATTACTTGCACAATTTACATTGACTTGTTATGTCAAATATCTTTGATGGTTGCAGCTGGTATCTCCGTATGCAGGAAAAAAGATTACAGCTTGTGCATGGATGCTTTAGCTACTTTACAAGGGAGTCTGCCAGTCAGATTTGTATTAGCCCATACGGGTGCTGTCATTAAGATTTTCCCTTTTGTGGGTATGGGCAAGCTCTCAACCAATTCCAAACAAAAAACTATGCCACTGTACTAAGGTGGCAGTGAATTGGTGCTGCTGCAGTACAGCACCATAAAGAAATGAGTAAGGACCCTTTTTGGTTTGGCATTCAGCCGCCTAAGGAAAGGGACAGAGTTTTCACATGCTTTCAGAAACAAAGTGAGGATGGAATCACTGTAAGGTTCAGCTGTTGAAAATTTCATCTCGTTGTCTCAATTTTAGTACTTTTTAGGGTGTAGCACATTAATGACACTGCAAATTTTAATGAGTTGCCCAAATTGGCCAAGACAATCATTCTTTATTTCAACTGGACAGGTTTTATCAAGTATTGGAATGTGACTGTGGTAATGTTTCACAAAATATGATGGTGATAATATTTAGCAAAATGTGCAGCTGTCAGGCTTCAACTCTGCATTGTGTACTGAAAATGAAGAAATGAGTTTTTAGTAGTTCTTTTTAAATGGTCACTGTGGCTCTTATAAGGGACTCTAAATGAAAGCCCTCTTGATTCTGTCTTGGGAAATAATGTCTTCAAGTCTCATCAGCTTCTGTTCCTTTGCCATTCACCGTTTCATTCCCAGCAGCTTCAATTCTGTTCTGTTTCAGTTGACGCAGTCATTTGGTGCTACTTCATCCTTGAACAGGTCTGCTGCATTTTATCTTATCTGGTTGTCTGAACACATTCTTCTTCTCTATTATTTCAGGCAGCAGTAGGAACTCACCCATCAGGACCTTCCCTTGTGGAGACTGTTTTGCATTATATCCCCTGCTCAGCACAGGAATGGCTTGTTTGACTCCTATCTTGGTAAGAAAACAGAGACCAAGTAAAATGTATGTGATAAAAAAATCAGCTGAGCAGAACCTTGGGGAAATAGTGTGGAAAATAGCTGGGAAGAATGGAAACACAGGTTGAACAAGAGGAATGTATATGAAGACAGAAGGCTAAGCAGAGCATCTATATTTATAGTTTGATGACATTGGATGAGAAACTATCATATGATTGCTTTGCACAGGTATAATAGAGGGAAGAAAAGTGAATAGTAAGGTCTTCTTAGGTGAAATATGTATATATGAAAGTATTCAGCAAAGAAATGAAGTTAAAAGTATCCTATGGATGATAAATATATATATATGTGTGTGTATGTGTGTAGTGAACTACATCATGTCACATAGAAAGAGAAATGAACTGGATATTATAATGCTACTATTTCCTTTATTTTACATACATTATTCAGCTGAACAAGGACCAAGAACCAATTAAAGTTCATGCCTAAAAAATATTTAGGACTATAATTTTAAAGAGCCGTGATTCCATTTTCTAAAAATAAAATGTATTTCAGGTGAACAGACATCTAATTCAGTTCTTTCTCTCTTTCTGAAAAGTACTTGAGAACATAGAGGAAAAAACTTAAACAATTTTGCAGTGAAAAAAAATTGTGAACAATAACAGACCGACAGAAAGGCAAAGAAAAGGGTGAAAGAGCAGAGTATAATGGAATTTCAAGAGTCAAAAGGAATGTGTATGAGAAGAGTTTGACTATAATTAACAAAGGCCTAAGTGTTTTAGTGTTGTTAAGTAGTAATGTGAATACTACACAACAGGAATTCTACAGATAAACTGTACAATTGCAGGGGTCTGGTTTACACTTTTTATCACAACTAATAAGGTGTTCAGGACAACTGGCAAGATAATTTCCGTTGTATTAACTCATATGTTATATTTTAGATTTGTCAAAATATATTTACGGTGCAAGCTTCCAAATAATCACAGAATGACCGAGGTGGGAAAGCCCCTGATCAGGAATGGATGCCACAAGCAAGGTCACCCAGAGCTGATTGCCCAGAAATGTGTCTAGATGGCTTTTGAATATCTCCATGGATGAAGACTCCACAACTTCTCTGGGCAACCTGTGCCAGAGGAAAAACTTTTTCCTGTTTTTCAGAGGGACTCTCCAGTGTTTCATTTCATGCCCACTCCATCTTCTCCTGACACTGGACACACTGAAAACAACCTGGCTGTGTCCTCTGTACACCCTCCCTTCAGGTATTTGTATGCATTGACGAGATTCTTGGGCCTTCTCTTCTCCATACTGAACTGTACCAGCTCTTTCATCCTCTTATGGAGAGATGCTTTAGTCTTTGAATCATATTCATGGTCTTTTGCTGGATTCTCTCATTATGGCCATGTCTCTGGTGTACTGTGGAGACCAGAACTGGAATTGGCACTCGAAATAAGGCATAACCAGTTCTTTAGTCTTGAAACATATTTCTCTCATTGATGAGAAGGATTTCATTTGTTGTTCAATATTGGGAATATGTTGTACCTTAGATGTTTAGTGTTTTACATCTAGAAGGTGCCTCATCTCAGTATGAGACACAGAACTGAGTTGAAGGGGGGAAAAGAGCTCTTAGAGAGGAAAATATAACTGCACCAATGATCTGTTTTGATGTTGACTTCAATCTCCTTCACCAGACTTTTATACTTAGATTACTGACAATCAAAGATTTATTTCTGATAAATAAACACTTTCCTGGAACCAGAGCAATTGGGTAATTTTATGTTCACCTTCATCTTTGTTAACCTGACATATTGCAGAGAAAATAGGAAAGTAAGAAAAGTCAGAAATCAGAATTTATTTTACATTTTAGCATACTTTAAGCTTCGTTCTACTTTTAATAAATAAGAAAACACATTTTAGAAGACAGTCTGAACATAGTTAACAAGATGTTTTTGAAAGTAAAACCTTTTTATTTTCTAATGATAACAATTTCATGCTGTATGTCTAGAACATTGTCTTTCAGAGAAATCCCTAAGCACTCCCTGTAAAACATTTCTATTTAGAACTTATTGTGTTTATTCAGACATGGCATTGGGATATAATGAGTTTGGTATTTGAGCACTAAGAAGCAGCAATATGTTACATTTAGGAAAGAAGGGAGGAGGGACTTTTTCCCATGAAATTTCTAAGATCATTTAAGTGGACAGAATGTAATTAATTGCTAAATTGGAATTCAACCAAAGGACTGGAACTAAATATTTCTTACTTGCCAAAACAAACTGAAAAGCCAAAGAGAAACACCGTGGTGTCTTTCATGACAACTGGTGGAGATTTGAAATGTAAATCATGTTCAATTGATTTAGTGTCCAGAATTTAAAATGCTAATCCTCAACACTTGTTATTTTGAGGGTTTTTTATTCTAAATAAAATGGAAACCAGTTGCTTTCATGCCTGGAACAGTCACAAATGCAATTGATCTTGGCTGCCTGAGAGAACATCTTTGTCAACAGTCAGAGATGCTATATTTCTGTCAAAAAAAAAAAAAAAAAAAGAAAGACATTTTCCTATGTTGTGCAGAGAAAGCACTCCATGACCTAGAAATCTGGGCTCAATATTAAAACCAAAATATCTTCCAAAAAACACCCTATGACAATCTTGGTTTTGTAATCAGCCATCAATTATTTGGTATGTCTCTCCCTTCTGTTTTCACCAGTGAATTGCTATGATATGTTCCCAGGTTGATTATTTCTTAAAAAAAGGAAACACAAATAGAGCAAGAGTTTTGTAGTTCTAAGAATTGCTGTTCTGACAATCTCACTGCTTTTTAGACTATACTAATGATTAATCCATAGCAATAGATATTTTTTTGGTTTTACAAATTATTTTGAACACTTTGTTTATGTGAACTACAACTCTTTTCCATCTGAATTACAAGGCTGGCCTCTGTCAGAAACATAATAGACTGTTAGACAGTTGAAAATAGTGCCTCTAAGATTTGGAAATCCAATTAAACTTCTCTTAGAACTGTGAGGGTGTGGAATAGGAGGAACCTTTGAGAGGGTGGCTAGATTGTGAAAAGTTGTGTTGGCTATTAGCAGAAAAGGATGAAAACAGCAAAAAGAATACTGAAAGTTTATTGAGTGACAAAAATTGTGACATTTCTTTGAACTAATTTGAAATACCAAAAATATCTGGGAAAGAGTCATTCTGTGAAAGTTAGAGTTCAAGAAAATTGTTCACTCGTTCACCCTCATTTACTCTGAGGGTGACTTAAGCACTTTAACGGGTTGCCAAAAGAGGTTGTGAAGTCTCCCTCCTTGAAAATACTCAAAAGTCATCTGGACACAGTCCTAAGCAACTGTCTCTAGGTGTCCCTGCTTGAGCAGGGAAGTAGGAGCAGATGATCCACAGAGGTCCCTTTCAACCTCAACTACTCTGTGATTCCTAGTCCTGGTACTTCCAAGAATGACATTATTCAGTTATCTTCTGGAAAAATAAATATTTACTACATGTGCACCTGCTCTTCAGCATTGGGTTACTGATAGTTTTTGTTATTTCATTGACTTACAAGTGATCAAAGAGGGGGAAAGTAAGGTGAAATCTAAGTAAAGACCAGTCTTTGAATAAAGACAGGGCACATCTGAAAGTTGATCGACTAGTTCTTTATTCTGTACTTGTAAATGTTCTCCTGTAATCACAACCAAATCCTTCAAATCCAGGGGCACTTCAGTTTCCCAAACTGTGAAATGGTTCAAATGTCATGTAGTAATAATCTTATCCATTAATATAATTTCAGTTCAAATTAGAAATTTTAATTTCCATTTAAGGGTGATTAATGTAATTTAACTGCTAATAGAAAATGCAGCAGAAGAACCAATCCTTTTTTCTGACGGTCGTGTGCTGAAGGACTATATTATGTGCAATAGCTTTCGAAAATACTGTGGAGAAGTTTTCCTATTGATAGAAATCCAGCATGAGCTTTGCTCAGAAAAGTAAATAAATAACTAAGAGCAGAAGACTAAATTGTGAATTGAAATGCTGGAGGACGATGGGAATTAGGATCTACAAGAGTAGTGGTGTATTTTATGTTGATATAAACAATGTATGCTCTGGTGAGTTAATGCTTTGGTTACCACAAAAACTAGTTAAATGTGCTAAAGAAGGTTTAGTATATATGCAGTTGATAATAACATGGAAACACAGAATTACAGAATGCTTGAGTTTGGAAGAGACTGTGGAGGTCATTTGGTCCAACGTCCTCTGCTTAGGCAAGGTCACACAGAAGTAGTTGCCCAGAACTGTGTCTGGGTGGCTTTTGAATACCTCCAAGGACAAAAAAATTCATACTCTCTCTGGGCAACCTGTGCCAGTGCTCAGTCACTTTCACGGTGAAAAGAAGTGTTTCCTGACGTTCAGGTGAAACCTCCTTGTGTTGTGAGGTAACCTGGCAGGTTACACACATCTGCTTGTTCGCTCCTCCACACAGTGGGATGGGGGAGAGAATGGAAAGGAAAAAAAAGTAAAATTAATGGGATGGGATAAATACAGTTTAATAGGACAGAGAAGAAAAAGATAATAATAGTGATAAAAGAATTTGAATATAAAAATCAAATGATGCACAATGTAATTGCTCACCACCTGCTGGCTGGTGTCCAGCCAGTCCCTGAGTAGCAGCCGCATGGACAACTTTTCCCTAGTTTATATAATGAGTGTGATGCCATATGGTATGGAGCATCCTTTTGGTCAGTTGGGTTCAGCTGTACCAGCTGTGTCTCCTCCCAGCAGCTTCCTCTGCTCCCTGTCTGCTGGCTGGTGGCGTGGGTGAGAAGCTGAAAAGTCTTTGACACAGAGTAAGCACACCTTAGCAACAACAAAAAACATTAGTGTGATATCAAGATTATTCTCATCCTAAATTTGAAACACAGCCCTGTCAGATACTAAGAAGAAAATTAACTGTAAGTCAGGTGAGACCAGGGCATTGGGTTTCAGTTTGCATCCATTGTCCTTTGTTCTGTCACTAGGCAACACCTGACAGTCCTTAGTGCATCTTCCCTCCATTCTTTTATGCATTGATAGGATTTCCCAAAGCCTTCTCTTCTTCAGTCTGAACAGTCCTAGATAAACTTTCCTCATAAGAGAGATGCTTAATGTCTTAATCATTTTCACGGTTATTTGCTGGAATCTGTCCAGTATCTCCATGTCTCCAACAGATCTATTTAAGTGGTACATTTTTTTTTCTAAGTATACTAATTGTTATTCCAAGAACCTTAAGCCTTTACTCCTAACTGCCTGTGTCAGTAACTTTTTCAAGATAATTTTGAATTAAGCAGTGAATAATCCATATGATGCTAAAATTTAATGAGATTATTAAAACAGGTGGAGTGGATTTACCTGCAACATACCATGCCAACCAAACTAATATTTTTTCTGAAAGGATAACTGAAATACTGAAAATTGGAAAGCATCAGACAGTAAGAACATATTCCAGTAGCTTTTCAGTACTACCCAAGTTACAGTGATCGAGATATTCTCCAAGCCCTCTTTTTTCTTATAGAGTATCTGGAGGTCCTCTAGCTCTTTGGAGTCCTTCAGGCTTTGTTTATACAGGCATTCTCTGTAAATTATCCTGCATGATAGGACAGGAAATCCCTGGTAAGAGTTGTAGGTACCACAAAGGGTCTATCTAAAATTTCAACCCTTAAACAAATTTCTTCTGCTATCTGAGAATGTTAATACAGTTCCCCATAGAATCCCTACCACTTCTTTTATGAGGCTGAATATACAACCACGGAGAAAACTTATAGGAGGTATTTAAATAATTGCAATTACGTTTTTTTTTAAAGGATGTGTGCTTTTACAGAAGAGTTCAATGAAATATTAAGTAAGTTTTTAACAAATTGCTGTGTTTCAAAGCAATATGTTGTATCTTGGAAGCAGAGGGAAGTACCAGACACAACATTTAAATACAGAAGGCAGCAAAATGAGGACACCAAAAGTGTATCAACAAGCTTGCTTATTTGCTTAGATAGATTTATATAAATTCTGTTAAAACTAGACTAGATTTTCATTTGTTTTCAATTACCAACATTATCTGCCCTAATGTTTGCATGTTACATTTACAGTTTACATTTTTTTACATTTTTCTCCTGTTAACAACCTTTTGTTTTACCTAAAGCTGTATACTATTTCAATTTTCAGGTTGGTTTTTATTTTTTTTTTTGCACTAAGTAGTGCAGTTTTTGTCTCTTTTTTAAGTGTGCTGGCAGACTGTTCCATTTAATTCATACCCTCTGGGTGGCTTCCTAGAAGAGCACTATCTAAAGTTATTGTTACAAACAACAGTTCTGGTGTAAATTTCCTGGCTCTTTCTTGGGGCTAATAATGATGATGCTTCCTTATACTATACTGAACACAAACGATTTCATTTATTTTGTACCTTTTTTTTAATGATGCACGTTTCTGAAACCAGACATAAGTTTTTTTCTTTTCTCAGAAGCCTTCAACATTTCATATTCAGAAACAGGGAGGTTGTTCTAGATACTTAACATTTTTCTAGCTTTAGATTTTTTTTCTTTAAGTTCTTGGCTCATTTCCAGTCCTTAGTCAGTCCTTGTTTGAAAATTATTTCATGGTTAAACTGCCTAAGGTAGTAATACTGTTCTGAAAGTACTTTCTTTGTCAGTGCCATATCACTGAGGAAGAGAAAAAAAGTAACATGGTAATATAAAACTTTGATTCTGTATTTGGTATTTCTCTCTGCAATTTTCCTGACTGAATCTTATAGAAGCCAATTTAATAATGATGATTTAATGTTGATTTTTTTAAAAAATGAACAATATTCACTTCTACTTATATTTCTTACCTAGAGATATATATCATCATGAGTAGCTGAGGCAAGACCGCAACACTAGTACTTTATAATTCCATCATTGTCTTAGATCATCAGTACTTTACAAATTGTAAGGTATCTTGTAGCAGACATTGTCTTTGAGTTTTCCAAGAGGCTTGTGATTTTAGTGGTTACTGCTGCTAACCTAGGAGCAGTCTTAGCTCAGGGGTGACTCTGGCTACTGACATTTTGTTGGAAGACTTTGCCGTTAACGTTTAAACAAAGCTTGAGACAATGAGCTGTGTTAAAACCTTCCACCTTTATTTGGCTGAAGTCATATGGAAAACTGTGCTTGAGCAGGGCTCTGCTTGGGAGCTGCTATGTGGCTACCACGAGGCTCTGGTCATCAGTGATGCAGGGTCTAGGAGTTAGACATTTAGACAGAGGAATGGGCATGATGTATATCCAAAGAGGAGGTATGTTGATGCCTTAGGATTTTAGCTTTTATATTTTTCATATCCTGTAATTCTTTAGTATACAACTCTAAACTCCATATACAGTGTTAGCTGCTGTTCTGCCATTTTGGTCAGACAAAACAATTCCTCTCTAGACCTGGGAATTAAGGACACCTTACTGTCTCAGGCCCCAAGAAATGTAAACAGAAGTGATTTGGGGGGCAGCAAACTTGGGGTAAATGACTTCATTACCTGAAGCTGTAATTGGAGAATTAATCCCCAATATACAAATGGACCAAACTTATAAAAGTATGAAAACCCATGACCCTTTGTCCATTTTTGGGTGTAGCCCCTCGGGCGGGCTTTATCTGCTCTAAATATACCTGAAGACCCTTCAATAAATATTACTGGTTTTTATTATCTGAATTTTATCTAGCCCCTGTTCTTAGGTAGTCCCAAAAAAGCATCAATGTGAGCACTTTGACAGTATTGGAAGGAAGAGAATGAGTGACAATGTATGGAAATTTGCACTGGAAATCAGAAAGGAGGTAGAAACTGAGGACCAGTGAGTATTCTAAGCACCAGCAATAGTCATTCTATTTCTTTAGACAGATGGAGATTTAATTGTTTTACAGAGTGCAAAACAACTTTGAAGAAAAGATTCAGGATAAAATGACATCCTCTTTTTTAATCTGACAGATTATTGATATATTAAAAATTTTCTCCTTGCTCTGTCTTTTCTGATTGTGACTCCTTTTCTTATTCTGGGGGGATCCTGACCGTGCACTGAAAGAGTTTGCTAAAGTGATCAAAAAGTAACCTGACAACAGCTGTTTTCATCCTATCCTGATGGGTTGGATCAGATCAATAAAAGGACTGGAGCAGCAGAGTACCTTCAAAAAAAGATTCAAGAATATGCAAACAGAAAAATGACATAGGAAGGAAGTAGAATAAGCAGTAGCAAATGTTGAACTCTGATTAACTGAGACATAAAATACAGTTTAGTCTAGGGAAAATCATAGGATTTTTTATAGCTCAGTGTTGTTATCTGTTGAAAGATTCATTTATAACTGGATTTTGATTCGAATCCATGCTCTAGACCACAAGAAAAAAAAAAAAAAGAAGAAAGGATTACATTTCATTTTCCTTCATCTTTGATACATTTTAACCACCAAACATCTTGCAAGGCTCACTTTGTAATTACTATAGAACTAACTTAAAACACTGAAATAAACCAATTGTGCTGATATTTATCAATTCACTCTTTGCCTGTCCCTCGATATCAGACATATATTTCCAGAACATGCAATTTTTTGATGCATAAGTGAGGTGGAATGTATAAATGCGAGAGCATCTACTCTGCTCTCACAGTTGAATTATGATGTTATTCCCAACAGAGGGTTCATCTGAACCATGCTGCAGAATAACCCTTAAGTGCTCTGGTCAGAAGGAGGAGTCTATTTGCTGTTTCTCACAGAATAAAGATGGCACTGAAGACTTGTGTGACATATCACAGGGTAAGGTAGAGTAGATTCTCTGTTTCTGTGATTGTTCAAGAAATCTTACTGATGGTTCTCCATACTGTGCTTTTGTTGCTAATATTGGAATATTTGCATAATGTGTGGAGATATTATTAGTATGTGTGTGGAGATGTTATTGGTAGCATCTTGAACAAAAAATGTTGCAGAAAGAGAGGAAGGGTAATTAAATCTGGAGTAAAATTATGATATTCCATGCTAAACCTGGAAGTTGGCTTGCTTTCCGCAGCTGTTGGCAGGTACTCTTTGGTTTTATTCTCTTGGACTTTTTTTGTACAATGTGTTTTTCAACTTGTAATGGCCTGAAATGGTCAAAATGGCCCTACATTAGTGGTCCAAAGGAACTGTGAGGGTACTGAAGCCAACAACACATTTTGTACTTCTTTCTGTCATAGACTCAGTTTTAGAAAAGATTAAAGGGATAGTTTCTGGTGCTGCTGTACAACACCTGTAAAAGGCCTTCACTGATACCTCACCTATAATAAGAGAAAAAATACTTATGATTTTTTGAGGTGATGCCTAAATGTTTTATCTTGATTTATAAAAAGTTTTAAGAACCATACTGGCTGGTTCCAGTGGAAACATGGAAAATAAAGGGTTATTTACAAGCAGATTGTGTATTATTCTAACACTGTGGTTTTGAAGGTTTAATATAATTGCTAATTGTTTTCATCTATAAACAAAAGTGGATTAGTATACTACATGCAGTCAAAATAGATGAAACAGCGGGACACATTTCATTTAGTAGCTTTTTTATGTTAAAATATGTGAGTTTTTCTTTGATTCCAGCATTTCTTGCTGAGATAGAGCTATTATCAAATTTTGGAATAGTCTTTCATAGCAGTACTTCACTAACTTTCTTTGCACATAAATGAAAAGTAAATAGGAAATAGATCTTGCTTTTACAGTGGTAATTTAAAATTGTCTCCTAATAGAGCTTCTCATATTGTAATCTCAGTTTTCACTTATCCCTGTGGTGGTTCTAGCAAAATCATTCATGTTTGAATGAAGATTTAACTGTTAAGAGAGGATAATAATACCTAGAATAATATGAAGCTGAGTCTGGGGTGGTTTATGTTAAATATCAGTAAAAAATATTTCACCCAGACGGTGTTTGGGCTCTGGAACAGGATTTGCAGAGAAGTGGTCACAGCACCAAGCCTGACAGAGTTCAAGAAGCATTTGGCAACACTCTCAGGCACATGGTGCAATTTTTGGGGTGTCCTGTGCAGGCCAGAAGTTGGACTCAATGATCCTGATGGGTCCCTTCCAACTCAGGATATTCTATGACTCTATGATTTGAAACTTCAAGTTAACACAGTTTATCACATAATTAAAAAGTGAAATGAAGATTTTTAGGCTTTTTTTCTATCATCAGTGTAAAATGACTACTAAATATGTTTTGTCACTGCTTAAAGTGGTAAACATTTTAAAATTCTTTAATTCAATCATTATAGACCTGTATTTTTAGAAAAACTTAAAGTTTATTTTTTTAGAAATAATTTTTTGGAATTCAAACATATTCTTAAGATGTTCTTTCCACTTCTGTACTCAGTAAATTTTTTCCATTAACTTGGACTAGCCAAGTGCTGGAACAGAATAAGCTTCTATTTAAAAGGTTTTCTTAATGAAATCACACTTTATATGAAATCACTCTTTATATGAAAAAAATATTGACCTTTTAAAACAAATTTTTCTTACAGTAGGGAAAAAAAGGGTATGAGAGACACATCTTTATATAACAAAATTTAAATTATATATTTAGAGTCATAATTACCTGTGTAACCTGCATAACATTGCAAACTCAAGAGTAACAGAACCCCCATGCTAAATGGGAGCCTATGGTCAGTCAGTTAATAGTCAACTCTTTTGAAGGAAAGAATTTTTTCTGTAAAAACCCAATGGCAAAAATTTTAAATAATTATGTTTTAGTTTCCATTATGCCTAGTGCTACAGTGACCCTTGTCACCAAAGTACAATTTGAATAGTAGTTAATTTCTTAATATTTATTTATTAAAATTTCAGGATACTATTTGACTATAGGATGGAAAGAAACTAAGGACAGGGGGTTTTCAAAGTCTTCATTCAATTTCCTTTTCACTTACAGTTCTGATGGTTATTATGAGCATAGATTAATACTTAGCTCCAAGGTAGAATTTGTTCTCATAAAAAATGGTAAGGGTCATAAAAATATACCAATTTTTGCTTAGCTCCAGCTAACCTAGCACTTTAGAAACACTCATCATGGAATCTATTCTCTTGAATGCTGTGTGTCAGGAAACATATCACTGTTATACGTATCACCATTAAACCTTAGCTTTCCCTTAGGGCCGGTTTCCAATACTTTATTCATGTAGATTTTTAAGTAACTTGCTCAGCACTCGTTTCAGTGTTATAAGGAATAGATTATACTTTAGCACAGTGTTACTCTTGGGTTTTTTTTGTGCTGAATAACAAACCTAACAGAAATATTCCTTTTGTAACGGACACTGGTAATTATTATTAAACTGACACCAAGGTGGTATGAAAACACAGAAATGTTGTCAAGAAATGAGGGATAAGCTGAATGAAAAACAAAAGTCCCTCTGTATTTATTTTAAAATAAATATACATATATACATGTGTGTGTAAGTGTAAGCACAACAGCTGTTTACTATTCAGAAATAACAAATATAGTGTAGCAGTTCAGCACTAGTTGAACTAAAATGCAGCCATTTCCATATACTTTCAAAAGCATGGTAAGTCAACACCGTGGAATATTTTGTAGGAAAGCAGGATGCCAAATGTGTATTTCAAGGATGACGAACAGAAATGCAGCAACAAAATGGAATTTCTGTAAAAACTACCACTAGCGCTGTACAGCAGTGGTACATCTGCAAGGTTTTCATTAACCCTTCTTTCTGCATGTGACCAGAAACATTTATAATTTGAACTCCCAAGTATTTACCTGGAAAAATCATTCTGAACTTCCCAGCACATTGCTCCTGCTTGCCTGTGCTCATAGCCTTCAGAGATTTACCCCCTAGTATCTTGTAGAAACATACCTAGCACTAGTATTTTCTTTTTGTTGCTAGCTGTATCTCATCACCTATATCAAACTGTCACCATGGCTTTTTGTACTTCAGTCCCTTCTTGCTCTTCCCTAAAAGATGTCCTCTTGATCCTTTGTTGGAGAGAGGTTCCTTCTATCTCCTCAGCTTTCTCTTTGGCCTGTATTTTCCTGTCTCCTTCCAGCTTTGGTAGGACAGTAGTACATAACAATAAAGCTTTCATAATGACTCTCAAAGTCCTGTCCCCTCATAGAATACAACAGGCAGTGTCATTATGTTGGCCTTTTCAAAACTTTTCAGTTCCTTCTAGTTAATGTGTTTGATGGGGAATATGTGGTTGACCTTTCTGTCCTTCTTCTCATTTCAGCATCCTCTAAGTGTTTCCTGTACATAAACCTCCTAAGAAAAGAGAAATTTGAGGTCTACTTAGAAATACTCCTCCCCAGCTCCTATTTCAGGGAATTTCTGCAGATGTCTCAGTCTCTTTCTGCTTCCTTTCTTCTTTTACAAGTATCAGAACTTATTCAATTCTTAATCTCTTCAGTTATTGGTCTGTTATTTGGTAATTTAAACTCAGATTGGCTAGACTGCCTTAATAAAAAATTAGAAAATGTTTCCCTGAAATGCCTTTATACTAACTATCGTGGGCACCAATGGTTTGACAGCACAGTATAGGCTGCTTCACCCTGCCAGAGAGATATGCCAAGGAATGGAGGAACTCTCCTATGAGGAAAGGCTAAGGAAATTTTTCTTGTTCAGCCTGGAAAAGTGAAGGCTTTGCAGTGACCTAACTGTGGCCTTCCAGTACCCAAAGGGTGACTACAAGAAAGATGGAGAGAAATTATTTACAAAAGCACGTAGTGAGTACAAGGGAGAACGGCTTGAAACTGAAAGAGCATAGGTTTAGATTAGATATGAGCGAGAAATTCTCTGCTCTGAGGTTTGTGGAATAAGTTTCCCAAAGAAGTTTTGGATGTCCCATCCCTGGAAGTGTTCAAGACCAGGTTGGATGGGGCTCTGAGCAACCTGGGCTAGTGAAAATGTTGGAATTAGGTGATCTTTAAGGTCCCATCCAACCCAGGCCACTCTATAATTCTGTTATAATGTTAAAACTTGAATGCCCTAGTATGTGTAGGGATAACATCTGCAGCAGTTGGGATGAGACAAACTGTCCAAACCCAGAGTATTTTGTATGTAAATAATACTTGAAGCAAAAGAAAAAAGCTCCTAAAATACTGCTAAATCAAAGCCCTTAAAATATTGCTAAAAGCCTATCAGCTCCACATCTACCTGGATTTTCACATGCAGGTGGATCCTTACAATATGCAGTTGGATTGGTGAATTGTGTAACTCAATTGGTAAAATATGCAAGTTCTCAAATACTAAAATAAGCAACACTCAAAAGTATGCTGGCTGATTAGTGAAATATGCAGCTTGAGCAGTAAATTATATAATGTGATTAGATGACTAGATGTATAATAGAATTAGGAAAAAAAATTTACTAATTTGTATACTGTCCTTGATATTTCAGGAAATATGAGCATAAAATTGTCACTTTGAAAGCTTTGGTACATCGTTTTGCAATAATTTCAAAGACTGTAGTGTCATGGGCATCTTAGTATTGATTTGAATTGAACTTTTGATCTAAGTAGACCATATAGAAAACACAAAAAACTATGAAAAAACAGTAAAAATGAAATTTTTTTCTCTTAATATAAAAAGATTTCTCCTTCTTATTCTATTTCTGTATACAGGATTTTCAAGGGCCAATGAAATCAAAAGTGCAATGGACCAAAGAAAAAATGTAACAAAATTGGTAGAAATTGTCCCTATTTTCCAGGGAAATCTTCTGAAGCCAAACAATCAGTTTAATTTATCTCTTTATATTTGAGAAAAATATTTTTAAGCACAAGGGTTTTTGGATTTGCATCTTCTGTTCCCTTGATCTAGTCAAACACACTGTAACGAAGTTAATATTTCTTTAATTCTCTTGATAGTAAGAATTAATATTAGTTAATTGTTTAATATTATTGTATGTAATAAATATTAATATTTATTACAAGAAGTAAGCCTTCTTTCTGTAGATGTTGATCCTGTTCAGCTCCTTGCATTTCATAGTCTGCTGAGATGGGAGAGGAAGATTTTTCTGGGTTGGGACTTCTTTCTGCTTCTGATGGAGTTGTAGATGGTAGCAACTGTCATATTTCCCAGGGATATAAAGTGGAGGAACAGTGGTCACTGCTTTTCAAACTGATTAGTCAAAGCTTCAAAAGTGAAAGCATATTTTGCAGTCTTGGCCTTTTTCTGACACTAGTGTTAATTACAGATTTAGTAGCTTGTTTCTGTAGTCTCGCTAATGCAGCACTCCCCACCAATATATTTTTAGCCCTAAAATACTCTCAAAAAGTCTAAGAGTTAGAAACCTCAGAGTTAGAATAAAAAAAATTCAAAAAAATTTGAAGCACAACATTTCCCTTTAAAAATACTTTCAAAAGAAACACAGTTCAGGTTGATTTCCAAAATATATAAATATTTTATAGCAGCTTTTGTACTTAAGAACCAGGAAAACTCTTTTAATAACTTGAGAGTGGCTACAGCCCCTATTATGGCATGTAACTTACTGAGGGATACGTTTTTAACCTGATTACCTTGTCAAATATGCAATATATTGACAAAAATGGCAAACCCATTATAAAATTTGCTTAAATAACAAGCATTTTTCTAGTTTTGGAATACTCACTGTCATCCAGCAGAAACTTGCCTTGGCAGACTGCCATCTTCTTTTCCCTTCCTTACTCTAGTGACTGTTTCTTTGAAGTAAACAGGCCTCATGCAGTTAGGTGTCAATGTCACTAGCTCTAATTATTTGTCTTTTCTATCTCTCTCCCTATGTACCACTAAATTACTGTCCTCATTTTAAGGAGGAATTTGTTAGACATGACCTTTACATCTCTTTCAGTAAACAGAAAGAATGATCTAAGAATAATTCACAGCTATATTGTTAATGAGCTGGAAATGTCTTGCTAAGAAATATAAACAAATCATGTCCTTTGATTTTCAAATAATTGCATGATATGCAGCTTCACATGTCCTTTGTAGGTGTAAATAAAATGCTACTCTTCCAGAAAATGCTGAAAAGTCACCATTCTTTTTATTCCATGATACCACAAAATAATGCTCATGATTATTATGAATGTTTAACAGTGACTATTGTTTATGAATGTCACTCGTGTATTAATGCTATTAGTATTTATTTTGAAGACATTTGAATTTGCAAGCAATAATTTTTCCAATCAACCAGTGTAAAATAGCAACACTTTGGTTTTTACTCTGAACAATTTCATTGTTTTCCATAAATAATGTGTTACATTTACTGAGTATTTCCCCAAGGAAAAGAAATGAGTGGAACATAAATCTAACAGTCTGAATTGAATTAAGTCATTAGTCAGTAAGTACATGTTAAATGTATATGTTCATAAAATCCATAACGTTTCCTTCCTTCAGTCAGACCAAATGATTCCTGATCTGTGCTGTTTATTTTAATCCAATGTTTCCTATCCTGTCTATGGACAACACAAAGAAGGCAAAAAAAGTCTGGCTCACTTGGCTTGAAATACACAAATATTTCAATAAATAAGTGTTCCTAAATAGTACTTTTGAGACTCTCCAGCATCAGGCTTTTAATCCATAAGAGAGGAGCTGGCTCCTGCCAAAGGTGGTGGTTTTTGTTACATTCATGGTTCCTAATGCCATGCCCTAGGTGCTTCTCCTAGATTGAGAAGGTCAGTTCAGAAGGTCAATTTCTCTTTGTAGCTTAACACTGTTCTCAGTAAGACTAGCTGCTGTGCTGTCTGCTCCCATGGAAGGCCATGGAAGATTTGAGTTCTGATGTTCTAGTATGGCTTAAACAGTTGGTTCTCCATTCTTGTATAGTCTTCAGAATACAATTATTTCTTATATATATATATATATATAATATTTCTTATATATATAATTGGTATCAAAAATATCAGGGACAATACCTGTATGGGTTGTGAGCAGGCTAATGTTCTACTCAGCCTGGTGGTACAACTTAAAGAGAAGGTGGAAAGGTGAGGGAGTATCAGGGCATCTGAGGAGGATTGACTACTGGAGCTGCTCTGTACCAACCCTGAGGCAGGGTAGCAGCCCACTGCACCCAGGAAACGGATGATCTCCTATGCTCTGCCTCACAGGCAGGAGGGGACCTAAGAGACAGGAAAGAGTGGAGGCAGGTCTCTGCTTGGGGTAGCAGACAAATCCCTTCTTGGTCTCCCTTCCCACGCTGGCTGCCCCTATGGAAAAGATACAAAGCTCCGGAAACTGGAAGCCAGGAAAATTATAAGGTAGGTGAAAGACCATCTTGGACATTGCCTCGGGTGAGTCAGCCAACCTCCTGTATTGAAACTGGCTTTACAAAGCAAAAAAGAAGGGAATCATCATAGGCAACTCCCTTCTGAGGGGTACAATATACTGACAGGACACATCCACAGGGAATTTTGCTGCCTCCCTGAGGCATGGGTATGAGACTTTATTAGGAAACTCTCTGATCTGGTATGGCCCTCTGACTGTTACTCTCTGTTGGTTATCCAAGCTGGTAGTGATGAGATTGAAGGAAGAAGCCCTAGGGAAATCAAAAGGGACTTCATGGTACTAGGGTATCTTGTCAAAGGAACAGGTACATGAGACGTGCTTTCAATTCCTTCGGTTTCAGGCAGGAATATTTTGAAGCCCACTACCCCAACAGAAAAGAAATACTATGGGGGAGTTAAAGCCACTTCAGAAGTTGCTGCTAATGAAGCACGGTTCCTCTTAGTGTCACAATTGTATGTGTTAAACTGGATGTGCAAAGGAAATATCCTCTCTGTCTTCCAAACACTATGCATATTGAGGGCCAACTTCCTAGGAACTGGCTGGACGTTGCTGCCTGATAGGAAGCGGAGAATAAATCTCCTTTGGTTTTGCTTTGCTTCAGCCTTTGCCTTTTTTTTTCCCTTCCCCCCCCACCCCTTTCCCTTCTTTGCCCCATTAAACTTCCTTTATCTTGGCTCACATGTGGTTTTTTAATCTTTTGTCCTATTGAGGAGGTATGCAAGGGCACCTTGGTGGGCATTTGGTAGCCAGACAAGGTTAATCCACCATGATAGCTTTTGAATAAAGTGAAGGGCAGATGGTAGACCTTGTCTAGGGACATCTAGACTCTAGTAGACTGCACAAATAAATCTTGGAGAGGTTGCAGTTTTTCAAAGCTCTGTGGTAAAAGAAATCTTAAAAAAACCCAAAAACCTGTCTTGCAAAGACCATGTAAGTTTGCTGCAAATCCTTTTAAAATTTACCACTGAGAAATATTTAACAAAAAGAATTTTCATTTTCCTTTTTCTTTTTTCTACATCGCATACTCGTACAATGATATGAATCTTTTGTCAAATCTCCTATATATCAAGGTTCCTAAAACATACTAGTGACAGTGCTGAAATGCAGACTGTTTCAGTATGGCAGCACCTTCCCTTTTTCTGTACTTGAGCTATTACCTGAGTGAATGGTTGGCTGTCTTCATGTGACCAGTTACCTTGAATATGTAATTAATAATAATAATAATAATAATAATAATAATGCAATCACCTGAATTTACCAGCCAGTTACTAATTGGATGTTTGGTAGTAATTAACAATTGTACACAAAAGTAACTTCAGATAATTGGTGTGCCGATGTGGTTGAGGAACCTCAAGTGACATTGAGACAGGCTGTACCTGTCCCATAGATATGATCAAGGCCAAGACAGGGGTATAAGGGTCACCATGGCTGTGGTGGGAGAGGGGCCTCTTTTGTGATGGTGAAGAAAGCAGGCTGAGAAACAGCAGGAGAGCAAGGAAGCATTAAAATTGAAAATGCATCTTTGCAGGGATGGGAGGTTGAGGCAAGGAGAAGACAGAAGGAACAAGTGCCACCTGCAGCCTGCACATGGCTTTCAGCACAAAGCAGGCAACTGCCCAAGTGTCTTTGCCAGTCATGATGGCACATTTGTAAAACAGTACTTGTGGCTCCTGCTGGCGCACCTGGAACTTCAGTATTACAAAAACCAACAAACTTGGAAACCCTTTTCTGTCTTTCTGCTTTTCATCGAAAGATATGGGCTGCTTCTGAAGTTATTTGGAATATAGCGCGGTGGTGACTTAGTCTAGTGGGTAACTCCAAGTGACAGGATAGGAAGAAGCTTTGTAACTTTCCTTGACTTTCACCTGCCATATCTGCTTGGAAACTACTCAAACCTTTGAATTCTTTTCTTGACATAGTATGTGTTTTGTTTAAAAAGAGGCAGAATAAATGAAGACATTAATTTGGGATGTCTGGCAACATTCTTCATTGACTGTGCTGAAATGTAAAATAGAGAATACTCCTGTTATAGCAACAATGTGATTATCTGCTGACACTTTTATCCTCAATGGTAACATTTTAATACATATTAGGATCCTTTAAACAGTGCAACTGATATAAGTAAATGAGTATAAACTAATTAAATTTTTAAAATTCTAACAGCGAGAATATTTACCAAATTTAAAGGAAATAAATTAAATAAAGAAATGTGAGTGATAACATTGTTCAACTTAGCTTTTTCTAAACTTTTTTGATTGGTTAGAAGGCCATTTGTAAAAAAGAATGACAAACCTAGGTATAATATACTGTGCTAAGTGTAGGAAGCTCTAAATTAAAATTCATTACATTCAAATAGTGATTGTTGTAAATATTCATGTTTTAAAATCAAATGCTTACACTTCTTCATTTTTCATCTCTGGCCATATGTGCGTTAAAGATGTTGAGTAATTCATCCATCACTTGGCAAGTTTAACAAACCTGTGTTTACAAAATGTAGATCAGAAGGCAAAAATATCAGCTGGGGGAAAAACATAGTCTTAATCATGCATTTGGTCGTATTTTTTTTTCTTTATTGGCTTATTTTTAACATTTATTGTGTTAAAGATTTCTGCTAGGAAAAATCAAGTGTGGCACGATGATTTGATAAATGTTCTGTGTTGAAGCTCAAAACACGGGTTTGGCAAAGCTTTAAAAATCTGAGTCTGTTTTTGACAACAAACTCCCTGTGTCCTGAAGCCTATGATGCCAATCTTTCAGGATAATTGAAAATGCAAGATGGTAACAGTCTTCTTTTTGGCATATTTTGTTAAATAATCCAAAGTACTTAGAATCTGTGCATTAATTATGAAAAGAAGTTATGGTATGGAGCTAACAACCACCATGTGCGTTTTTCAAGGGAAAAAATTAAAGACTATGTTGCTTTCATTCACTTTATTCAAATTACTTTAACTTCAAGAATGAGTCAGCAAGAGCTCTCTAATTTTGGTGATGATATACACTCAAAGTTCTACACGATCTGAAGAAATGAGACAATGAGTATAGTATCAAATTTTTTAGTCAACTTGCGAAAAAGTCATTTACATTGATATGCCAGGATTTCTGCGTTAGACTGGAGGAGAAGTAAAAGAAATAAAAAGAAGTAAAGAAGTAAAAATTGTCTGGTCTAGTGAAATTTGACGTAAATATTTCTAAGAAATGCAAAAAATAATAATGCTTTTTTAATAGAAATTAATATGTGCACGAAACAGGCCATAAGCAGGATGTTCCTCACAGATCAGAGCAGAGGATCTTTTTTTCCCCTCTCAAAATACCAACAGGTATGCTCTTGGAGACCTTAGTAGTCATACTGTACTGCTAAAACAATGTATCTATTTGCATGTATGTGTGTATATGTACATGCACACATGATTTCAAAAACTTTTTCTTTCTCAGGAAATCAGAGGTTTGTTAGTAAATGTAACTTTAGGCTTAGGGGGTTGTTGCAGTGGGGATGGGGACCCCAACAGGGGGTTGCTGATTTTTTTATTTTATAGAACAACACAGAAAGGATGATTATTTACTAATCTCCCTGATCTATGGATATGGTGTTTCATGTATGTATTTCTTTAATATTGTCAAATGCCCTTAATGGGTAAAATTAGAGCTAAATACCTATGAAAAATCTTAGAGTTTGATTTTCTTCATCAACCACTGAGCTCAGCGCATAGAAATGGAGTCAGGACCTTAAGATATCAGAAACTGATATGATAATGATGAGTGGGCATTGTGTCAGAACAGCTTAGCTAGAGACAAAAATGGTCCTGCCTTTGACCTGTTTCACTAATGGAGTAGCTGTTTATATGCATTTCATGTTCAGCACATTTTTACAGTGATTCTGAGTTCTCTTTATTAATATGGAGAAAAATACACTGGTTTGATTTAGCATTGTACTCTTGGAGGAAGTAAAAATTATCTTCAGTTATTCTGAAGATATTATATTACCCTCTGTTAAGGCCAAAGCAGTTACTCATGTCTTGTTCTTGAGAAAAATGGCTACACAGTTTACAGTTAAAATTAACAAGAAGTCTTTGTGATCTTCTTTATGGCTGTTTAAAATACAAAATTTGTTCTACAATTATTTCTTGTGAATACTAATTATAACAATATACAAATACCTGCCTCATAGTTGGTAAACTCTAATGTAATAAGTCTAGTTCTTGCTCCTTAACTTTACTAATGATTGTAAAAGCAATGTTGCTACTTATTTGTAGCAGGATCTCCCTCACCTTCTGTAGATAAAAGAACTCTCCTGTTTTTAATTTGCTATCAAACACATTTTATTACTGCAAACTCATTAGTAAAATTAAAAGTGCTATCTTTTGCTATTAAGTAAATTAGTGTTAAATTATTTATAGGATAAGTAAATTAGGGCTCAAAGAGTGTGTCTTAGTCTGGGTCTTTGTGCATGCACTCTGCTCCAAACTCCCTCACAGCAATAGGATTGATACCAAGTCACAAAGTAGAGTAAACTAGTACACGTTAGAGAAGCACTTCTACTCAGGTGACAGCTAACTAATCCTCAAGTATGTCTTGCACAAATCTCAAGTCACATTTCCAACCTGAGAAAAATCTTTTAGATCTAAATTATAAAATACTTCAAATCTCACCTCTATGCCTCTATTTTTCTTCAGTAAAACAAATAAATTGTGTGGATACTTGACTAAAGTTCTTGAAATATAATCCATGTTATTTCTCTAAGCTGGAGGCACAATATAGTTTGATTTGTGTTTGAACATTTTGAAGAATCTAGAAGTGATGAAAAGAAAATTAATTGCAGTTGATCCGTGGTATTCTGTCATATACACATAAATAACTACTTTCTCAAAGTATTAGTATGGAGTAAGGGTTCTCTGTATGTTTTAATATATTTAGTTTGAGAACTTTTATTTGTGTTTGATTGTAGATTACTCTTTGGATCATTATGCTGTTTACTCTCCCCGAGACTAGTCAAGTAAGAAGAGTACCATCACAACAAGGCTGTGCAACTAATTGATTTTTTTGGTTCGTTGGCTGAAAGAAACAATTGTGGAAATAAACACATTTAATGATTCGGATTTTCATGCTGAGAACAAAAATAAAAGGTTTCGATGTATTAAATATTTGATATTGAAATAATTACTGTGTAGTTCAGTTATGCCCTAAAAATTGGTATTTTGTTTAAAAAGTAGACCTTCTATGAACCTAATACCGATATTTGCTCCCCCTTCTTTTTATTGCAGTGGCAATAGTAAGAAGTTTGTTACTGTGTAGTTGCCTATGTATGGCTTTTCAAAAGTGATTCAGCTCTATTTCCATAAAATATATTTTCTATAAATTTCTGTTATTACAAAATGTTTTGTGATACAATACCCTTATCATGCCACTGTCATTGTAATAATAAGTGTGATTTTTTTCTCTTATAGACCCTTTTTTCCTTTGTTAAAAAACAATTTTATTAATCACAATTTTAACACTTGGATTGCAGCATTAAGATATAATTTATTAAAATTTGTTCCAGACAGCATGAGTCATGCAGTAAAATATTTATTACTGTTTCCAACATTTTTGGCAGAAAACTGAATTTTGAAAAATAAGGAATTATTTTATATATATAATATATTGATGATATCAGTCTGTAAAATAGTTACAGGGTTGTGTGGATTTTACTTATCTAGACACAATCTCACCTCTAGCATTCTCATAGACAAGATGATTGAGCATGAACTGGGGGGCAGACTAGGGTATAGACAGATAACTAGCTGAACATCTAGGCCCAGAGTGTTGTGATCAGGAAGCTGATCTACTTGGAGGAGAGTTCCAAGTAATGTACCCTAGGGGCTGATAGCAAGCCTTACACTATTTAGCATCATCATTAGTGATGGGACAGAAGGAGCCCTCAGGAAGTTTGCTGATAATACAAAACTGGGAGTGGTAACTGATACACCAGAGGGTGGTGCTGCCATCCAGAGGGACCTGAACAGAAGACCTTTCCCCCTGAGGGAGGAAAGGACTGACAGGAACCTAATGCAGCTCAACAAACTGAAGTGCAAAGTCCAGCACTCCGGAAGAATAATGTACCTCTGGATGCTGACAGGCTGTGAAGAAGGTTCGCAAAATAAGGGATGATGGTGCTGATGGGGACCAAATTGAGCACGAGGCAGCAAAGCGTGTTTGTGGAAAGAAGGCCAGCAGTCTCTGGGGCTGCACTAGGTACAGTGCAGCCATCAGGCCAAGGGGTATGATCCTACCACTCTACTCACCCCTGAGGAGGCTACATCTGAAGAGCTGAGTCTAGCTCTGGACTCGTCAGCACAACAGAGGTATTGGGCATACCAGTGTGAATTGTGTGAAGATGATGAAGGGCCTGGAGCATCTTTCATATGAGGAGATGCTAAGGGAAGTGGGGCTGTCTAGTCTGGCTCAAGTTTTACCTTATCAAGGTGTACAAATATTTGGTGGGAATAAGAAAAATGACAGGGTCAGGACAGATTCAGTGGTGCCCAGTGACAGGAAAAGAGGCAATGGACGCAAGCAGGAGGAAACACAGGAAATTCCATCTAAATATAACAGAACACCTTTTTATGGTGTGGGTGATGAAATCCCAAACCAGATTACATAGATGTACTAGACATTTTAAGGGCTACAGTTGAAAACTACTGTTTAACTGGAGGCTGAGCTAATGCTCAGTGCCATTTCCTTCAAATCAGTAATATAAAATATGAAATTAATTCCAACGGATTTTGCAACCACAGGAAGAAGCTACTTGTTCTTAAATTTCACAGCATTTTATCTAGCTTATTTAGTGTTACTTGCAACACAGTTTGAATCAGTCTGAGCTGCTTCCTACTTTCACTCCCCAGTGCAATTCCAACTCCAGCTGCAAGTGCCTTCTCCTTTTTTTGTGTGCTAGTATTAGTGCTTTTTTATCCTTTGATAAATGGATTCAAAATGCCAAGCTGGAAGAAATCTAATCTAATAGAAAAAAAAATGCTATCTCATATCAAGAAACAGAAATGGATGATTTCTGCATTAAAGACAAGGCTTTATATTATAATTTTGTATTTATAAGACAGTGGCTTATAAAACAGTGGCTTATAAGCCCGGAACTGATGTGTTCTATTCTGTCCCAAAGAGCTTGAAGTTTTAAGTAATCTCCAGGATTAACACAAATGTAGAGACTTTCCCTCCTTCCCACCTGCCCCTGACTGCAAAATAACCTGATTCATCTACCTCTTCAGAAATCTATACACCCCCAAACCCTTCAACTCCCCTAGCTTCTCTAATATCTGACATCACTAACTTCTAGTCAAGACCTACTCTCAAAACTTGTCCATGTTTCTTGCCTTACTACTTGTCACTTGATCTGACTCAGTCCTCTAAGTCGAATGAAAAAAAAGCAGAAGTGTTTTAAAGAGGATGCACTCTTTTATTGGTGGTAATTCAATGCTTTTTCTCCAGTTGAAATATTTTATTCACTTGTGGATTTAGTAATCTATCTTCACAAAAATTACAAGATTGTTTAGATAAACAGAACATCAGTCTTATTTTCTCCAAAATTATTTTTCTTGTGAGAGGTGAATTTTAAGAGACAGTGAAGCATCAGTTCTGGTGATGCATTTAAAATTATGGCACTGCAGAAAATTATTTATCTGAAGGAAAGGGAAGAATGTTGTTACTGCTTTTTGCATGGAGTGAATCTTGCTCTGTGAAACATCATTTACAGTTCCAGAGATAAATCAGCTGGGCTGTGCTCTTGCAGACATCCTTATCTTTCAAACAAAATAGTACTAGGTTGGTTTTAGTAAAGAGATATTCCCATTAATGTGTTGCACGTTTTATTCATGCTGTTTATATATTTAAGCAGAGTACATAATAATTATAAAATAGTGAATAAAATTTTTTTATTAAATTTTGACAATGTTAATAAGGTTTACATGCATAACAATTAAACACATCGTATTGAGTTTGTCATCTTATTTTAATTCAAAAAAGTTTAAATAAAAATGTATTTATTTTCCAATTTTATTTCATGAAACTTAAACAAGATCAACACAGATCTTGTTTGATCCAATTAAAATTTGGATTGTTTCACTCTGGCAATGCAAATTAACCTAGTAATCAAGGCTGATCCCTCTTCTCAGTGTGTACCGTGGATAGGTTTTGAAATCTGTGAAAATATGATCGTTTTGGCTGATGAAGAGTTAATCTTCTTCATAGTAGCAAGTATGGGACTGTGTTTTGGGTTTGTGGTGAATATGGTGTTGATGTCACAGGGATGTTTTAGCTGTTGTTGAGCTTACACAGAGTCAGGGCCTTTTCTGCCCCTCACACTTCCCCACTAGCGAGGAGGCTGGGGCTGCACGAGGAGCTGGGAGGGGGGGTCTGCTGGGACAGCTGACACCACTGACCAAAGGGACCATATGGCCTTAAGGGCTTCATGCTCAGCATATAAAACTGGGGGAAGAAGAAAGAAGAGGGGACATTATTAGTGATGCCATTGTCTTCCCAAGTAACTGTTTGAAGTGATGGAGCCCTGCTTTCCTGGACATGGATGAACAACTGCTTGCCCATGGGAAGTGGTTAGTGAGTTCCTTGTTTTGCTTTGCTTGTGTGTGCTGCTTTTGCTTTACCTACTGAACTGTCTTTATCTCAGTATAAGACCTTTCTCACTTTTTACTCTTGAATTGCCTCCCTCATTCCACCAAGTGAATGAACAGCTGTCTGGGGCTCTGTTGCTGTGGCTCTGTTGCTGGGGAGAGATTCAAATTAAATCATTATTAACCTGTTAGTCCTTTACTTATGGATGATTGGATATTTCTATTCATGCCAAGGCCTTTTTTATTTTATGAGAAAATAAGCAAAACCCAACCAATCAACCAGCTACCCACCCCCCAGAAAAAGAAAAAGAAATCTGTAGTTTATAGTGGTCCATCTTCAAGGGAAATTTTGTTTCTGATTCTGACTTAATGGACACTGTGACACAACTTCAAAAATCTGTGAAAATTTTCATTTCTCTGAAAAGACAGGTCAGAAAAAATTGTATAGTTTACTGTGTCTGCAATCTATAATTAGTTCTATTAGTTGCCGAAAAAGAAAAACCGTTAGCAAATTTATATATTGTGAGGAAGTTCTAGCTTAAAAATTTTTCAAAAACTGAGTTAGTTTGGATTTTGGACATACAAGGCACCATTGATGTTAGATTTGTACTTCTTGGTTTGTATCCAGATGAAATCTGGGAGCACTTAAACAACAGAAAAATCATAATATTGTTGACATGGTTCTTAGAGATCCAGAATTTGTTCTACATGTACTCCATACTATTCAAATACATAAAAATGTATTTTTTCTTGGAGACCTTATGATTGATACTTAAAAGGAGACAACAATTTTTAAACTCATTAAATCATGCATGTTGGGTTATCTGACTGGGGAAGTGAACAGCAAGATCATGGAGTAGAAGATAATAAAATCTTACATAGCATTTAGGACACTTTTCTTCTACCTGGTTGGAAAAGCCTTCTGTTTCAAGCAGAAAGGTTTTTTTTCTAGGTACATGATATTTTTAAATGAAAGACCTTTAGTTCTGGATATTTCTTTCAGAAGAAATATCAGAAGTCTGTACAAAGATTGTTTCCTAACCTTTAGAAGACAATGAGAAGCCTCCTGGTTCTCTCTGTCTTTGCTGTTAAGTATCACTGTGTGATTTAAACTACAGTGGAAAGTGAATAGGAAGTTTTGGGGGTTTTTTTGTAAAGATAGATTAGGAAATGCCATAATTACTTTATGGAAGTGAATTGATTTGCATTTCTGTAAATCATTTAGTGAAATGTATATTAATGTAGAATTTTAGATTCAGTATGCACCCACTGAATTTAAATAAGTTATAAAAATTCTTGCAGTGAGACTAATTTACATAGTTCAGTGCATTTCAAACGGTTCTCACAATAGAATGTGTTATATATTGCTGTCAAATACAATGGTGATAACACTGAGCACAGATTAAGGCTCTACTGGGTAAGGTTTGATAGTGCAAGAGCAAAATGATGGGATGCATTCTGGCCAATTCTGCATGGTTGAAAGTAAAGTAAATAATGCTTTTGACTTTACTAGAAAGATGACTAGATTCAGGTGTGTGGTAGTCCTACAGCTGGAAAAATAGAATGCTCTTTTGGAGGCAAGAAAAGTCAGACCTGTACAGTAAATATTAGCATTTAGCTACACAGCCAAGCCATGCTGTAGTTAGAGAGAGACTTGCCAGGTTTTGAGTGACACAAAACCCCTTCCATCTGACCTATAATATTCCAAATCAAAAATTCTAAGTGAACGATTTTCTGTAATTTAAAATTATCTTGCTGGAGGATTTAGTTATCATTTTGTCTGGTTTCCTTTTCATGTAAGAATTAAGATATAAGGTCAGGTAAGGTTATTGCAGACAGTGTACTATTTAATGGATTTATGCAATTGGCTAAATAAAACAAAATTCTAAGAAATTGAAAGCCAAACCAAGCCTGTGATTTATACGTAGACTCTCTGGAAAAGTAAATCCATGTGAGCAAAATTCTTATTCCTAATATATAAAAATGAAATTTTTCACATTGACATACAACTTGATTTACGTGTTACAAGGATTTAGCACTGTGATAAGGGTATCGTTGACATTAGAAAAATGCTATTTCTATCTCCTAAATACAAGTACTCTGTTCGGAGGTTCTGTAACAGAATATTTCTTTAAAAGGTTTAAGATTTCATATCAAACATGAGATTGCATTTTCAGAGGCTGAATAAAATGGCAGCTAGTCATCTAGGTTATTTACTGTGTTCACTAATGTTGCTATTGTTTCTGAAATCAATAATGTTTTTTTGGCTCTCAAAATACGAGAATTGAATTTTTCATCTTTTCTTCAATACCAGCTAATGCAAAATTTCAAGTCTTCCCCCATAAAATCCCATGTCTTCTTATAATGTTCTTGAGGGTACAAAACACAATGAAAACAATCCTTCTAGTTCTGACTGAGATTTAATATCCTGCAAACAGGACTAGGGGATAAAATAGGTTTTGCTTACTTGTGCAGTTCTACAGCACAGATACTTGTATTTTTTTATTGTTATACATTATTTCTAAGCGTTCTTTATGACATTTCATCTTGACAGATGGATAATGATTTGCATAATTCAAATATATTTTTCCAAGGAAAATGAAAATAAAGTAGATTAGGTAAAATATTTAAAAAGTGATTATAACTTCTACAGGAAGTTAAGAATATTAAAAAATAAAGATTTTGTGTGGAGGAAGCCGTATCATCTTTCTCTCAAGGAGTTTTGCTTTGGAAAAGAAAGAGATTTTCTTACAGTTTTTGGGCTATGGCTAAATAGGTCGTTTTTAACTCAGCATCTCATCCTATAGCTTTGGGCAGTAGTGAACATGTGCATGGCATGCATAATTTCTTTGTAATAGAAATACCTTCTTTTCTGAATTCTGCTATTTATGTTTCTTTTCAGAAACCCCTTCTTTTATTTACAGAAAAGAATATTCTATTAACCAACTTTCTTTTCAGGTTTTATTTTTAATTAAAAAAAAAGGCAAACTCAGACTGGAATTTTGTTTGCACATGATTTCATGCCAATTCTGTAACAGTATATTTTATACAGTTTCATAAAATTAAGCTGTAAAGAATTAATAATGTCCACTAGCAGCACAAATAAAAAAGCATAACAGATAACTGCATATGTGACAATCATTACTTAAACAAATATATGCTAGAACATAGAATTCCCTAAATACACAAAAACAAACCAATGTTGTGAAGCAAACATTATTCCCCTTGAAAAATCTGAATTCCCTTTGTGTGTTGAATTTCTTAACAGCTTTTTCTTTCCCTCTCTAGTTCTCCTACACTCAGACTAACTAGTTTTTTCAGTAGGACAGCCACACTGAGGGCCTGATGGGTGAAAACTATTGTTCCACAGAAAGGCTCAGACTTCCTGTAGTATTCTACAGCTTTTGGTAGGTACTGTGTCATAATAGCAAGTTCTCCAGGTACACCATGTGGTTACATAGATGCATTAGAGACTGTATCTGTCCTATCAGAGAGCAGACGTACAGAACTTGAACATTAACCCTCAGAACTATCTGCAAAAATCTTCATCTCCTGGATCCCTTGATGCTGACACCAAAGATGGTTGTTAAGCCTTACTTTGAACCTGTACCAGTCTACATACCCCTGTGCCCACCTAAAAAAGTGGTGTTCTTGTCTCAAGCAATTTTTGGAAAGAAAGGAGGTTAGATACATACAAAGATTTCCAAATTCCACTTAAAACAGGAAATTATTTTTTAACCAAAGAAACATAGTCTCATCCCTAAGAAATATTTTTGTGACTGGACTCTGCAAATGTGAGAAGCCCCTTTATTTTCAGGAGTGGTCCTGAAGAGCCTCAGATTTGTTGTTTTGATGTTTAATACCCATAACATAATTTTCTCCATGCAAAAGTGTTGAACTGCATCCTGAGCTGTGTTTGCATTTTTGCTTAAATGGTACAACTTTCCCATCTCAGGGTGTTGAGTATGAAACAACACCTTATGGTACTTCAGTGGCCTCTCATTTGCTCAAAAGTCCTTTGAAATTCTAACCATGGTTACAGGGAGCAAAACTATCAAGAAGTTTGTCTACACTGCACAAAGGCTCTTAGGGATAATACACATTTTGATGGACTTCTGCTCTGTGTTTTTGTGGTGGTTTTGTTGGTTGGTTGGTTGGGTTTTTTTGCTGTTGTTGTTGCTTTTTTTTTTTTCAAATGAGTGTCTTTGAGATCTATATTCAGAAAATCATAAATATTGTGGGGTTACTGTTGTAGTGTGTATATCACTTGAGCACAAAAAGATTTCCCTGGTATGTATAGGTCTTTAAGTTTGTTTATCAATACAGAAAATATTTTGCTCTTTTTTTCAATTTCATAGAATCCTGAAAGTATGTGGCAGCACAGCAGTTCTCTAGCTGAGTCAAATCTGAGAGAGAGCACATGTATGTTCTGCCCCACATAGCTCTATGAAATGTAAGAAAAAAGGCTTACAACTGGAAAAAAATCTCTAGTTTTGAATGCCTGGTGTGTATATAGATATATATATATACACATACATATATATACTTGCTGTGAGAATGTACATCTGTGCTATGTATTAAACACAATATACTGGTTAATTACATCTTTTTCATTTTTATTTAGAGACAGTTTGGTATGTGGTCTGTGTACTCTACTCCAAAGCATTCAAATATATCCCAGAAACTAGCCTTGGATAAAGGCAGATCCTACTTCCTGTCAAAGCTCAAAAGGTGGAATAGACATCAGTCAGTTTGGATTTTTGTCTGAAAATACGACACAAAATTTAATCTCTTTAGAAGATAACACAACAACAACAATAAAATCTGTCTTAATGACAATCAAAATCACCCATTTTTCTCTATCATTTATTTTGAAGTTATGATCTGATAGTAATTGTTCATGCCAGATACGTTCTTAGAGGCATTTCAAACAAAGATTTTAATTATACTGTCATGTCTGAGTTACTTTCTGGCAATGACCATTTTTTGCAAATGCAGCATCTTTTGTGATGGCCACCCCACAGTTAAGTATCTCTAAATTTTATTTCTATTCTGCTTTCATATGCATAATTTCTTGTAAAAATCTCTGCATCATTTTTGAAATCAAAGACCACTGGGATGGGAAAATTCAGAGGACTAATAGCCAGATCAGTTTTCAACTGTAAATGAAGTTCATTCACTAATGACACACTACTTATAAGTGGTCAATCCTTTTTGTAAATTCATCAGTTCTTATTATCAGTTCAATGCATCATTATTAATATATATACAATACCTATAAATATATATATATACACACACACACAATACTGTTATCCTTTAGCATTTCTATTATAATTTAGCTGTGACTATACCATACCATGGACTAGAAGCTGTATTCTTAGCAGTGATGTCTACTGTCATTTGTGCTTTTAGCAATTTAACAAGAGAATTCATAACCAAAGTGGGCTTTTTGACACATAAAATGGGTTTGTGGTGCCTATATCAAAGTAATTTAGTGACTTGGATATTTCCACCATAATCCTGAAGGACTGGATATTCAGTTGTTCTCTGATTATCCTAATCAGTGACCCTATTGTGGAAGTTAGTATTGTCTAATGTTTTACAGAAGTGAATCAATGTAAGAAGGTAGGAGTATTGTTTCTGCTCAAAACTCATTGCATTTCAGATAAATGGTGAGCAGACACCCAACATCTTAGAGAGGGACAATGTTTTTCTTCACAGAAGTAGCATCTAAATAATGTAGGATTTGGGATAGGGAGATCTTTCCAAGCATTTCCTTTTTTATTTAGTGTTTGATCTGACAGAGAAATCAAAACAGAACCTGGGTTATGGATCAGATAAGAAAACATTTCTTTCCATGAATAATATTCTACCTAAAAACTTGAAGAGTAGGTTAAATATTTGATTTCTGGGGATTTGCTTCTTGGGGGTTCTGCCTATGCAGGAGTCCTACATCCATAAGAATTGTGGACAGTGATTGAAGTCTTGTCTATGCTATAATCTAGAAGATAAGGTACTGGAAAGAGGGTAAAGTAAGTTGAATTCCTCTCATATTTAGGAAGGAAATGATCCATGAACACTGATTTCCTACATGTGTTCTCTATTTTTAGTGGCTATTATTATGTAAAAAGTGGACACTGTGGACATCATCATTTCAAAAAGAGTGACAGCTGCCCTCTATAACTCATGATAGTTATATGTCTATCCACAGTACAGAATCCAGTGCTCTGAATTCAGAGTAGATGAGCTTGATAGCAACCTCTTTTCCTGCTGTCTAAATTCATGAGGGAAACTTCCCCCTCCATCAATATGTCTGACTGGCAAACTCAAGGAGGCTCAGAGCTTAAAATTCAGGGATACTCTTTGGTGATGCATAACTTTCATGAGAGACAATAATGGTTGTGCTCCTAAGGGAGGTGTCTGAACTAACCCTCCAAATCTGAGGAGGGTGAGCAAGATAGAATGCCCTGATTCTGAACATGTGCCTCTGTGACACATTGAGAATATTTGGCAGTGGATTCTATTTATTTTGCAGTGCAATGCAAAACTCCTCTAACTGCAGTCAAATACCATAAAGGGCAGAGCTCCAAACCGGAGTTTATCCTACAGTCTCAGTATCCCTTATCTTTGCTAGTACTAAACCTTAATCCCAGATACATTTTATCAGAGAATGAAAACATTTAGGCTTGGTTGCCACTGATTGTAAGTGTTCACACACCCTCCTTTTGCCCACTTACCACACCCAGCCAAAGCATTTGCTCAAGAATAACCCATAAGATTTCTGTAAGCACCTCATTTGAATATTTATTGCAGTGATATTCAACATTTACATAACTATTATATGCGTTGTGTAGCACTTCCATAAGAATGACCTCTGAGGTCAGCATTTCTTGACAATTAATGACAATCCAGAGGAGTTTGCCCCAAAGTCATTAGCTGTGAGAAAATATTAATCCCAGAGGCCATTATCTATAAATCATGCAAAATTAAGAATATATAAAGCACTATTTCTCTACGTCTTCTGCATCTCATGCTCTCTATGTGATGCTCTTTAGGTAATTTTCTAGCAGTTAATGACTGGTGCTCTAACAATAGGAAATCAAGGCTTCTTTTTTTACCATTCCATTACCCCTATAATAAGTTCTGAAATTCATCTTCCTTCCTTTCTTTCTTTCTTTCTTCCTTTAACAAAATCTTTGTCAGTTACTGATTGAAAAGCCCAAATAATTGGCATTTTAGGTGCCATCTTAACATTGTATCTTGAGTTTCTTTGTTAAAGTTAAGATGAATGAATAAGCAAGACTTGTTTTTTTCCTTTTCTTTTTTAAAAGCTTGCTAAAAAAACAAACCAAAAAACCCAAACCAAAAAAAACCCCGTACCAATTTCCATGTAACATATCTTAGTTCAGTGCCACATCATACAACTCTCACTTCAATTTAGTGTCTGCAAAATGTCTTAGATATCTTTGGTATCATATATGTATCAATTTGACTTTTTTTCTTTTTCTGAAATTTTTATAGCTTGATGTTTAGGTTGTGTACTGTTCTTATTGTGACTCCTTTGGATGAATTTCAGCTTGCCTATTGATGAGTACTAAATCAAAATGTAGTTTACCTCTGTGGCTATGTGTATTATTTAATATCTTTCTTTTTCCTTTAGTATTTTAAATGTTTCAGATTTCCTTGAATTATGTGTTATAAATTTCCCATACTAACCAGACATATTCTGAATTTTGTCCTTGACAAATGTAACTACTCCTGGACAAAACCATTTTACAGACCACTTTAATATATTTTATCACCGGAGGAATATTTTTGCTATTCCAAATTTTGACATTTCTTGACAGTATTCTTAGATCTGTATCTAACTGTGAAGTTTTTGCTAGACAGTAACTTCAGGGATTTACATTTTGCATGGTGGTGCAAACCATTTTATTTCTTCAGTTATTGATGGAATATCTCTATCTGGATATTTTAGTAGCTGGAGATCCTGTTATTTATTGTTCTGAGGTGTGTTTTGAAGATTGAGATCTGTCAATATAGATCTGCATTTTTTCTCAGTGCATTATTCAGTTACTTTTGTAAATTGCCTAAAATCTTGTGTTTAGTATTCCAGTACAACAGTGTAGTAAAACGAATTCAAACTAAATTCCTTTCAGTGCACTAGAGCAGGGAACATGCTTCACTATACTTTTTTAAATAGATCTGTTCCATTTCATTCCTCCTTACTCAGTGGTTTATTTAACATGTGTATTTGGAGGTTATTATTGACTAGAAAAAAACCACAGGTAGTTAAAAATAATCCTTTGCATAGTGACAGAAAGATGGATTTTATTCTTTCTCAGAATTCTTGCAGTCATGTCCTATTCTTCAAGAAAATGTACTTTCCTCTTGATAATCTGAATTGAAAAATGGTAAAATTCTTCAAAGAAAAATTAGTATGATTAACACTGGAGCAGACATTACAAAGAAAATGTGTAATTTTTTTCTTATTTGAAGTATGTATTATTGAAAATATCTACTTATATGAAATAATTTAAACACAGTAGAGATTGGTTTAAACTTTAAACTTGCAGAAAAATTACCATAAGCTTAGCATTAAAAGTATTAAATGTGTGCAGGATGAATGGAAATGGGGAAATGCTCTGAGCATGACATAAAATGTAGTAATACTGAGTGTTTAATGGCAAATAAATAAAAAATTAAATCATACAGGAAATAAAGAAAATACTGTGACATCTGATTCAGAGATGAACTGTAGCCAGATGCTTTCACAATTTCAGGATTTCAAAAATACAGAAAAAGGAGCTTTACAGTGCGGGTAGTTAGCTCCTTTTCATGCTACCCCCATACCATGCAGGTGGAAAAGGGCCAGAAAATTGGATGTCTGTTATCCTCAGACATTATCTGGAGTGCCCATTGAAGGAATATCATGGTCTTTGATATTTAAACACTGCTTCTTCATGAAGTTGAGGAACAGAACATTAAAAACACTTAACAGAAGTAGCAAGATATAAGACGGAAAGATTCACCAGGAATATACTTTAAAAAGCTATCTGGATGATTGATAAGTTGAAATTGTCAGTGAACTTATCTGGGTGAGATTTTTAGACTATGCTAAGAAGATACAGAGCACCTATGTTTCTCAATTTATTATAAAGTGAAGAGATAAACCTTTGAGCAGGTTTTGAAGAGAGAGAAAGCCTGGAATTGTATAGTACATCCCTAAAAATACAGTGGATAACTATTGATGACTTCTAAGCAAGAACAAATTACATTTTGAAAACCCATTTAAACAAACACAGTGCAAGGCAAAATGTAATGACCTACTAGCAGAAAGATTTGAACATCCAACCTAATAGAACTTTTTTTGCTAATAACATCTAACTGAAGTTACCAAAATCTTGAAATCAAAATCCTTTAATATAATAGCTAGACTATAATATTTCATATTCTTTCAATTGTTGCTAAAACTTCAGGAAAATTCCTACTTGCTTATTGACTGTCTCTAGAGGTAGTACATTAGGATGTAGAATGCCTCATATAAAAATCAACTTGTGTGCAGATAGGATGTTTTGAGAATGCCCCTAAAGAACCAATCCATTTGGAAATATATTCCTTGATTTCCTGATGATAGGTCTTTTCCCAAGTTGATATTTTTCCTGTTTAGATGAAAAAAAACCTGAAAAAAACCTACAAACAAACAAAAAAGTTGCTCCTTGTTTGATTTAATGCATAGAGTTGTAATAAAATGAATGGTTTGGAACAGTGATCTTCAGACTTTTAGCAGAGTACAGATAACTTTTAAGTAATAAAATTTATCGTGATTCTAATGAGTTCTTACCACAGTATTTATTGGAAAACATTTTCAAAGTGATATATTCTGCAGGTTAGCTAGAGGCTGTGAGTTTTGGATTGCAGTCCATTGATGCAAACTACAAATATTGAAAGGTGATGTTCTGTGCAGGAAAGGAACCAGAGGGATCCTTAGGGAAAAAGAAACTAAAAACCATTCTAGTAAATAAATCCAAGTTCCAGAAAATGTTGCAACTGAATACTACTATCTGAATTTTGCTTATCAAATAGATTGGCAGATTTGCTTTGAAACAAATTCAAAAGAGGTGCAAAGCAAATTAGTCCTGGATTGAAAGTTCAGAATAAACTGACGTTTGCTTCATTAAGCACTTGCCATATTGATACTTGGATAATAAACTGTTAACATGATTAAGATATATTGCTACAACCAAGGAAAGGCTAGATGTGAAGGAATGCATTTTGTGTTTTACTGGTGTCTCATTTTCAATTGTACAGGAAGTTTGCTAGAAGCAGGAGAATCCATTTAAAAGTCATGTTAAATTACAGTGCTGTTCTGTCTCTCAGCAACTGGTTAATTCAATCAGAACACAAAGATTTTTCATCA
The DNA here is from genome assembly GCF_017639235.1 of Corvus kubaryi. Taxonomy (NCBI): domain Eukaryota; kingdom Metazoa; phylum Chordata; class Aves; order Passeriformes; family Corvidae; genus Corvus; species Corvus kubaryi. Next base: position 1,822,035 of record NW_024580671.1, read on the forward strand.
TTATTTAATTTGCTTAATTTCAGGGAGCTGTTGTCTCAGAAATTTTCTCATCGTTCAGCTCTGTGACTATTGCATTCATGCCTTGTGGTATTCTTTCTCTGTCATTTCCATTTCAATATAGATTTTATAGTTCATTACCTGTCAATCAGTTTTAAATGGTACAGTTTCCATTTTATCATGTTCTGTAAAAGTTGCATGCTTTTTTCAATGTGTTACATTTATTTCAGTTTGAGCTCTATTTCTCTAAGCACTGTAGCTATCTATAGTTATATTCATTTTAATGAGTATTTATTTTAGCAAATGCAGTATTTGGTTTTACATTGCATTTATTTGGCATGTTGAATCAAACAAGTGAATTCTGACTCAACTCTGAAACTCTATATCAATTTTTTCCATGATATTTTTATTTGTCATAGAGCTCTCAGTCTTCATCATAGCTTCCTTAAAATAAAACCAGCAAATTAACACAGAAATAAATACTTCTGTACAACAAGTTCCTGCTTTTTGTTCTGAAACTGTGGATCGTGCCTTACCTCACAAAAGAGCCTCTGCAATTTCCTGGCCAGAAAAAGTGGCTTTAGTTATTTAGTAAAAGATACTTCAGTTGACATTTTCTGCTCACATTGGGCTACGCACAGTATGCCATTACGTTGTGGAGAGACAAAAAGGTTTTTTATGTCTATTGATGCATGAAAATCTGAAGTTGAAATGTATCATGTTTGTTTGTTATTTGGATTGCTGGTAACATCCTGAATTCTCTGAGAAATTTACAGGATGAGATTGTGGACAGTGAAAATAGTATACAAATTAGAAGAGTCATGAAAATATTTTTAATTAGGTAAAGTCAGTATCTATTGTCAGTAGTTAAGAATATATATTCAGTCTAGATGTGCTCAATCCCAGCAGTGCGACCAAAAACTGTTGGATGTTTTGTGGTGATTGCAGGTTATTTTTTTTATTTCTGTCCCAAGACAAGCATGCTACATCTGTTTTCCAGTGGTAGAGTTAATATTTTGTAAAACTTAAAACTTTCCTCTTGCAATTGTAAACGCTTGGAGACGGGGATAACATGGACAGTTTATGGGAAAAATAGAGGTATATATCAGCTGTTGGGGGATGTATCAGTTCTCCACTCAGTTGCACAGATCGGGTGAAAATGGAAGCTTGTGCATATACGTTTAATGAACAGTCATTCAGAAACAGCTGTTGTTGCCTTCATAGTGCACTGCAGCATAGCAACTATTAAAAGAGTTGTTCTGCTATTGCTGCTTGCTGTAGTGAGTCAATATAACTGCATTTCCTTGCTGTCATCTATATACACTTACTAGCAGTAAACAAATGTCTTCAGCCTTGACAAAGAACATCCATGACTTTTTAAAAATATTTGTTATTTATACTGCCTTTTTTTTCATAAAGGAGCATTTTCTATTCAACGTGTATTAAGCTAGTATTTTTCTGTTTTATGATCAGTATTGCTGCAGTGCATCTCTCATTGTCCAGTCCTGAACATTGTCACAAAAATTCAGAAATTTTTACTGAAAACATACTGTTGATCTGAAATGTAGACTCACCCAAAGTGCAGACATTGAAACCATTCTACTCTCCAGAAAGAAATAAAAATTAATTTACTATTGTGTTTTCTGTTCCACTGTGCAGCGAGAGAAAGATGGCATGATATCTGCTTCTGATTATAATTATTAAAAGAGAGAAGCACACCATCCAAAAGGGAAATAAGTTAGCTGTTAGGCCTTGACCTTTTTCTAATCCACAAATGGCAATTCAGAAACTAGGATTATGTGTTGTAGTCTGGAAGGCTGCTAGCTAAAAATGTGACAGAACTTAATTTTTTCCCATGCAGAACGCCTAGAAAATATAGATAATTATATATATAACATATATAATAGAAATATCCTAGAAATGAGAAAATTGTATGTAGGACAATGCTGCTTTGGATACCACATCTAGGTCCATAATGGTGAGAACTGTCCTGAGAAAGCACACGGTTGTGGCTGCAGATATCTCTAAGGAATTGCAGTTCCAAGGGCAAGATTCATGTTTAGTGTATATACTGATGTGAGCTACATCCCACAAATATTCGATGGACATAATGAAATCTTTAAATTTGCCTCAGTCTTGATCCAAGTCCATATATATGTCCACACAGACACTATTTATTTTACACACTAATTCTTTTCCAGGTAGGCCCTGGTCTATGTACAGGCCTGTCTTTGCATAAATAATCTTGGAGACAAGCCTGATGGAATTACGACAATATTTTCATAGTATGGTGAAGTGCATAATTGTTGCCTGCCTTAGAGTGACTATCAAATTTCTCATCCCAGCCTCTTTCAAGGGACTAGGTGTCAAATTTACATTAAACAACCCAAATTATAATTTCTGGTGACTGAGTTATGGCTATCAAAGGCAAGGATTCTGCCATCCTTTTTTTATTATATTTAAGATACCACCACTCTGTCACCCTGGCTTTGTCCTTCTCAAGACCTCTTTCTCATGAGAAAAATTAAAGTTAGTTTGTCTCAGAGTAAACTACTAGATGACTTTGACTTAGAGCATATTTGCTCTCTAGAGAACACTCTTATAGACAGCAGAAGAAATTTTAGTACATCTACTTGACACATTAAATAGTTGCATTTGTATACTGGTGCTGTCATAAGTCACGTTTCCCAGTCTCAATGAAATTTCCAGTTCAAAACTAAAGATGTGCAGCCTGTAATTTTCTTCTGTTACAGCCAATTTAGCAGTCATTGTGGCTTTATGTCTTCAGGTAAAAGATTAATCAGCATTCTCACTCCCCTGGAGAAATTTTTGAAGGGTCTAATAGGCTTTACCTACAGCTAAAGATCTGCTTTCCAGTATGATATGGATAGGCTCTTTCAGTTCAAAATGCAGGCTCTGCTAACCTTGAATGTTATGATGTCTCCTCATTTATCTATCAAAATAATTTTCAGTAGCTATGATTTCTACAGGAAAGCTTAGATCAGATACAGGGTCTTAAGTCCAATTCTCCTTGTGTCATTTCCATAAGGAAAAAGCAACATTTAACAGGCTTTTCAAGGTTTTCCAGAGGAGTTTTCTGACTGCCATGCCTCTCCTGAGTCTCATGATTTCTCAGTAAATACGACTCTCTACACACTAGAGTATAAATTCTCACTGTCCTTTCACACTGGAAAACCTCCTTCAGGAGGTTTTTCAATGTCCTTGTGTAAAGGCTGAAAGACCTCAGGGGGTGTCAGTGTCCTCACAAAAGTTACCATCCTGGTTATCATAACATGCAAATGAATGCTATCAAACTACTAGCAGAGAACCTCCCTTCTTGCAAGGGCTCATTTGGCCATTTTAAACAGTGGCAGTGGCTTCTTTGTGGAACACTGCACACTTGGCATTTGCAGAGAGGCCACCTGGAGCTCTGTTCATACTTATCCTAAGCATTATGCACTTGCTGAAGCATCCAGTGATCATGCTGCCTTTGGGAGTTATTCTTCAATCTTGGTTTAATTAAGAACTCTAAGGGTCCTCCTCCAGGTAATTGTTAGTTGCTCCTCTTCTCAGTCACCCACGGTGTGAGTGAACATATAGACAATTACTTCAAAGATATTTACAATACTCCCTCTATCTCTCATTCTCTCAAAGTCTTACCTAATTTGCTGTATGTTTTAAGAGGAACTGAAAAGAAGGGACAAGCTATGCCCTGTATTTATGGCTATCATTCAAGGAGAGGAGCACGAGGAAGGACAACACTAATAGAGATGATTTCCAATAGTATTAATCAGTGCATACTGACATTGCGACTGTCACATAGATAACACATCTCAATGAAGAAATGCTATAGATGTGTATATCCAAACACTCTAGTTACAGGAAAATTGGTGTCTTAATTTTGTAGGGGAAAACAAAAGATGTCTTCTGAGTGCAGTTTTTTAAATTCCAGTTTAAATACTGAGGTGAATTCCTGCTGACACTGTTTCCCTAAACATATCTTTAGGCAAATTTTTATTTTTTATGGACGTTGGTGCAAATATTCTTATAAATTTACAGATAATCAGACCAGTATAGCAAGTAGATTTGCTTCGTTTGCACGTATCTGATGAGAACATATGTTTATTATTCATATAGTACCTGCTTTTAAGATGACAAAGATGTTAGATCAAATACAGGAAGACCTTCTTTTAAGCTAAGCAGCAAACCTACCTCGAAAAACATGGAATCAGTTAAATGCTGCTTAAAGTAGTGTAAAAAAGTGATTGACAGGAAAAAAATAGAAGCAATCTAGATATAAGTGTGACACATTTGAAATCAACATATATATTCTAATATCTTTTTTTTTTTTTAGGAATATAGTACAAATATTGGAAAGGAAACATCTAAAATAGAGCTTAGTGCCTAAACACAATTATGTCATATAATCTTAAGTCTGTTTCATAGGGTAATTAAATTCACGTTAGCTGTGTTTTTTCCTGTGCTGTTGAGTGCAGGGTTGCTCTTCTCTTTTAGAATCATAAATCTCCTTCTCACTTCTGGTGAACATTACTTACTGTCACTTAAATCCATTTGTTGTTGTGAAAACTTTGTCCTTGAATTTGAATAGCAATCCTCCTTCCCTACTATTCAAGTTCTTGAGTATTTAAGGACAAGTATATTTTCAGACTATCTTAATTTTGGTCGGCTAAATATTTTAAGCTTTTACCGTAGGATCCACTTCTAACATCTTTATTCTTGTATCAACCTTCCATTTTAAGTTCACTAAATTCTTTGATCTATTTCCACATATACATTCTCATTAACTTTCACACATTTCCACTTATATTCCACTATGCTCTGGATAAAATCTGAGAGAAAGAATACAATTAATAATATGTTGCCTTATCCTCAGTGAAAAACTGATATATGCCTGTTCTTTTTTCTTTATTTCTGTAGTGACAAAATCCTTTCATATTAATTTCCTATCTTTTTTCCTTTTTGAAATCTAAATCAGTCCCTTTTTATAAATTGTTCGGAATGGCAGGCACACCGAGGATCCCAAAATGAGTTGCAGGTGCCATATAGCCCTGTAAGTCTTAAACACAAATTCTCAAATTTTTTTTCTCTAGCTACAATTTCCTGAAACCATTGAGTCACTGCTTATGAATCAATATTACCTGGAAACACCATAGTCTTGCCCATATTAAGTAGATTACATCAGCCCCTCCAAATTCATGCTTTTCCGTCTTTCTTGCCTAAAGGGCTCAAAGCAGCAAGTAGTCTTAGAGAGTGTCCAAATCAAGCAGCAACTTTTGATTTTCATCCATCAAACCTTGGCTGAAGTCTGTTACTCTTCACTTGTAAAGCAGAATCATATTTAGAGGAATCATACATGAAACTAGGTTTCCAGATTCCCCTTTAAGGTGTCTTTAAAATTTATCTGATGAATATTTCAAGCAACTCCATCCATTTCAACACAGTGGATAGCTAAGATTTTAGGCACTGCCACTGCTTTGAAGCCTCAGCTTTTTCCTTAGAGTGTGTTTTCTGTATACACCATGCATAGAACTTGACCTGTGAGCTTTGAGCCCTAATTAATTAGTGTGTGCTCTTTGTTTTGGAAGGGTTTTGTTGTTGTAGTTGGTTTGGTGGGATTTTTGTGGCTTTTGATTTTAAGTTTAGGGTGCCTTAAATAATGAGGGAATTGTGGCAGAATGGTCATTTCATTGCATACCCACAGGGAAGGTTGTTGCATATGAGATTTTTTTATAAGGCGTGAGTGTACTGGGTATCACTGTAGGTCGCTTCAAGTTCGAAAGAACTAAACTTGGTGCCTTTTTTTTTATATCACCTATACACAAAAATTCTAGTGGGAATGGAATAGATTATTGGGCTGCCTTTTGTCTCAGCAGGAACAATTTGTTTTCACTTTGAAAGAAACCCAGAAACTAATAACAAATATTCAATATAAATGATAATTGGGAGAGAAGCCCTTAAAATGGGAAGAAAATGATTTGTCAATGTAGGCACAACCACAATCACTATCCTTCCCTCTCTCTGTGAAGGATGTCTTGAAAACTTATATACAAACTGGGATAACTAAACAGGAAAAACATTCAAGCTGTCTCTTTAGTAATATTAAAATCTAACTTTATCTGTATCCTGACCTGATCACCTACAGCAGATCCTTGTATTAAAGCAATAAAATCTCTTTTATAGTCTTTTCTCTGAATAATTCTAGTCAAGGCTAACTATGTTACATCAGGTTTTCCATCTTTGCAAAATCTTATATTTTTTATGAGCACAAAAACTAATTTTAGCTTATTTTAATATTTTTGAATGGCTTATGCCCTAGCATAACCTTCCAGCTGTGAAGATTCTTCTATTATTATAGCATTTATTCGCATGCATTTCAATAAATTAACTAGTTTCTCCATTTTGTTATTCCATCAAATTCTCTTTGTTGTTTATGTCAGATCTCTTATATTCTGACTGCTGTGTTGTGTGTCTGATGGTTAATCATATTGGTATCAAACCTTACTCTTTACTTATTTGCACAGCGATCCCTGAAAAAAAGCCTCTACCCTTTAATGTAACCTCATGAACGTGATTTTCTACATCCCCTATTATAGCCAGGCATGGAATTTAGAGTTGCCTTCATCACTGTTCTCTCTTGTTTCCTGTTTTAAAGCTCTTATAAGTCTCGCCACACTGGATCCCAAAAAGACCACACTCGAGAAACAGTTGAAATCTATCTAAAAAGAAAAAAATTCCTTCCACAGATGCTGGGGAAAATCAAATATCTTCATAATTGCATCATGACTCCTATTCTCAGGCCACCTGCTGAGCTTTACTGATTTGCTGCACTGTATGATGTATTCATGTAGGACAGAGAAAACATCACTTGTGCCTAAAATTCTTGAAAGTCTTTTTCAGCCAGATGACTCAAGGAGAGAAATACCTAACATATCAGATCCATCTTGTGAATTCTCACTGGAGAGAGAGAGAACTCCTTTCTTCTTCTTGCATTATACAAAGGAAAATTTTTGTAAAAAAAAAGACAACTGATGTGCAGAGACAGTAAACATTTATTGATAGACAGACAATCAACATTTTTTTAAAAAACCAAAGAAAAATGCCAAGAAGATGCTAACAGTTCACTTACACTGATGTGAGCATTTAAGAATCAGTTAGTCAATTGCAGCTCATTATATATAAACAAACAAACGAACAGGTAAAAAATGTTATATGCTGACCTTCTACCCCTTTCTCTGGCTTTGTTCTGGCCTTCACTCCAAAGTGTGGTCACAGTGAGTTGTCGGTGTTATGAAATCATTGTTGAAAGAAGTGTGACATCCATGGAAGAGGTTCTTTCCCCTCACTTGTGGGCTTAATTGGAGTTAATCTATTAAGTTTGCTGACATGGTCTAATTTATCATTCTTTTCTTATTTACTCACAAAGCTGATTTTTTTTTTTGGTATATGGTGTTTTACATGTATGAGATATTTGTTCTTTTCTTTCTTTTTTATCCCTAAACCAAGTTTAACCCAGCTCAAAAGGCTGTTTGTCTGCAGTTACTGCTAACCTCTTTTTAGAGCCCTTAGGGTCTCTGGCACGGTGCTGTGTTTGTACTTTCAAACATGGTTATTATCCTGTACTTTTAGATATCACTTCCTTTATCTAGGATCATAGATAACTCACTCTCCACAGAGCAATTATCTGTAGTTGCTGTATAATAGTTACAAAAATGCATAGATAGTATTCTAACAATAAATGTTCAAACATATAATTGTGCAAAGCTAAGCTAATATAAGCAAAGCTAATATAAGTTAGATAGCTGTTACCTGGGTGTAAAAAAATCTGTGATTCTCTGGAAATCCTGAAAAACTAGCAAGTTCTGGGTCCTTGCACTGTTGAGTTAATACAAAGTTTCTGATCCTGTTTTTAGAGACAGCAATGTCTTCACTGGAGTATACGCTCTATAAATTGAGCTGTTTCAGAATCTTCATTCCTGCCTTTATTTTGTCATCATTGCTGTGATTCTCTAGTTTTCTGTCATCTATTCTTTTTCTGCTATCATTTCTTGAACAACATTCATATAGAATCCTCTTTTCTTTCTTAGATTCTGATGATTAGTTCTTTTCTTTATCAATTTTTTTCCTCTGCTGACAAGATCTTCCATTTTTTGTTTTATTCTCCATATTTAATTACTAATGAAATCTGAGTAATAATTGAAAATACCTATTGCTTAAAAAAAATTGCAATAAATTATTCCGTCAGTCTGCAGTGGGTTTTGTTGTTTTGCTGTTAGTTTCAATCTATTCCTGTCAGGAAAGCATGAATCTAAATTATTAACAGTCTAATAATATATTGCGCTCACTATAAATAACAGTTATTAAAATGTGCTGAACTATGACATGAATTTTTATTTATGAAAACATAGCTATTTAAATTTTAGAGCTTTAAAAAGGCTGTAAATATCTGATGCTTCTTATATTTTTTAATCTCAATTTGGATATGATGGTGAAGCTTGAAGCATAAGACAGAAATTACTAACAAAAACTTTTCCAGGTTCCTTTGTCATGGACAAAAATAAAAAATGTTATATAAGGGGGTTTACATAACTGGAACCATTGATTTACTAATACCACATTATCATTCTTGGAAATCCAACTCAAAATGCTTCAGCTTTGAAGATTAATGCATAGCTTGGAGCACCACAGCAGTTCAGATAGCAGTTGTTATGAAGCCCTCTTTATTGTGTCAATAGGGCAGAAAAGATTAAAACAATAAAAAGAGAGTGATGATTCTGAATTCTTCCATTCTTCTTATAGCTCAGTCAATACAACTTGGTTACCTTTGAAGCTTTTAATATTCCAAAATCATCCTTAGTTATGTTTTATTATAAGCAGGAAGAGAAAGGTTGTGAAGGGGATCCTATGAAATATAAGTTTTATCTTGAGGCAATTGCAAACAGCAGACAATAATAAGTAAGAGTCTATGTTTTTGATAGAACTCAAACTAAGAAGTATTATCAGTGTTTTTGTGACTAGCTTTCAGATAATGGCATTGCTGCCTCAAGTGCTTGTAGCCTACTGCTATAAATAATGAGAGGACATAAAACAAATGCAGCCAAGTAGCTCAACCAAGGCATAATGTCTTTGGGCTACTTTAACTATTTGAGTTTACTTTGAGGAACAAGACAAAAAAGAAGGAGTATGACTGAGAAATGGAAAAGGAATTAGAATTGTGTGTGTGCAGAAAACTTATAAAGAAGCTTTATTGTTCAGGCTATGAATTAGTTCCTGATCATATAATATTGCTTGTGTATGAGAGTGCCTTTTGATGTTTGTTTGCCTATGGAAATTTTTATGGTACTATCTAACTTGGTGTCTGAGCATTTCACAGTAAGCAAAGTGATAAAGTTCTTTTTGTGCTTCTATTTTATATAGCAAAATTTGAGCAATGAAAAACAATAAAGATACTTCTTTTTCATTTTTTTAAAGTTGCCTGAGCTAAAAAAGAGTTTCTGTTTGCCCAAGTTTCAGCTGTGGTCTTAATGCACTGACCCTCTGAAACATCAGATGAAGGTAATGCTTATCACTCATCTTCCCAGGTATTCGGTCTAATAGCGAATGTGGGATGAACATGAAGGCATGATGGGGCATACTGGGTTTCTAAAATTGCATGGTTAATATGAATGCTTGAAAGTGTGAGGACATAATGCGGCCTTTCAGAGCAAATTAAGTTTCGAGAAGATGTGAGCAAGACAATTTAGAATACTTTAGAATTGCTCTTGCCATATTTTCTGTCTGCCTTTTTCATTGCGTTTTTTTCTAATTTCCAAATTTCATTCAATTTTTTTCCCTTTGTTTCCTCCTTGAATATTTTTTTTCATCAGCGTGGGTAAAATGCATCAGAAACTGGCTAGGGTGTTGAGAATGTTTTCTCTTAAGAGAGCATGTGCAAAATAGCAGGAGAACATAAAACTTATAAAGCTAGGCTTTCTTAGAATACTGACCCAGACAGGTATTTCTTAATTGTAAAACCTTAGATCTACTGGCTAAGAGAGAGTGAAAGTAGGGAGAGTTGTATACAATCTGTACTTTTTCTAGTGTGCCTTTTCAGGATGAGTATTTGCTCCACTGTTTTTGTCCTTTACAACAATGCAAGACAACAGCTGAGTGCCATCACACTTCAGCTGATGCACTCTGAATCTCTGTTCTGCCTATTACCTTATGCACTTTGCTGGTCACCTCTGTCCTGTTCTTTTCAATGGTTTCCCAGCCTCAGCTTGGCCATGATATTCTTAAGTTGATTTTCTATAAGCCCCTCAGAAGACTCACGCTGAAAAGTTCAGACATTTGGAGGAAAAGAAAAATTTAATCTTTCTAGAAGTTTCTATCTCATTGAATTACAGCAGCCAGGAAAGACAAATAAGCAGCTTTTTGACTTTGCTGAACAACCACCCCTTTTTAAAGAGGTACAGCAAAACCTGGTAAGCAAACAAACCAAGGCAAAACAAAAGGACAGTCATGATTGTCTTTCATCTGATCTTTATAAAACATTCTTATTCCACTATGTTCAGTGAAACAGATGACAAAGTCTTGCAAAAAGGAGGAGGCAAGCTATGGTAACAGACCACTCCAGTGGTCACTCTTATCTATCTTTACACAGCTTTTCAGTAGTGCAGATCCTAACCATCTAAGAAAAAAACTGTGTGCTTTTTCAGATTCACACATCAGAAAAAAATCAAGGTTTTACTCGGGACATTCTCTCTTTTGCTCCTGAAAGAGAAATCCTATCAGCATATTCTCAGATGCACTTTAAGCAGGGTGCAAAAAATACTAGAAATGGCTTGATTTTTTATTTTTAGTCCTAGGATAAGTTGAAGCAATTGAGGAGCAGAAAGAAGCTATTATACATTGCTGGATTTGCTTTGATCAGCACCTTCTTTCTATACAGTGTAATAGAACCTACTGCAGTTTTCAAATGATAAACAGAGCACCTGTATGATCTGGCTATCAGTAACCTAAATTTCACTGCAGACTTTGGTTTAACACTTTTATACTGAACCCAAATCAGAAAATGTTTTGCATGATTTATATCTTTTTCTTAACCTGGAAATATAAGTTGTTATTTCAAGGTACAGCCTAATCTGTGGTTGAACCAGATAACTTCAGCTATAGATGAACCTGAAGTGGAACAGGAATGTGGAGGCCACCCCGTAATTTCAAATATTTATTCTTCAAATCCTTTTTATGTCATAAGGGGCATCAGGAGTATGATGTTAGTGGAAGGAGGTTTTCTCCCTACTTGTGGATCTACTTGGGTTTGTTCTTTTTCTTTTTTTAAACAAAATCCTCTTGTTCTTCTTTAATTCACATTTTCATTTACATTCAAGTTTTAAGATACACATGGTATTTTATATATGCTGGATATCTGCTGTTTTTTCTCTGTCTGATCTCTAAGACCAGTTTCACCCTGGTCAAAAAGTTACGATCATTTAATGACAAGTAATTATTCATTCGTGATGATGATTATAGTTGTGTGGCCTCTATATTTTTCTGTGCTTTTATTTTGAAGAACTCTGTTAACATCCTTTACTTATACCTTTGGGAACCTTGTGTTAAGATCTGATTAGTGAGAGATGCCTCTGACCAAATTAAGGTGCAAACGAGAACATATGCTGAAGTCAGTAACACAGATATTATTTAACAGAGAAATAGAAAGAAATAGAAAAGTGGTGGGAAGGGAGAGAGGGAGAGAGAGATCAAGAAGCAGATAGTCACCACCCATGGATTCTGTGGCCTCTTGCTGGTCCTTCTTCCCCCTGGGCTTCTTGGTGGTGGGGGTCCTGATGTTCAAAACTTTTCACTAGTTATACATTTTATCAAATAAAGAAATTGATGCTCATTGGCTACACAGTTCTCTTATGCTACTGGTTAAATGATTTCCTCACTTCTAATGCTAATTAATCCCGTGCCCAGTCCTTCTCTTCTTTTGAGTTGGAGGGTTTCCTGAGTCAGTGGGTAGTGAGGTGGTGACTATCTCCCCTTGCTGAAATTACCTTTTACCCAGTCAGAGCCGATTTCAGCACAGCTGCTGAGTTGACTTTCTTTGTGACCCATAGATTCTGCATTCTTTATGTCCATTATCAGTGATAGATCCTTCTCCCTCAGCTTGTTAACCTCCCCCTAGGTCTGAGATAACACTTGGACATCTTTTTCTTATCTCAAGTTCCTGTTAAAGTGGCTTAAACAATCCACAATGAAGTGACACTGCCTACAGAGAAGACTAGGATCTTTTGTTGAAGGCAAAAAAGAAATGAAAAAGTCTGAAAACCTGTCCATGTTCTGCCATTTTATTATTGTAGAATGGATCCATCTCTCCAGCAATTGTCTATGTCATTTCAACTTTCACCAACTGCACATTTTACCTTCTAAGAAAAAATTGCTTTTCATTCACCTCCAAAGATTTTTTTCTACATTATCATTTTATTTTGGGTCAGGACTACATTTTCAGAGCAGATCTCCCCAGTGACACTATTTATTGTGCTTTGGTTTATTCAGAGTGGTCTCAGCAAGCATAAAAACTAGTTGTTTTTTTCCTTTAACAGCATCAGATTGGAAAATGCATTTCAGAAGCACATAGTCCTATTGCTAAGGTACTTTCAGTCCATGAACCATACTAAATTTAAGCTGAAGTAAATCCTGATGAAGTATATATCCTGCAGTCACCATGTCCTTAGCACCAGTTTTCTCCACAGGTCTGCTGTTATTGAACTATGCTAGCTGATGCTGGAGGCACAGCCGAGGATGTTTGTCCTGAGAAACAGGAGTTTCCAAAAAGTGAGTCTTTTGGCAGTCCTGAGAAACTCTGTTTGTTGCTCCTTTTGCACTGCAAGCTTCTAACTGCTTTCTCTCATTTAAAGCCTCAGTCCAGGAACTTATTCTATCCAACCATGCTTAATTACTGTCAAGGAGCAGGACATCACTCCCTCACACCAGCCTCACAGTCAGTAGTTAGAAGCAGTAAATTTATCTAATCTCAGCCTTGTGATGTAAAATTTAACATGCTAAAAATAAGAGATAGTGAATAACACAGAAAGACAATAGGTATTTTCTGACACAAGTGAAGTTCTTGCTGGAAATAAAAATGTGAACTTTACAATTTGCTAGATTGAAATATTGGAGATGATGTTGCAAATGACTTAAAACTCCCAGTCTCTTTTAAGAGTTTTGGATGAGTTGGATATTATGATTCAATTGTGAATAGATGTCATGCTGTGTCTATTATGTATGTTTATACACACAAATACCCACATTTCAAATTATATATATAATTCTCCATAGAAAATGAAAGCACACACAATGTGTTTACATGGGTTTGCAACTTAATGCACAACTCATAAGCTATCAATTAATTTGTATCAAACCCATGAAATTTGTGTCAAGCCTCTTGTGAAGCTTTTTCTGTTTAATATATGCTTTGATTTTCACTAGTATTCCTATGCAAGGGGAAATGAACATGGAATGCTAGTAACATCATTTAATATCTAAGAGTCTCTGTCCACGCATTCCTTATACAAACATTTAGAGAAGAAACTTGAAAATGTTCATTACTTGAAAATGAAGGTTGTTTACTATTTAACTGCTATTACCTCCCTAAGTACTCTATCAAAACACATTTAGACTTTTCTCACAAGGTTCTTATTTTTTGTGGGTAGTCAGATTTCTCTTATAAAACAGATGGCTGAATGGTGATTCAGGATGATAATTAGTCTTTTTAATAATGATAATTAGTCATTTTCCATCTAACCTTAGGTAGACCCATTCCTCTGAGATTATGCTATTCATCTCTATACACCAGCAGATACTCTCTAAAAGACTTCTGTAATGAACCCTTCAGGAACAAAAAAAATCATGATTAACTCTGGTATAGAAAACACATGAAACCGGCAAGATGGTTAGCAGCACTGTGGCATTTTCAAGGAGTGATTTATATGTTTCAACATTGTCTTACTGTGAGGACTCTTCAAAGAGAAGTTGGAAATACTTGCAAAGGTTCAGGGAAAGCTGCTAATTTGTTGGACCTGTGGAATTTGCTTTGGAATGTGGTCATTTATCAAGAGATGAAGTGAAAGGGAGACAATGTGGTTAAAAAGAGAATTCAGAAGAGAATTCTCAATTTTTTTTCCTCCTATTTTGATGAAAAATTCCATCTTGGTTTCAGAGACTTTTGTCAGTCAGCTTTCATAACTGATATATTTTTTACAGCAAAATTTAGTCTTGATGAATTAACAAATTATAATTACCACTGCTCCTCGTTTAAAAAAAAAAAAAAAAAAAGCTCTTGAACGCTGAAATATTAGAGGTGTACTAAAACCAGTCCTAAGAATGTCTGTCCAGTTCTAGCTATTCAGTTAGTCAAAGTTTTTTGTCTAGTCTGAAGCAGATATGTAATACTAATATGTAGGTAATTATTACTTAAGGAAAGGAAAGAAAGTTGAGTATCTTGATATTTGTATCTTTTGATAAACTCAGATAAAAATGAAAGAATCACTCTGACAAGGTAAATAGCAGTACTTATGTTTTGAGTAGCCTTGGTTCTACTATTTCTTGCAATACTAGAAAACATTTCTTAAAGAGAATAATAGATGTTGGGAACCTGGTCTAAAATGCATATTTGAGATGAACTCACATTTGGGTTAAGTATATAGATCAAATTTTATTTTTAAAGATAATAAGCATGGGGAGAATTGGTTCTGAGAGGTTAAAGAGGCTGAGCTGGAGGGAATGTATAAATTGGAGATTGATGCAGAGCAAAGTGTGGTTTGAACCTTTCCTTTATCCTTTCAACACTGCAGGGAGAGTCAGATAATTGACAATTTCATGGATGGCTTCTAGTCTTTTTAATTTTAGAAATTTAATGTCATGTTTATTATTTTCTTATTAAATATAAATACTGTGGCTAGAGCAAGTACTATACTTCTTTCTTGGCATGCTTGTACACGTTCTGAGGTTATTTCAGCATAAGACTTATACGCATTGTTCACAGGAGGTGATTTTTAAAGGATAAGGGTCAGAGGTAGCAGCTAATAGGAAAGCATCTGTGTGAAAGGAAGGCTATTTCTCTGCAAGAAATACTTTCAATTTTGTTCTCATCCTGACTCTCTCTATTCCAAAGTCGTTATTACGTTTCAAAAGATATCTGGCAAATATTTTAAGGCAACATATGAATACCTTATCATTCTGTACATTGGTCAGATTCTGAAATGTGGATATTTAAAACTGTGCTTATAAATCCATATTTAGACATCACTCTTGCAGTAATTTCCTTTTCAAAGGTGCCAAAATGAGCCAGAATTTGTATTCCTGTTTTGAATTACCTACCTGGGTAATTCAGAGGAAGTCACTTTATTTTGTGTTTCTGTAAGCGTATGGAAGACATTTGCAAAGTGAAATAATGTCGCTATAAAATACTGCATTGTACCGGTGTCTAGGTCTATTTTAATTAACTTCAGATTAGAAGACTGTCTATGGGTTCATTTGTTGTTGTTGTTGTTTTTTTCTTGCAATGCTTGGGAATTGAAAAGGCATTTAGTCATTCACGAAGATCATTCCTTTCTAACTTAACTATTTATTCAGCACAGCAATTATTAATGAATTATAGACATACCATGACCTTAGTTACAGTTCCTTTTGTCACATGTATAGTTGCAATATGAAATATATAAAAAGAAAGTGTAATCATGTCATGGTTTTGCTAAATTACGCTAGTTCAACAGTAGTCTTTTATTCTAGACACTGAAATTCACATGCTCCAGCCAACATGGACTTTATGGTAAATTTTGAGACTTGAAGTGACATGCTTTGATATTTATCTATCATAAGATCCACTAGATCTACTTCTTGGTGATTTCAGTGTGGACATCTAGATCTCAATTAATTATCCTAAAGTCTGTTTCTCTAAAAGGTTTTACTTTTTTTTTTTTCCACAGATCTACCTTACACTCAGGAGATCCACAGTGTAGAAGTGACTATTTCCTTTTACTATATATGGAAGGTCTTAAATGACTGCTTTAAGTGACAAACTTTTATTAGAATGACGATTTTTCTCATCTTTTATATATGCTTCCTTTTCTAGATTTTCCCAAGTATTTCTGCATAGCTGGCTATCAAAGGAACAGAAATCTCATACTGTGTCAATAAAGCATGTTTAGAACATGTTTAACACAAGTCCAATTGCTCTTATGTCCGCTCTCCTAATATTCTCTAAGCCTGAGAACTGTCAGAATGCTTGACACAGAGCAACTATCACAGGCAGAAACCTCATATAGCTGTTACCATGATTGATTTTTTTCTAAACCTAAAACTACAATGCACTGGACTGGAAGGGACTTTATGGATCATTTAATCTAATCCATTCTTTGAAAGGCATCTATATAGCAATAACACATAATTTCTGGAAAAATCTGGCAATAAAAGCCAAAATGAGACACAGAGAAAGAATAAAAGATTTCCACTTTGATAAACATCATCAATTAGACTGTACCAGCAGTATAGAGTAAGTAACAGAAATGTACAATAAAAAAAGGACAGACAAAAATGCAGAATAATAATAGCACCTCTATCTACCTCAGATGAAGAAAAATATGTATGAGCCATTGCTGGTCAAAAATGTCTGCTCTTAATACCACTTTAAAATTGTCTGCAGTTGCTTTAACATTAGACATAAAATATTACTATCATAATCTATATTATAATTTAGAAGGAGGAAGGAAGTACTCTAAAATATCAACAAAAATAAAATGTCTGTTTACAATACAGAAATCATCAGTTGTTCAATTATATTATCTTGGTTTTCTAAAATATTAATAATGCTATTTTTAAAGTCTGATATCTATTGTGACTAGGGTTTAGGTAGTCAGGGGGACTCCAAGTGTGGCTTGGAGAGATGAGAAGATGCCAGAAACTCACCCCATGTCTAATAGAGACATTTGCAGCAGACTCCAAGATAGACTTGCTGCGGGCTGAGGCTGAGCACATTAATAATGGCAGTAGCACGTCCAGGATAACAGATTTAAGGAGAAAAAACTGTTGGGCAACAGCAGCTGGAGAGAGGAGTGAGAATATGTAAGAGAAAGAGCTCTGCAGACAGCAAGGTAGGGGAAGAAGGAGGAGAAGTATGTGCTTCAGGTGCCATAGCAGAGACTCCGCTGCAGCCAGTGGTGAAGGCCATGGTGAGGTGGCTGTGACCCTGCAGCCCATGGAGATCCACAGGGGAACCGAGATCCATCTGTAGCCTCTGGACAATTCCATACCAGAGCAGGTTGATCTGCTCTGAAGGAAGTGGTGACTTTATGAAGAGTCCATGTGGGAGAAGGCTCCTTGAAGGTTGTGAAGAGAAAGGATCTCATGCTGGAGCAGGTTTGCTGGAAGGACTTGTGACCCTCTGCGGGTCTCAGGCTGAAGTGGCTTATTCCTGAAGGACGGCACTCCATGGAAAGGACCCAGTGGAGCAGTTTTTAAAGAGCTGCAGCTCATGGGAAGGATCCAGTTTGGAATAAAGGACTGTTTCCTGTGGGAGGGGACCTCCTGCTAGAGCAGGGAAAGAGCGTGAAGAGGAAGAGCAACAGAGACAAAGCAATATGAATTGGCTGCAACCCCCATTCTCTGTTCTTGTCCCCAGGACAAGGTAGAGAAGCTGGGAATTAAGTTGAGCTTGGGAAGAAGAGAGGGGTGGGAGGAATGTATTTTTTAGTGATTTTTTTTCTTATTTCTCATTATCTCACTCTCTTAGTTTTGCAATAAATTCAATTATTTCCCCAAGTCAAATCTGTTATTTTATAAAACTAGATCCATAAATATTCTTGAATGTTCATAAAACAAATAGGGTCTCCTTTATGCTTCAGGAATCTCTGGAAATATGAAGGCTTATCTTATATTTATTAACATTCAAGCGGCTTTGGATCAGGGCAAAGGCATAAGAAGTACACAACACGTTATATTTGATTTTTTTTCTTCAGGCAGAGATACATATTTTTGTTGCTGTGAATGTGTACGAGTAAATAAATTCAAAGAACAGTCTTTTTGAAGTTGACTAAAATACATTCCACTTATCTATGTCTTTTTATACTCTGAACTGTACCCATTAGGGTAACACTAGAAGTTTTATTCAAGATCAGTACCTTTTGATGTGCATAGCAAGAAACTATTTTTATGCTGAAAAGCAGGCACTCCAAACCACCAAATGGAATGGAAAATAAAGTGGGTTTATCCTCATCATACTGATAGAAAACCACAACGTACAGATAAAGAGTTATATTCTGGCTTCCTTGATGTTAACAGCAAATTCCCTTTGATTTCACTGAGACAAAATTTTTAGTTGGCCTGTTTGCTCAGACATCATTAAGAAAATCCAGCCAGAAATTCTTTAATTTGCATAAATTTTTTTATTTTTTAGCAGAAAGATTAGTCAGTTTTGGATCTTGTCATTTTATAGCACATATTTATGAAGAATTCTAGATTTCCTTATCACTGTGTATTATTAATTTTCTAGTTTTTGAAACTCCTCAAAGACCTGAAACAGTGTTGTCAAATAATCTCTAAAATCTTTTGAGAAGAAATAAAGGAGGTGGGTTTTCACCCACCCATTTGAATGATTGGTAGCAGGCCCGTCTTCTGGATCAAAGTGAAAGTTACCTAGAGACAATAAAACAATACAGATAATTGGGCATTTATCACAGAATGATCATAGAAAAGATTATTATGATTATTATGATTTACTAAAAATTCTGCAAGCATATATCATTAATATATATCTTTAAGCAATATAAACAAACGTAGTGACTTTTCATACGGTTACAGACAAGTCCTTTGAATACTTTTAATGTTCATTAACCTGTCTCCAGAATGTTTGCTGGAATATGATTGCCAAGGACATTTGCTAAGACTTTCACATCCAGGTAGGACCTGCAGTGCTATTATTTCTCTCTGTTATTCTCTCAAAGGGTAGAGCTGAAACAGGCAAGTTTATCTTTAAAGAGACAAATTTATCTGCTGAAGAACACAAGTGTCAAGACAACAGCACTATTTGTGTGAAATTTAACCAGTAATCCTGTGCATTCAAATGTCCAGTTGATGCACTATTTTGGAGCAGTGTACATTTCGATTTTCATTGGGATAATATCAGTAAATACAGAAAAATTTGCACTTATCATATCTAATTATTGATTTTTTCCAAACAACTGGCACACCTAAATGCTGTAATATTGCTGCAAATACATCAAGTAGTGTACTTTGAAGTATAAATGCACCTTCTTAAATAAAAAAAAAATCTTTCATCTCCTTGCACTATTTTAGCAGGCAGTGTAGGTTTATATACTTCAAGTTGATCAGAGTAGCTGGGAAAGAACAATGTGGCTGTCCATTTTATCTGATGAATAATAGGGGGATCCAGGAATTACTACAGACTTTTCGCACGGAATACATTCTGAAATTGTTTTCTTTTACATCTTGTTTGTATGTTTGTTTTTCTTCTATTGAGTCTTTATACAAATTGGTGAGAATGTAGGAGTTTTAATACATAATTTGTTATTGTTATAATGTAAAGAAAAGACAAATTTATCCAAACTAGACTACTATTTGAATAGCATTAGGACAGTAATGTTAGCTGAAAAATTCAAGCAAAACAGGAAAACTATTTCGTAAGTGTGACAAGAAAGGTTGTACTAGAAACAAAATTTATGACAAATGTGAAAACATACTGTACATGACAATTTAAGGATAAAACCATCGTATTTATGCTGCAAAAATCAATGACAGCCTTAATTTTTTTTTGCATAAGAGTTTAGCCTAGGTTTAACTTAGCCTAAAAAAGCTAAGTGATGGATCATTTTGTGATCTCTTTTAGTAGGTTGGGTTTTTTTTAATATGTTGAGTTTCACAACATTTGATATGATCATACTTTCAAGTGAATTAAATTTACGGTAGAAATGCAGAGGTAAAATATATATATATATCGCTACCAGTGAATTTTGTCAAAGAAGCCTAGATATATTTCTTTAATGTTTTTTTTAGAAATGTGGGGCTACTTGGTCCTGAGAGACAATCTGTGGAAAAGGGAATAGAATAATGTGTTCTGCACATCCAGGGATTTCAGTACTTGTGAAATTAGAGCTAGCTGTGCTTTGTGCCAGCTTTTCATTTGCTATATTTTCAGTATATATGGTATTTAAATTTGTTACAGTCTATTAGCTTTCAGCTGTGGGCTGATAAGAAGGAATTTCATCAAAATATAAACCTCAGAAATGAAAATCTGAAAATCTGAAATTACAAAATTTTTGCAGTAACTTTACCTTAATTACGGCTCAAAGAACAGCGGTGGCAACAGTTCATTGCAAAGTGCAGAAATTAAATCAGTGATGAGTTCCCAGTGGTAGTGCTCAACATTACAAAAATTACACAAATGATCTTCCTTTCTCATTATAATTTTCAAAGCCCTGCTGCTTTTCCTGAATTGCTGTCAAGTACATTCTAGGTGGGGTCAGAATGAAAATTTGTCTTCTCCGTGTACACTGCAGTCCTGACTGTCTGCAGCAGAACATGACCAGAGCTGCTCAGACATAATGTTCTTAACAAAAAGTAACAATGGATTAAAACTGCATTAATTTGTTAAGTTCATTTCAGCTTTGATAATTTAATTAAAAATAAAAGGTGGCTATATTTTTCAGATTGTCTACAAATGTTACTGAATACATGGTTTTAACAAGCTGGAATTTCATCTGTGAAATTTATTTACATGTACATATCAAATAAAATAAAAAAATAAAAGTTATTTTTAGCTATTTTCATCCATTGCTTAATTTTTCAGGAGGCTGTCATCATCTTTTTAGTGACTCCAAGCAGTGAAAACTGAGCAAACGTTCTTTAGCTGTGTTCCTGTAGGGAAGATGTACAAGACTGAGAGCTGTGGAGTTTTCTGACACATCTTTGAGAAATATTCTCAAATCCAAGGAGACAAGAACTTTTTTCTGATACTGCTATATGATAATATTTAATCACTTTGTGGGCACACTGACTGTTCCTCTTTAAAGATAATTTTCTTAAATCTTTGGATTTGTTTTCTGATCTTGCTCCAGTACCTCACTGGTAAGTATATCTTGCTAAGACTGATGCCATTTTCATTGGAAATTGAAATAGATAAGAGGATTTCTATTTGTAAAAATATTTTGAAATTATTTCCTGTTTATTTCCTCTCATAGATCTGGTTTCCCTGACAAATTGGACTGTACAAGAAAATTAACTGAAAAGTATTTGAACCAAAGTCCTTGGAAGCAACTTTTGGACTCAGAAGCTTTTTCCTTGGCATTGCTCTATGGCCAAATCTTTTTCTTCAAATGAAAGACTAATCAGTATGCCAGACTAAGAATGCTGCTTCTTATAAGTACTTTTGCCTTATATGAGGCATGTGACTATCTAATTTGCTAATTACCCATCATTTGACACCCAACACATAAGGAAAAAAGTTTATGTTCAGAGTGCTCATAATAGACCTCAGAGCAGCAACAGTTGCTTTGACTTTGAAGGGATGTTTCGGTTGGTAACATTCAGAACCTGTTTAAGTTTTCAAAATGAGTAAAATTACAGCTCTGCAGATAACCTTTCAGTAACCTACTCTGGAGGTACAGATGTATAAAAAAATATTATGAGCCATATATGTGTGTGTCACAGCAAATTGCACTGCATTGCATCCACTTTTAGATCTACTATCAAACTAGTAAAAATAGAGAGTATTTCCTGTGCTTGAGGGTATAAGGTGGAGTTTTATGAAGACAGCAGAAATCTGGGTTTATTTCTAATTTGTGTGAAATTCTGAGTATGTACCATCCCAGGGGTTGACACTTCTGGGTAAGTGCCCATTCTTGAGTCTGTCAGTGATTTCCCAGGGATTTTGTAGTTTATAAATAAACCCAGTGATGGTTTTAAATTCACATATTTTGGAAAAAATATAGGGATAAACACTTGCATGCTTTATGAAGTGATAGTGAGAGTAAAAGTGGTTTTTACAATAAAAGAACAAGATAATTTATTTAAATAGTCATGTACAGACATTTAGATTTCATGCCTCTGACTGCCTCTGAGACACTCCATTGACTCTAGCATTGCAATTTTTTACCCTTCTGCTGCTTTCTATTTCTGCCACCTATTGAAACATCACATGACAACTGTCATATTTGATTATTTTGGCCTCATTACATAATATTTACGTAGCTCTAGCTTCATGTAAGATTGCCCAGAACTGTTCCCTATTTTCGAGGACAATGCACGGTATAATAACCCCCAAAACTTCAACCTTCCTCTGAAACTGTAAGTAGTCTACCAGATGCGCTTGATTCAAGTCATCCAAAAGAGTGAATTGTTCATTTCTAGAATGGTGCAGTCCTGAAAGCACCCTTGGCATATGTATTCAAAATAGTGTTTTACACCATATTTAGCACTATTTTGCCATCCTGGTACAGAAATTATTGGGGTTGAATTTGGCTGAAATAAATTCTCTGTGAGGCCAGATATATTCTTTAGCTATTAAATGTTCGTGATGGAGTGTTGATGAAAGCTGGTGCTAGATTTTGTGAAGTGAAAATATTCTCTGATATGCCTATTTTTGATTTTTGTAATTCAAATAGCTCCAGATGAAACAAAATATTATTCAGTCCATGGAATACGGAATGTCAAAATTGTTCAGATATTGATAATCAATTAAACAAAAGGTGTTTTGGAGGGACTTGCGACCAGGTTTTTAAAATAACAATACTCCAGAAGTGTCAGGTACTAATGAGTCACTAAACATAGAAGCAAAAGCTTATAAGCATACAAGTACTGGGAGTATTGAAAGTATGATGACCTTTCCTGCCAAACTGTGATTTTGTGGGATTCTTTTATATCCTATTCCTGCTTTAGACAGGTGGAAAGAGGAAAGGCAAATTGAGTTGTAGATGGTACTTCAGCCTTCACTTCAGCCTTAAATAGAGCTTTTGAAATATAGGTAACTGCGTATTACATAGAAGATACTATTGTTTCTTGGACAGAGAGCTCATACTTATAGAGTTGTGTCATTTTGCTTGTCCTTTAAAGTAAGATGATAACTGTTCAGGTCAAATTTCTAGAAAACTTAAATCTACAGAGAATATTGACATTCAAAAGTTATTTACAACATGAAATGAGGAACCCAATTTTGGTTTTTTTAATTGTTTCCATTTTTAAATGGTTTCATTTTTGTTGTTGGGTTTTTTATTTCTAGTGATGGTGATGTGTTTTGTTTGGTTTTGTGTTAAGGTTAAGTTAGGGTTAAGGAACTGTTCTTTGTTTCTGATGTTAAAGAGTCAGAGTTTTAAGCTGTATAATGTGATTTTAAGATGGAGTAGTGAGAAGAAGCAAAAAAGAATTGCCAAACTTCTGGTAACATTATGGGAGTCCTAATGGTGTGTAATGTGCCTCTGTTATCTTATATATTGTCTCTATTTCAACTTGAATAAGAATATTTTGAGGAGATCAAATAGTAAAAACTACTTAAAATTCAGTATGTGTTCTTGAACAAAATTGTAAAGCTTTTTTACTTGGTTTTGATTCTAAAATAATGAGCCTTATTCTTCTGTTCAGTGGTATTTCTCTCTGATATTCTCTTTGGCAAAGCACATAGGCAATCAATCCTGCATTTAGCAGTGTGTCACAGCTTTATGCAGCACAGTTCAGTACAAATGTTATCTCCCTCATACCAGATACCATGAACCAAGTGACTGCACCTCTGCAACCACGTATTTACAAGTGGAGAAAGAGCAAAGTAACTATTTATCACAAAATATATCTTTATCATTATCTGTCCAAATAGCTTCTACTTCTGTTGACTGATTACGAAAATTTTCCCTGAGAACTCTGCTTTACATCTAAATTCAGCTCTCGATGATGCTAAAAAGTGAGAATGATATTTTAGTGGTTAAATTATGATAGACACAGATGAGAATAAAAGGCCTTGGCCTTTCTTCAAAATGAATACGGAGACCAAGGTGCTAATTATAGGAGGAAAGAAATAAAGTGGGAGTCACAGTCACTGTATAGCATTCAAAAGTTAGTAAAGCAAAAACACCCAAATCCTCATTTGTTTGTGTATTCTTTTTCCCTTTTGCAAAAGTAATATTTCCTTAGAAGGACAATAACTATCAATTTCCCCTTATATCTTGAAAATATATAATTCATGGACTTCATTCCTGCCCTTTGCCCATGGCAAAAGGAATGAAGCTCACGAATAAATGTTCATTTCACCTGTAGTGAGTAAATAGCCTTTAAGTTTCTTCAAAATGATATAACATCAGGGATAAACCTGTGGTATAGTAGGTCAGGGCTTCATTGAAAATTTAATGATGTAATAGATAATGATTAGCCTGGTAGTGCTTAGAAACCTGACTCTTTTTATGATGAGCTAAGAACTAGCACCAATAATAGTTGTGGCTATTGCAAAGACAAAACTGTTGCTGAAGGAAGCATTTACTGTGAGTGCATGTCTGAAATATAAGTACAGCATTATCTGCCAAATAGTCTTGAATAGCATTTGGCATACATTAATGTATTTTACATTACTTTTCCATAGCTTGTTGTTGTTTTTCTTGATGCAGAGCATATTTTTTTTTAGGATAAAGATATATAATGGAAGAAATTATGAATTTTTTTTTATTAGAAGCCTATTTTGAAACATGCAATATATGAGATACTTGGAAATACATTAGAACACTAAGCATAATTTTAAATAAAAGAAAGATACGGAAATGTTGTGGTTTAAACCCAGCCAGTAGCCAAGTACCACACAGCTGCTTTCCCACTCTCCCGCCATCAGGACTGGGGAGAGAATCAGATGGAAAAAGGCTAGAAAGCTTGTGGATTTAGATAAAGACAGTTTAATAAGGAAAGCAAAAGCTGTGAACACAAGCAAAGAAAAACAAGGAATTAGTTCACTGCTTCCCCTGGGCAGGCAGGTGTTCAGCCATTTCCAGGAGAGCAGGGTCCCATTTCACGTAACAGTGACTTGGGAAGACAAATGCCATCACTCCAAATGTCTCCCCCATTCCTCATTTTTCCTCCAACTTTATATACCAAGCATGATGTCAATATGGTCTGGAATATCTCTTTGGTCAGTTGGGGTCCTCTGTTCCAGCTGTGTCTCCTGCCAGCTTCCCATGGACTCCCAATTTCCTCACCAGGAAGTTATCTCTGTGTTATCTCTGTATTCAACCCTATGTTCATCACAAGTCCAAAACAGCCTTATACCAGACACTAAGAAAATTAATTCTACCCCAGCTGAACCCACCACAGGAAGTTACCTGCTTGTCTTGTTTGTGATCATTTAAGTACCAGTAGTTTCTTTGCTACAAGCAAAATTGCATCATCATCATCAGCAGCAAAGCTGCTCTTGTGGTGAGACCATTCTCTAAATTCTGGGAGGTATTGGAAAGTTCTCTGCATGCAGAGAGAACAGTTATGTCTGTCTGCATTCACTTAGCAAGTCTATTGTTTCAAACTTTGTTAAGTATTGGCAGAATCAGCTGACATATGAGCTAGATAAAGCAGCTGTCAGTGGTGTGAAACTGGAACACCATTATATTTTGAGAGCTTGATATGTTGCTTTACTAAACTGTCCAGATGAGTTATTGTAACTCATAGGCAAATCTGATTGAACAAAAAGTGTTAAGTTTTCATGCAATCATCAGTGAGAACATTATTGAGGGTCATATCTAAGAGAGCACTTAAAAACCTGAAAATTACATATCAAAATTCTTAAATGGCTACAAATGTACTAAACTAAGGTTGATTTCTAGAGATGCATCTCCAAGTTGCACATGAGTTAGGCAGAAATCATACATCCATGCATACCTATGCCTAAACCCAACTTGACATGCCTAAACCCAAGCAAGAAAAAGTAGTTCTGTCATATATCTCATTTTATTATTTCTTATTGCTGGCTTAGTTTGGTATGCCAGGGCTCATACAGCTGAATTTTGTGCTACTTGAGTACAGCTCCTTTCTGTTTGATGGCACAATATTGATACTGTGAATTGCATTCTTGTGAGGTGAAGGCTTACTTTTGTTTTGTTTCAGTGCCAAATTTCCCAGTATCGTTCTGGTTACTTCCATAAAAATGGATTAGATAGGGAAACTGATCTAATCCAGAGTAGACTTTCTAATGTTTTTCTTTTTTTATTGTAATGTACCATGCTGTAAATTTTTTAGTACATTCTTTCATACCATAATTTTGAGAACATAGCACTATTAAGCAGATTTTAATTAATACTGAATTTGTTAAGGCTTCACACTGAAATTACATTAATTTTACCCAGAAAACAACAAAACGAGAAGGACTTTTAGCATGAATTGCAGAAAATAATTTTAAAACATTTCTTCTTGATCAGATGTTTTCACATAATCTTCAGTTAGATTTAACACATTCAGTTTAAAATTTTATCCTTTAACAAAGTTTACAAAGAAAACTATGTAGAATTAAAATTTCTATATTTGTTCCTGGCAAAATTCCAAAGGTAGATGATATTACATAATCTATAAAGATCTTTTTATTTTTGGGATGTTTGTTTGGGTTTCTTTAAAGTTTTGTTATAATGCCAGAATATGTATGACTATGCTTATTAGCAGGAGAAAATAACATAATGGGGATCTTATTAAAGAATATGGGAAAGATCTGAAAGATACCAAAATATATAAAATTTTGACTCTATGGAGATAAATATACATAACAGTAACATCTTTTTTGCTTTTCCTGCACTTCACTTTAATACTACTGAGCATCGTTGTATTAGATAATTTAACAGTGATTTAACCAAATAAATAGGTCTGCAGGTCCAAAAGTAAGTATTGCTTTTAAGCTCTTACACCTTCCAGAAACTGCTTGTATCATCACTTTTCTTGTCCCTTATGCCAGTATGTCTTGAGGGGACCAAAACTGTAACGTGAAAAGATGCTGCCTAAGGACTTTAATAGCTATCAACAGAAACACCGCAGCTGTAATATAAAAATTATTCACATTTGGTTTTATTAGGTCCTAGAAGGATATTTAAGAATTGTGAAGCTTTCATACTAATTGCAATATTTTGAAATATACTGCTTGTTGTATTGGCTCACTGGTTTCATCATGTTCACCTGGGAGCAATTGTTCAAAAAGAACTATCTTGTAAAGAAACAAAGTGGAAATTGGTTCCTTCACTTCTGAAAAGCTAAAAGATTAAATGAGGGTACAATGAGCAGTACTTGAGCAAAGACATCTGTGTAATGCCCTTAATACTACATAAGTGGGTAGTCCTGATTGAAATTTTTTGCTTCAGCAGAATATCTTTTAAATTCATAATTATAAGATCTTAAGGAAGCATTTATGAAAAATAATAAAAGGAAATTAATGCTTCAGATTTTTAGTGAATACTGTAATCTAACACACATGGAAAAAAAGATTTTCCTCATATCTATGTTCTGTATTATGATTTCTAGACTCTGAACAGAAACTCTTCCTGCCTCTTTAAATTCCAGAAAAATCGAGCTACTACAAAAATGATACAATTGTTCCCAATATAAACATTTGAAAGGATAGTGAAGCTTTCCTTTGCAGAAAAAAAAATATTTTTTGATGTAAAATTCATCATTTCCTATTACTATGCTAGGATTGTGTTATACAAATGTCATATAGCTTATGCTGTTGTCTTGGGGTGACTTTATGATGTGTATCCCATATCGCTGCCCTATGCCCAGAAATTAATTTTTGTGCCTTTCTTGCCTTTAAACTGAGCCTGAGAGGGGGGAGGAAAAACTGGAGGTCTTTCCACCGAGGCCTTGGCCCTGGAGGTGGGCCCACCATCCCGTCACAGCTCCAAGGAGGGGGAGAGATATCTATGGAAGGACTCTGAATTTTCCCCCAGGTTCCTCTCAGCAGAGCGGGAGGTTTTATTATTTAGCATCATTATCCCTTTTCCTGTGTGTTTATTAAATAAATGTTTTTTATCTCTTTCACGTTCCTTCGAGGAAAATTTATTTTTTCCCAAACCTGGGGGGGGGGAGGGGTGGTTATAGCCTGCCTTCTCTCAGAGGATATCCTTCTAGATTTGGCCAAACCGGAACAGCTGTGTACTACAAACTTCATGATTTCTTCTCATGCAGCTTTGTCATTGCCTCGAAAACACTAATTAGACAGTTGGTGTCAGCTTCTTATTAAAGAACATTTTCAGGAATGAAAGATTCAAGATGGAACTTTCTCGGTCATCTCATTGTTCTAGGCATACTTTTTTAAGGGGTATTTGGACCTGCCTCAATTGGTATTTTGTTATCTTAGATTTTCATGACTGATAGTACACACAGAATAATTAGGGGTTAGGGACATAGTTTTCTTGTATTTGAGCTCTGGAAATTGTGAGGATGAGTTCTTATACTATTCTTTCATTATAATTCTGTGGATTCTGCATTTTCTAGTAGCAGTATAATAATATATTGTTTGAAAGAATAAAAAAATAGATCAGTATCTCAATTTGAATACCATGACTTTCCAAACTTAGAGTTTAGACTGGAAAAATATTGTGATAGAGCATACACATGCATAGAATCTGAGCATCTGGTCTAAAACTTCTCTTCTTGATCTTAAGTGGTATTCAATTGTTAGCAGACAAGAAATTTTGGATTCTTTTTCAGAATAATAATTTCAGATGAATATGTATTTGTTAAACACTGATAAAACATTGACCTAATTGTAGCTTCAACTCTGAACTCTGGTACCAAATACAAGTTCCTAGCTTAGAAAATTTTCTGTCATGGAAAATAGTCATATAGTCCTTCATCTGGGGAATGCAGAGCATTGCAAAGAATGCAGGCTAAATCACATTTTCTGTCATTTGTGCCACAAAATATTCTCAGGGGTAAAAAAAGAAATCAGATTCAAATATATTGCCTGAAGCTGGCTGGAGGAGAGCAGAAGAGTCTGAAACTGTTAGAATTTATAATACAGCATAACAAGAAGATGAGAAGAAAAGATATGGTTAGATCTCTCACTGCAAACCTCTGATCTATTGCTTTTGGCAATGGGATATCTCATTACAAGGACCTTAAAAGCCTCCCAATGCTGTGAAGGATATGTAATAGTTTTATAATGGGAGGTAAAAATAATCAGAAAATAAATTTCTGATTTCCCCATTTTTTTGTCACCTTTTAAAGTCTTTGAAGTGTATCGAAGATATGAACTCTAACATTATAAAATATACAGAAGTTCCACCACAGGTATTTCAATTGGGCATTACTTCAAAAAAAGGCTATTTTTCTAAACGAAAATAGGCATTTGTGATTCCTAATTTCCTTTGGATGCTTTTGAAGATCTTCTCTTAAACATTGATAGACTGTGGTATGCTCGTTGCCTCACCAGGATTGGAAGCTTTTCTTTTCTGGTGATGAGCACCAATTGACAAAGAATACTCACAGTATCACGTTTGGGTCCACTGAAAATCCTTACTGTGCTGTCTTATCTGTTGCTTGAAAATTTGCTCCTACACAGGTATTTTCTTATGACTACTGGTTTACCATCCAAGGCTCCCTGTTCTGTATTAAGTTTCTACACAAGCTGTTGTGTTTTTCCTCCAATCAAATTAATGAAAATACCTAAAGACCACATTATTTGCTGATGTGTAGAGGATATGGAAAATTAATTTATTTCTTTTGACTCAGTCCATGCTACAGTTATTATGGGGGAATGATGAGAACTACTTTTGTACCCCTCCCATGCTAGTCAGGTGTCTTAAATATGTAGAGCCAATGGGAGCAAGTTATAATAAAACAGGGAAAGATAAAATAATAAAGGGTCATAATCAAGTAAATTAATCACTCTGTATGGAGTAGGGAGATTCTTTTTTATCTCTGTCACAAATTTACTGAGCAGGGCTGTCAAAGTGCTGCAGATTCCATGGCATACTTCACTTTATAGTACGAATAGTAATACCTCTTCCTATCCTTTTTTTTTCCTTTCTTGTCAGTTTAGGTGCAGTGTTTGGATATTCAACATATTAGCTTAATAACACCAGAATAAATGTATTTGCTCAAAACTCATGACAAAATATACAGTTGTTTTCATTTTCTTGGTAGTCAATATTAATGAGGAATATTTTATAAGAGGTGAGTTTCTTTTAAAGAGTTACCAGGAGGGAAAGCTGGGAAGTGTTTTCCATTCATGACATATTTCATAAACAATCTTTTCACCAAATACTATTGAATGTTAAGCCTGAGTACATATATTTGGTAAATAGCGATAACCTAATAGCAGGTGGTGAATTTTCACATCCCTTTGTCTACATATTATAAAACCTATAAATTCTTTTGTGTGTCTTGGGGGTCCCTGTAGTAGATGTTGTAACCATAGGTCTTATTTCTGCTTCTTGGAGAAATTCCAGTTTGGGTAGGGTCAAGGACATGTACCTTCTCAGGTTCTGTAGTGTTTACTGGAGTTCCATTAGCTAAGCCTTCATTCCCAAAGGCTTTCATTTCAGGACAATGTTTCATTATTGGTACACTTTTTGTCAGGATGTTAAAGGATATTTCATTTTGCAGTTTTGGCTGGGCTATTCAGAACTATTTTATTTTTATAAAGATGGATCTAACTCATGTAGATTAAGTTAATTAGAAATCTAGATTTTCGTATTTTATCCCACATTTGGCTGATGGTTTGCTTTTGAAATGTCTTTGTTCCCTGAAATACTTTAAAATAGATGTGAACCACTTATAAAATAGGGGCATCAGCTCTTCATGTAAAGAAGCATTCAGTTGGATTTGAAGACAAACATACTTCAAGTTTGTTGAAAAGTCAGAAATTTTATACTGGTATATGTATTAATCTGGAGTAAAAAATTTCCTGTAAATAAGACTTTCCATTCCTATTATTTAAATTATGTTGCAGACTGAAGGCCCTATGGGGTAAATGCATTATGCTTTCCACAACTGCTAATTTCAGAGCTCTGAATGAAGATGCAAATTTATCTCTGATAGCTTATAAGAATAAATACTCTATATTAAGTCTTACCATGCAGTGGTAGAGGACAAAATCATCTTTTTCACAGTTGCAGTTATAGGTACAGATTACTACTATTAAGCAAAATGGAAAAAAAAAAAAAAGAGGAGTGAGAGAGAAATGAAAGAAAAAGGTACAAAAAGCTACTATGGTTTAGGTAGCTGGGATATAAAAGATGAAAATTCAGTCTTCCATGTGCTTCTATAAACTCTTTACATATTAAGATAAACTCATTATGCCTTCTTGGTGTGAATTCGTGGGAGATTCAAAAGAGTAATTCCTTACTGCTACTCTAATGGTGTATTAGAGAAAACAAAAAAAATTTCGTTCATTTGCTTTCTCTCTTCAAAGGTCTACGTCTGAAAAAGCATGTAGAATAATGTCGGGAACAACATCTCTCACCAATCTTCTATCTATTAAGCAAAAAGTTCAGTAACCAGCAGAGTGGAAAATAGAACTAATTCATTCTAAAGATAGTATTTCCATAAGGCAGAAAAGACAGTGTGAAGCATCACTGCAATTAAAGAGGATCCAGGTTTCTTTGTCTTCTTTTCCAGTGAAAAAGCTTTACTGGTATTTCTCCTTTAATATACTCACTACCCTATTGCAACATCAATATCAGGACATAAATTCCACTTTATACAGAAAGAACTCTTAAGAAGTATTTTAAACGATTCTGCCTTCAGGGTGTATCCAAATTGCTATCATCCTTTTATTGATGTGAACAATGACACTTTGCCGTTCAAATGTGAGGGGGGAGAAAATCACTTTTCAGAACCTTTCCTTCACATTTAATATCACCATCAAAATATAAAAAAACATGGATTAAAAGGATTTACATTCTCTCCGAAGGACCAAACTGCAGAAGAAAACTGTAGAAGTTGCATAATTCTACATTCAGTGCATTAATTTTACATGACTACAAAGGTTGTTTTTTACTCTTCCCTGTGCATTCTGCTTGTAGTTTGAGCATGATGACAGTCTTGTTTATATAGAAGACCTTGTTTCCTTTAAGAGTAGCATGAGTCTGAAAACTGAATTGGTTTTTAAATGTTTTGGTTCTCATTAGTAATAAAATCAGAAAACAAACTTTTATCCAATAGTTTTGAAATAAAAGATTAAGAAGACTATACTAAAATATCTTATTTTTCAAATTACCAATGATAATGTACCAATAAACCCTTAATTTCTTCTGCTGTCTCATCACAGACTTGTTTCAGAGACATTAGAAAACTTTCATTTCAGTGAATTCCAATTAGAGATGCATAAAGGCATTTAGCAAAGAAACAAGATTCTAGTGAATAAAAGTATCCTAGTTGTTCAAAAAAAATGTCTCCAGGCTATCTCTGTCCCCTTCTCAGAATTGTAGAGGCTGGATAGGAATATCCAGAAACAACTTCTATTTTTGAAGGACTTTTCATAGTCAATTTTGATATTTTTGTCAATATAGGAAGCTCTTATTTTTGATTTATTTGTTAGTAAGGGACCTAGAATTAGAGTGATAAGAAAGGGCAAAACGTTTGTTTTGTATCAGGTAACTCTAAGCTTCATAAGACATGTTTACATTGTGAGTTTTCTAGAACGTAAGCAGTGAAGGGGAGGGGCAGTCATTGATCTCTGCTCTGTGTTGCCCAGTGACAGGACCTGAGGGAACGACCAGAAGTTGTGTCAGGGGAGGTTTAGGTTGGGTATCAGGGAAAGGTTCTTCCCCCAGAGGGTGGCTGGGCACTGGAGCAGGCTCCCCAGGGAAGTGGTCACAGCACCAAGCCTGACAGAGTTCATGCAGTATTTGAACAATACTCCCAGGCATGTGGTGTCATTCTTAGAGTGTCCTGTGCAGGCCCAGAAGTTGGGCCTGATGATCCTGTGGCTCCCTTCCCACCCAGCTGGTTCTGTGATTCTGTGTTTCAGTGTAGGAAAAAGCCTGTAATTTCTAAGCACAGGAAAGCTGTAATTATATATATGCTAAAATCATCTCATGTATAGCTAATTCATATTGTGGGGGAAAAAAGGCAGGGGGGATTTAGCTGTCATGTGGGGACAGAGTTATTTTTTTAAATTTTATTTTTATTTTTGACACTTTAAACCGTGTCTCTGCTGGGGGATTTCATTCATTTACTGGCAATGCCTTTATGGTATTGGTCTAAACCATCACTGAAAGGGATTGGTCTCTTGTAAGACTGGAAAAACTACAGGAAAAAAATGTGCTCTTGGAAGGTCTTAGAAATTACAAGGCTGAGCTAGCTTTCATGAATTTAAATTAGTGATGGGGAGATACTCATCCAGCAATAGCATGTTAATAAAATTGCTGATAGAATATGTAGCATTAATTAAAAGAAAAGCGCCTGAAATGAGAGAAGTTTCAAGGCTCGCAACAGCAAATGCAGTTGCACAGAGCTCAGTGAGAAAGTGTCAAGTGCTTTGATAACAGAATTCTTGAGGACATTGTGTCTGACTCAGTTGTTTGCTACCCTCAGTGCTGCAACGTGCAGCCCTTTGTAAGTTCTATAATTTCAGTGTTATCTTTTGTGTTTTATATTCTCTAAACCCCAAATAATGTACAGATACTAGATAAGTGTTTTAATTACTTTTTAATTTAAAAACAGAGACAGAAATCCCTATAGCGATCAGGTTATAGAAAAAACTTAAAGTCAATTAAAAGAACACAAGCTTTGAACTCCCGTATAATACCATTTTTACTGCTTGTAATTAGACGTACTTTTGTTCTTCTGTTATCAAAATTAATTTGTAAATCCTTAAGGGTATTGACATATCCCATTCCAGAAAAAAAAAAAAAAATTTGACTGCCAAATTAATTATTTGAACACACTAGTAGTATTTTAGTAACTTGGGTGAAAATATAGATATTTCAGAAAAGTTTATTTGCACTCTTCTTTTTGTAAGAACATACAATTGTAATGGACACAAAATAAATCACATTGTGTGATTTTTTTCAGTGGATCACCATAGATCAAGATCTTTCAGACTTAAAAAAAAATTTTGTCTTTACAGATTACATTTTCCCCATAAGATTTAGGTACACCAACCTATATCTTATGTTAATTAGCAGACGGTTGTAGATAATATTTATATTGTCCATTACAGAGTTTTACACAGAACAGTCTTTCAGCTTCATAAATTGAAGACACCAGCTTGGACTGCACTTCAACTGCTAATTTGGCGTAAGAGGTATTAGCAGGGTAGCATCTGTGATCCAAAACCTTTGGAATGACTTAGGCAGTTTTCACAGCAATGTTAGCTTGCAGTTCAGTGAGCATGACACATAATTTATCTTGAGCTATGCAAAAAAAATTCTTTTATAATTGTTTTGGGATTGTTCATTTCCCATGGTACTTATGAGAAATGGCATTTTGACTAATCTATGCCGTAATTTGTTGCTGCAGGAATTGCACTTATTCAAGTGGCTGTTTTAGTAAATAGTGAAATTCTCTACATAAAGTGTGACATGGTCCAGAAAGGGAGTTTAAGTTCTCTATCTATCCAAACTGCAACCACTAGAAATAAACTCTTATATACAAGTGTCACTGGAACCTTTTCCAGGAAGAAACACAGAAGGTCTAGTTAGTACTTGAAAAGTGCAGTAAGAAAAATCTATCAATAATAGTAATTACAAAAGTTGTTACAAGCTTTCAGGTGCTATAGATTACAGATTCAGCTTTTTCGCATCTTTTCACTATCACATCAATATTTTCTAGCCCCAAATGTTTATCACTCTTTAATTGTATGTCAAAATTGGCGCTGATTTTTTCTCTCCAATCTAGCACAGTGAGATGTATTATATGCTTTTATATCTTCTGCTGTTAACTGCAGATGTTCTTCCAAAGTTATTTAAAAAGAAAGAACTGAGTGTGATGAAAAGTGAATGACATCTGGATGAATATTATAATCTTAAGCAAAATAAGTCTAAATTATAGAAAATAATTTAGTCAAGGTTTTTTTTAATAAAAAATCTACAGCAGTATAACAAAATAAAATTTATTGTATATTTGTGTGTGTGATCTGTGTCTGTTTCAACAGATGCTCTGCTGCTGAAGTCTAGATTATAAGGCAGTGAACAGCCTAAAAAACTACAAAGAGAGCAAGATTAATCTAGACGATATTTAGAGATTACTAGTGATCTTACAAGAAATTTTTGTTTGTTTTGGGGTTTTGATTTTTTTTTCTTTTTTGAGTCTTTGTTTTCCTTTTTTAGTCATTTTTTCTCTTTTTTATTTAACACTTTTCAAAAAGATTGGAGCTTGTGGTTTTTTTCACCTTATAAGTCCAGTTTTACTGTAGAAGTTAACTTGTATGTTAACCATCTATTCCTAGACAGCCTTTTGTTCACATCACATCATGAATTTGGGATCTGTATATTTATGCTTAGAATAAACGGCAAATCTTAACATCCTGTTTGAACAGAAAATATTAAGTGTGACCCATTTGAAATAGAAAACCTTAAGTCCAATCCCCACAATCTAAATTCACAATCCATGGCTGTGAAAAGCTGTGTATTTTTTTCACTTGTGCTGTCCTGACCCCCTGTCTATGTCAGGCCTTCTACTAACAGTTAAAGAAAAGCCCCAGTGGAAATACAAATGCAGCCTCACTCACTGGACAGGGTAGCAAAGTATCACATGGTACACAACTTCAAAGGGTGTTACAGTACAGGACATTGAAAGCAGGTTGGCTTTTGAGAATAATAATGAGAAAAAATCAAAGCTGATGCTGAGACGCTTATATACTGATACAGAATTTTAAGCTACGTATATAAAAATCCTAATTAAAGTGAAACCTACAGATGCATGCCAAATTAGCTACACTTGTGAAATTGGAACATAAGCGAGAAGACCTAGTTTATATAAATATAGAACACCGTGGAAGCAAATGTAATGCCATTTGTAAGTACATGTCGTTAGACATCTTAAACCACACTCCCAAAAATTCCTTCTCTCTTCACTTGTACTGCCTCTAATATGAGAGCTAAGGTTGTCATTTTTTTTATGGACATACATCAGAGAGTAATTATCTGGATGCACTTTCTAGAGCCACGTGCTCTAGAAAGACCATGCTTGAGCAGGAAGGTTGCACCAGACAACCTCACCATTGCTCCCATCCAACCTTAGCCATTCTGTGATTTTGTGTTTCTACATATTGCCAGCTAAGAGAGCCACTCAAAAAGATGCAGATGTCCACAGTCTGTGGGCTAATAGAGGTAAGCAGTGATTTCTCAGTGGAGAATGTAGACAGTATGAGTCACTGTTCAACACTAAAAGGTCTAAAGGACTTTAAATGTCTACTTTTCTTCAGCAGATTCACATTCCAACTTGTCTAAACCAACAAGGGCCAAAAACTTCAGTATGTCTAAATCCTCTGAGCACCAAATACTTCCTGTGGTTTCTGAAACCTCTACATACTTTAGAGTTGTGAATCCTCAGTTTTGGTATGCAGACACAAATCTCAAAACATTGAACACACAACGAGAAGCAGGTTTTGTAGAATTCATAAAAATTCATCTAATAATCAGGTTTTTCCTTTAACTTTTGTATGTATTTATATATGAATAGGGAATTAAACCTTTTATCTTAAATTATAGAGAACTCAAAATTATGCATTTAAACTTTCGCAAACTAGCATGG
The DNA here is from genome assembly GCF_017639235.1 of Corvus kubaryi. NCBI lineage: Eukaryota > Metazoa > Chordata > Aves > Passeriformes > Corvidae > Corvus > Corvus kubaryi. The sequence continues at coordinate 1,858,743 of NW_024580671.1, forward strand.
ATGTTTAAGGATTCAAAGAATCTCTTTCTAAACATTTGATTCCCATTATTAATATGATCACCAAATAATTGTACTAATTGTCATGCCCATGAAGTACTTCAAGTATTCTCACTTCAAACCCTGTTTTTTGTAGGCTTCTGCATACCATGAAAAACTAACAGCTCAAATTTACCTCTTTTCAAAGTAATTAAGAAGCACACCAAAGAACTGTATGATCTGCAGACACTCTAATGCCGTTAACTCTTATAATGTTCTTGTGCAACAAGACCTTAAATAATTATTCAACAATATAGTTAGCATACTTTTCAAGGGTCTCCTGTTGTTGCATAAAATAGGAGTGTACAATTTTATTCAGAGAGGACCTGCAGAGATGACCCAGTCTTTTCTTAAACTAAAGCATTTGTTGCTACTCAGAATTCATAAATCCAATACTCATCACTACCCAGAAAGCAGTTTTTGCCTTCCACTATCAAACAACAACCAGAGAGGTGAAATATGGACTTTCTTCTTATATCACAGTTCAAGGGATACTGCAATTACACAACATGCAATTTTCCCACTGAATTTTTTTAAACTGATTTAAACCTTCATCTTTTATCCATAAGGATTACGACTACTAGATCAACACAGAGGTAGCTAAAGATATTTTATTTGTATACTTAATTAAAGAATTGTTTTTAAGAGGGAAAGAAAGCATCAGAGAGAAGGTATATAAGAGAAGGCATATAGCATGAGAAAAAAATAACTCCTGTTACAATTCTCTTTCAATTTTTGTTCTATTTTCCTGGACAGCTACTAGTTAATATAAAAACTGAAATACTAATTGGCTCAGGTACAAGGACAGCCTGGGTAAGCATCCTGATCACTAGGATGGAGAGCTGTGGTAATTTACATGATGTTTTTGGTTCTGTTCATCTCTATTTGTGTAAGAAGAGTCTGAAATTTTTACTGCCAATTCCTGCTCCTAGGAATATCCTCTTGTAGACCACATTATTTTGGAGTGCCAAGAGAGTTACCAGAGAAGAGAGGAAAGCCTGCATCATTTCAGGCAAAGAAAATAATTGAGCCCTCATTTTCTACCTCTAAAAACCCTTGTGGTCTGTTTTAACAGGAAACCTGATCTTCTAAATCTGTTCAGAACACACCAGACTGCCTCAAGCAACTCTGGTTGATGAATAACTATTCTACTAATTTTAACTGGATTTGTAGAAGAGACAGGTGAAAAACTGTGAACACTAAGGAACGTCTCTGCTTGCTTGGAATAGTAATGTCTTAGGCGTCTGGGAATCTCTGGACATTACATATATCCATAAACAGATAAAACAGTGTGTAGAGTGAAAATGGATTCATTTTATGCTTTGCAAACTCCTCTGAACCTTTGCAGCCAACTACTCAGCATTTGTGCAGCAGGAAATACCCAGGGCATACTGTTCTTTAATAAATAGGTGGCTGAGCCCCTTTCATTCCTGATGTTCTGAAATGCAGCCACAGGGGCTACACATGAGGAAGTGGATCTGGAGCTGAAGCATAACTTTAGCAGCTCCAGCAACTTCAGTACAAAGCCTTAGATTCAGCACTTCTGATGTGCTTCCCAGCTAAGCATACTTAGAAATCTCAAGAACTTTAGGCACACAAAGTTAAGCTAGGTATAGCCTTTTTGCCTTTTATTCTGGGAGACTGAATTACCTTTTAATGGAACAGTGGGTGTAAGTCTGTCCAAAATTAGTGTAATAACCAGTTTTATGCAGGGAATGGATATGCACTGATTAATCTTTAATGTCAATAATTCAAATTCACATGTCTGGATTAGAAATTATTTTAGAACTATCTGGTGTTGAAAATTTGCCAGACTCCTTGTTAGACTGGACATGGATCATATAAGATGACAGAGATAATTACAAAAATATGAATAAATATGAAATACAATCAGGTGTTTGTAGTTGGTTGGTTGGTTGGGCTTTGTGTTTGATTGGTTGGGGCTCTTTGTTTTGTTTTTGTGTATTTTTAGTACAAATACTTTTAAAAGGTTATAAAAGACTAGTCTACCATTCTTTGCTGGTGGGGCAGAAATTTTTAAACGGTAACAATAGCTTTTAGAATAATTTAGTGTCTGTGAAGCTCTAATGATAAGTGATGGTGATTTTTTTTTTTGGAAAGAATATTTTCTAGTTTTATTAGCCCCATTGATGTACCTAGAACTCCCCACCTCTCCCAAGTTCTTATAGGGTTCCTGGAAAGGGATGTTTGGCTTAATTAAAAATTGAAGAAGAGGCTATGGTCTCTTTCCAGTTAGTTCTAACTAATGAGAGTATTTCAGTAACGGGAGCCAGAAACTGTTGAGGAGCTTCTATATCCAATGTAATGGCTTAGTTCTTTCAAGTAGTTGGTT